>NC_142489.1:72381877-72717928 GCF_049115385.1 Moschus berezovskii
TGTCTCGACTACTGTGGGAATGCGCCTGCTCGCAGCGTGTGTGTTTTTCCTGTTTATGCTGCTCAGGCTCTAGGTTGTCTGCCAGGTGCTCTCCCTGGCCAGCGCTGGGTTACATGCACTTCCCAGGTCTGAGCGACTCACTTTCAGGTCCGCAAGTACTCCACAAAAGCGCAGACTTGGCTGGGCCTGTGTTTTGTGCCTTCCCCGGTCTGAGCAGCTCAGGTGACCAGGCGTTTGGCGAGCGTGGTCGCTGTGGCTTATCGCCTCCCCCATCCCTGCTGCTTGGTTTTCTGTGTGTACCGCCAGAGCACTTTCTCAGGCAAATATAGACTGGCCCAAATCCAAGAAGTCTTGGTTAGCAAGGAAGCCTGACTGCAGCTTTGTATGGGAAGCCACTCTGGGGGCGCATCTTCCCCTTCTAGCACTGGTTGCCCTCCATGCCTGTCCCCGTGGGAGCTTGGGGATGGGCCGCCCACAGCCGGATTACTTTGCTCAGTCCTTTGTTCTGTGAGCAGGACTGGAAGAGTCTTAGGATGGGGCTCTTCGCTGCACAGTCTGCTTTGGTCCTGTTAGAGCGGTCAGCTTGCCCTCGGGGTGTTCAGCCCCTGTCGTCTCTCTAAGCATTGCCATCACGCCTCCCTGCCCAGCCCCCACCTGCTAGTGGTGGGTGCGCGCATCTGCACCACTTCTCCACTGACAGTTTCCTCTGGGCACTTAGTCTGTGGGCTTTAATTATTTATGTCTCTTTTCTCCCAGTTATGTGGCCCTCTGAGGTTCCAAGCCTATCCACAGAGTCGCCTGTTTTTCCAGGTGTTTGGAAACTTCTCTCGTTTTTTTTTTTTTTTTTTTTAAGCCTCCCTTCCCGGGATGGAGCTCCCTTCCTCCCTCTTTTGTATCTCTATCTTTTATGCTGTTTCCTACCTCTTTTCGAAGTCTATGGGCCGCTTTTCTCGGTGCCTGATGTCCTCTCCTGGTATTCAGAAGTTGTTTCAAGGGATTTACTCAGTGTTCAAATGTTCTTTTGCTGATTTTGTGGGGGAGAAAGTGGTCACCCTGTCCTATTCCTCCACCATTTTCTCATGCTTCCCTTAGTTTCAGTTCGATCATAATCATATTTTGAACGAGGTTATCCTCACATTTAGTAACAATCAAAAGAAGAGTTGATCATAAAAAATGTCTCTACAGTATCTTTATTATTACGAGATAAGAAGAAGAAGCATATTAAAGCAATGGGTAATATTGGTGATCATAACTCTGACTTCAGTTCTGAAATTAGAGGAGCAAATGTATTTTCAGACTGCAGGAGTTTAACTGTGCCATTCATACTAAAGTGTTCTACCATTCAGATAGTTGCTGATACAAGTGACCTAACTTGATATTATTTCTCTTCTCCATCATCAATATCAGTTAGACCACAAGAAAATATTGTGATACATCAACTTGCTATTTCTCTTATTGATTTTTTAATGGAAGGGTAATTGTTTTAAAGCCTTTGACTGTGTGGATCACAATAAACTGTGGAAAATTCTGAAAGAGATGGGAATACCAGACCCCTGCGCTGCCTCTTGAGAAACCTCTATGCAGGTCAGGAAGCAACAATCAGAACTGCACATGGAACAAGAGACTGGTTCCAAATAGGAAAAGGAGTACGTCAAGGCTGTATATTGTCAACTTGTTTATTTAACTTATATGCAGAGTACATAATGAGGAATGCTGGGCTGGAGGAAGCAAAAGTTGGAATCAAGATTTCTGGGAGAAAATCAATAACCTCAGATATGCAGATGCCACCACCCTTACAGCAGAAAGAGAAGAAGAATTCAAACGACTCTTGGTGAAAGTGAAAGAGGAGAGAGAAAAGGTTGGCTTGAAGCTGAACCTTCAGAAAACAAAGATTAAGGCCTCTGATCCCATCATTTCCTGAGAAACAGATGGTAAAATAGTGGAAACTGTGTCAGACTTTATTTTTTGGGCTCCAAAATCACTGCGGATACTGATTGCAGCCATGAAATTAAAAGACGCTTACTCCATGGAAGGAAAGGTTTCTCCCCCACAACCTTGATAGTATATTAAAAAGCAGAGACATTACTTTGTCAACCAATGTCCGTCAAGTAAAGGCTACGGTTTTTCCCGTGGTCATGTATGGATGTGAGATTTGGACTGTGAAGAAAGCTGATCGCCGAAGAATTGATGTTTTTGAACTGTGGTGCTGGAGAAGATTCTTGAGAGTCCCTTGGACTGCAAGGAGATCCATTCAGTCCATTCTAAAGGAGATCAATTCTGGGTGTTCATTGGAAGGACTGATGCTGAAACTGAAACTCCAATATTTTCGCCAACTCATGCGACGAGTTGACTCACTGGAAAAGACTCTGATGCTGGGAACGTTTGAGGGCAGAGGAGAAGGGGACAACAGAGAATGAGATGGCTGGATGGCATCACCGACTCTCTGGACATGAGTTTGAGTGAACCCTGGAGTTGGTGATGGACAGGGAGGCCTGGCGTGCTGTGATTCATGGGGGCACGGAGAGTCGGACACGACTGAGCAACAGAACTTAACGGAACTGAATTGAATCATTTTACCGAATTTTGCTGTATTCAGTCAGAACTCAAAATAAATCAGGCATAGATATACCTATATCCCCTCCCTTTCGGAACACCCTAATATCTCCCTCTCCATCTCACAATCTAAGTTGAGCATTTTCACTGGGTGTCACTTAGCAGCTGCTCTAAATCAAATGGCTGCAATGTCTACTTGACATACTTTGGCAGCTATGTCTGCTTCTATTTTGTAGTACCACATCGAAACTCCATTATGCAAAGGTGATTTTGGACTAAGGGTGCAAACTTCTACCTTTCCAGGTGTGTAGGTTAATGTGCCAGCCGGTGATAAATCGTTTCCTAAACTACAACAGGCAGGCCATTCATATTTCCCTGAATTTTGCAAGAATTCCGTGTGACTCCAGAGGGGTGCTGAACTCATATTTTGATCCTCCTGAACTATGTGAATTTTTCAAGAATTCCATGTGACTCGAGAGGGGTGCTAAACTCATATTTTGACCCTCCTGACCTATGTGAACTGAGCATGAACCCAGGAAGATATGGTTCGCAACTGGCAGCCTGCTCAGAGCTTGGTGGCAGATGTGGTCTCTGGGGCTGATATAACAGCAGCCTTGTGCCCTCTGCCTTGGTCTGATGCAAACATTCCTCTCTGCCTCCGTGGAGGACAGGGCCATAAATGGAAGCCTGTTTGCACATCTTTGATATTTTGTAAAAGACTCTTGAGAGTCAATTGAACTGCAAGGAGATCCAACCAGTTCATTCTAAAGGAGATTAGTCCTCGGTGTTCATTGGAAGGACTGATGCTAAAGCTGAAACTTCAATACTTTGGCCACCTCATGCGAAGTGTTGACTCACTGGAAGACTCTGATGCTGGAATGGACTGGGGGCAGAAGGAGAAGGGGATGACAAAGAATTAAATGGCTGGATTGCATCACCGACTCGATGGACATGAGTTTGAGTGAAGTCCTAGAGTTGGCGATGGACAGGGAGGTCTGGTGTGCTGTGATTCATGGGGTCTCAAAAAGTCAGACACGACTGAGCCAGTGAACTGAAATGAACTGAACTGAATGTGCAACCTTTGGTTCTGTGAGTGTCTGTATTCCCTATATGGTCATAGAGAATTATCTCAAGAAAGGACTTTTTATCATTTTTGTCTCTGGTGTTCCCATGGATTAGGTTGCTTCGTCACCTTAGACCTGTCAGATCATCCTCAGACCATTAAAGCTGGGGCCTTATCATAAGGCAAGTGATACAGTCCGGGCATCCCTCCTAGGTCCACCTCAATGATGGTTGACAGGTGTATCTGATTTTTTTCTCTGCTGGGAATTACAGTTAGGCACATTTGCTTTTGTTTCTCTTTCCCGTGGTTATGTTGCTCTAAGCGATCCCAGAGTTCTCCACTGTCACTGTCCTGAGAGGGTTCACAATTGTCTGCAAGCTCCTCATTTACAACTTCCTCTCCAAAACCAGCCTCAGCCTCTAAATACTTTGTCTCTCTTTGTGTCTCTTTTATTTTTTGCTACCTCCATTTCAAAGGAAAACATGTTTGACTTCTGGGTATCTTGGGCCATTCAACAGTCTTCACAATTTTTTTATCTGGAAGTTCTTCCATGTGCAGTCGATGCTTAGAATTTGTTTGGGAGGGAGTGGTCTTCTCCTCCCATTCCTCTGATATTTTGGGACCAACTGCCATCCGGCAAGACCCAACTTATTAACTGAAATGCTATTGTTCTTCAGCCATTAAGACATGTTTGACCCTTTGTATCCCTTTGGACTCTAGCACAAGAGGCCTCTCTGTCCCTCACTCTCTCCCATAGTTTCCTCGAGATCATGTCCGTTGAATCGCTGATGCTCTCCAGATGTCTCATCCTCTCTCACCTACTAATCCCCTTGCTTTCAACACTTTCTATAGATCACGGTCTTTTCTAATGAGTCAGCTCTTTGCCTCAATTGGACAAAGCTTTGGAGCTTTATTTTCAGCATCAGTCCTTCCAATGAGTCTTCAAAGTTGATTTTTTTTACAATTCATTTGTTTGGTATTCCTGCAGTTCAAAAGAATCTCACAAGTCTTCCCCAGCAGAGCAGTTCACAGTCAGTAATCCCTTGGTGTTCTCATATCTGTACATACCTTTGGAAAGACCAGAGATATGACTCTACGGGCCTCTATAGGTCACTCACGATTTAGTTTTTAAAGACAGTTTCTAGCAACGCATGATTAGCTTGTGAGATGAGAGCAATTATGCTGTACTTTGAGCATTCTTTGGTATTGCCTTTCTTTAGAATTGGAATGAAGACTGACTTTTCCAGTCCGGTGGCCACTGATGAGTTTTCCAAATTTGCTGGCATATTGAGTGCAGCACTTTCACAGCATCATCTTCCAGGATTTGAAATAGCTCAACTGGAATTCCATCACCTACTCTAGTTTTGTTCAAAGTGATGCTTCCTAAGGCCCACTTGTCTTCACATTCCAGGATGTCTGGCTCTACGTGAATGATCACACCATCTTGATTTTCTGGGTCCTGAAAATCTTCTATCTACAGATTTTCTGTGTATTCTTGCCACCTCTTCTTAATATCTTCTGCTTCTCTTTGGTTCCTAAAATTTGTGTCCTTTATTGAGCTCACCTTTGCATGAAATGCTGCCTCAGTATTTCTAATTATCCTGCAGATATGTCTAGTCTTTCCCATTCTATTGCTTTCCTCCATTTGTTTGCATTGATCACTGAGGAAGTCTTTCTTATTTCTCCTTGCTATTCATTGGAACTCTACATTCAAATGGGTATAAATTTCCTTTTCTCTTGTCCTTTACACTTCCCTTCTTTCACAGCCATTTGTAAGGCCTCCTCAGACAGCCATTTTGCTTTTTGGCATTTCTTTTTCTTGGGGATGATCTTGATTCCTGTCTCCTGTACAATGTCATGAACATCCACCCACAATTTATCAGGCACCCTCTCTGTCAGATCTAGTCCCTTAAAACTATTTCTCACTTCCACTGTATAGTCATAAGTGAATTGACTTAGGTCATACATGAATGGTATAGGGGTTCTCCCCAATTCCTTCTATTTCAGTCTGAATTTGCAACAAGGAGTTCATGATCTGTGTCAGAGTCAGCTCCTGGTCTTGTTTTTGCTGCCTGTATAGAGATTCTCCATCTTTGACTGAAAGAATAAAATCAATCTGATTTCAGTGTTGAGCATTTGGTGATGTCTTCTCTCTGGCATTTGTTTGTCCAGATTAATAAAAATGGCTTAAATTATATTTTGACCAAAAAATAATTGGGAAAATTTCAAATCCTAAAGGTATTTAAATGATATTTACCTTAGACTTATAATATATTTTACTTGAGGATCATTATTTCTACGACTATGTAAGTTTTAAAAACTACTAACGGAAGGGGATTATTTGATACTGTTTATGTTTTATGATAAAGGGAATCCATTTTTCTTTGTTTTTCTGATCTATCTTGGTTGAAAGAGTTATGAAATGTTTTTCCCCCTTTGGTTTTAGTTTCAGTTCTATCATAACCATATTTTGAACAAGGTTATCTTCACATTTAGTAAGAATCAAAAGAAGAGTTGATCAGAAAAATGTCTCTATAGTATCTTTATTAATCCGAGATAAGAAGAAGAAGCATGTTAAAGCAACGGGTAATATGGATGGTCATAACCCTGACTTCAATCCTGGAACTAGAGAAGTGAACGTATTTTCAGCCTGCAGAATTTTAAGTGTGCCATTCATACTATAGTGTTCTGCCATCCAGATAGTTGCTGATACAAGTGCCCTAACTTGAATTTATTTCTCTTCTCCATCATCAATATCAGTTAGACCCCAGGAGCATATTGTGAAATATCACCCTGCTGTTTCTCTTATTTTGTTTTTTTTTTTTTTTTTTAATGGAAGGGTAATTGTTTTACCGAATTTTTCTGTATTCTGTCAGAATTCAAAATAAATCAGGAACAGATATACATATATCCCCTCCCTTTCGGAACACCCTCCCATCTCCCTCTCCATCCCACAATCTAGGTGGAGCACTGTTTACAGGGTTTCACCTAGCAGCTCTTCTAAACCAATGGCTGCAGTGTCTATTTGACATACTGTGACAGCTATGTCTACTTCTATTTTTCAGTACCACATTTTATCTCCATTATGCAACTGTGATTTTGGACTGAGGGTGGAATCTTCTACCTTTCCAGCTGTGTATGGTCATGTGGCAGCCCTTGACAAATGCCAGGAGCCAGCGAGGGAAATCCTACCCGTGGCAAAGGTCAATTGTGGAAGAGGCCTGATGGGCAAACGCTAATCAGGACTCGAGGAACCCCCTGGACTTACCCGAGCATCTACCCCAAAGAAAACTGGAGTCTGACTGCCTTACTATCTTACACCTCTTACCAAGTCCTCTAATAGTGACAGAGGCTTCCCCCCAACCACCTTTCTCTGAAAACATTAATTCAGAGCCGTAGTTTAAAAGTTCTCCTCTGCCTAATAGGAGTGTTCCAATCCAAGCCCCTCTGAAAGCTTTCTAACTTGCATGACAATTTTGTCCGGGCTCTTACAACTATGAATGAGACTGTTTATAGCCTCCCAGCCACGCAAGGGCAAAAAGCCTAATATTCTAAAATACAGGAATTTGTTGAAGAAGTTAAATCATTAGAATAGTACTAAAAAAGATTTCATTGTTTAATCAATGCTTGCTGCAAACTTTCCATATTTTCTCTCTATTGTATCCTTGGAAATATATTAATCACATATAGAGAAAATAAGTAGTAGCCTTTGATTTAACCGCATCAGATCTTAAGTTAATAAATTCCTTTCTTGTAGCTCACTACACCCTTGACTTATAGGAATGTAACTTTGTCATACGTCTTTGGTGAATAGCACCTGACTTTAAGAAAATCACCTTAAAAGAATATAAGACTTTTTCTAGCTAACTAACCTTTGTTAGGAGAGAGGGCATAAACTGTTAGCAGGCCTTCTGGCCAGAAAATGATGTAAACCACATAAAACTTTTGTATATCACGAGACATAAGAAAATAAGCCCTGATCCTGGTAAAGGTCAATACTGCTGACCCCGCGTGATTTTGGCGTGACTCTAAACCTCCCGTTCTCTATTTTTCATGTGCACAACTTAGGGTATAAAAGCAGCAGTGGAAAATAAAGTTTTGGGCCTTGCTCACTGAAGCTTGGTCTCCCCATGTCGTTCTTTTTCCATCCTTTTCTCTATTCTCCTTTTTCTGGTTGAGATCCTTGGAGCGCTGGGCCCTCTACGTTTACTTATCTGCCTGGCCTTCTAATACCCACTTGAGGGGCTGCCCTGGTGGGGTGTGTCCAGTGATTCCAGAGGGCGCCTGCAGCCTACGTAAACAGAGCAAACCCCTTGCTGGGGTTTTGTTGGTTTCCTGCGTAAACCAAGGAATCATCAGCCTCTCTCTCTCTCTCTCTCTCTCTCTCACTCTGATGCCGACGCCATTCATCCTGAGGATACCCTGGTCCATATCAAGGCTGGTCCCTGATAGATAAACCTTTTCCTAAACTACAACAGGCAGGTCATTCATGTTTCCCAGTAATGGAGATCTCTGATACATTGTTGCCTCTCTTTCTAGGTCAAAACATCAACCATATTCATTATTTAAAAATCATTCTAATACAACTGGTGTACCAAATAGGTGTCAGATTATGCATGACACTGAAGACTAAAATTAACGTTGGGATATGTCAACAAATTCCTACAATTCTCTTATTTGAAGAATAAAGTTATATGCTCATTTTCATAGTGTCAATTTCACTTTGAAATAATTAAGAGTAAATGAGTATTTCAGTTCCTGGATATTTTGCTCTGCTTAATATAAAATTTTCTGTTCAAGGAAACATTCAGTATGCATCATAGCTACATTACACCTAATGAATTGTTTGAAAAAATAGAAAATGTAAACAATGTAAAAGGCAAAATATAAATAAATTGACGTGAAATCATCCAGGCAGAACTGACTGGGTGTCTAATTCAGGATGGTATGGGGGAAGGATCAGAAACAAATCAAATTTAGAAACAACAAATGAGAATATATATATGAATGCTTTCTCAGTTTTATTATATTATACCAGTCATTGCAAGAAAGCTAAGAGGTTAGGCAGAAGGTTTTCTTCATTAAAAAAAAATATGTTTCACTTAAAAATGTAGATTTAGACTACTCGATAATCATGATCACTATGATACCATGATGGGATGCCAATGATAACATGACATAGTCAAATTGCACCACAGTCAGCAAAAGATAGGCATTTTACAAGTTGTATTAAAAAGGGTCATTCTTGCTCTGCTCTCCTTATGTCATGCCTTTATTTCCTCCCACCAACACACCACCCTATATTTCCTCATGTATATTTTGACGTTGCTTTGCTGTTCCTACAAAGATAGACTTAAATCCTTGTGGTGGTGCAGCATCTCAGCAAGGTAATCAGTTTTTGGAAGACAAGGCATTTCTTTCCCTTACTAGCTTCATTATCTATCTGTTTCACAGAATTTCTAGAGCTACAATCAGGCAACATATATTCAGTCATAATAAGCCACATTTCACAACTTTTCCTAAACACTTACTTGGGAATGGAAAGACCTTCTCTTCCTTCCTACCAAGTTAACCACAGATGTCCAATTCTTCTATGTGTTGTATCTGTACCCAAGTTGCCTTATGTATCTTTCACATCAGCTAAGACATAGTGCTTGCCAAATGAAGTATTTTAAGTATTTCCTGAATTAGCAATAAAAGGTGCTAAATAAATTAGCAGTCAAAAGCTATATACATTACTCAACAACATCCCATAGCATCCACCATTACCATTATTCAGTTCAGTTAAGGTTGAATTCAGTCTCTCAGTCATGTCAAACTCTTTGAAACCCCCTGAATCACAGCATGCCAGGCTTCCGTGTCCTTCACCAACTCCCGGAGTTCAAACAAACCCACCTCCATCGAGTCGGTGATGACATCCAGGCCTCTCATTCTCTGCCGTCCCCTTCTCCTCCTGCCCTCAATCCCTCCCAGCATCAGAGTCCTTTCCAGTGAGACAGCTCTTCCAATGAGGTGGTCAAAGTATTGGAGCTTCAGCATCAGTCTTTCTTATGAACATCAAGGACTGATCTCCTTTAGCATGGACTGGTTGGGTCTCCTTGTAGTCCAAGGGACTCTCAAGATTTTCTCCAACACCACAGTTCAAAAGCATCAATTCTTCGGCTATCAGCTTTCTTCACAATCGAAGTCTCATATCCATACATGATCCCGTGAAAAAGTATAGCCCTGGCTAGACCGACCTTTGTTGGCAAAGTAATGTCTCTGCTCTTTTATATGCTATCTAGGTTGGTCAGAAATGTCCTTCCAAGGAGTGATCTTCTTTTAATTTCATGGCGGCAATCAGCATCCGCAGTGATTTTGGGGCCCAGAAAACAAAGTCTGACACTGTTTCCACTGTTTCCCCATCTATTTCCGATGCCGTGATGGGACCAGATGCCATGATTTTAGTTTTGTGAATGTGGAGTTTCAAACCAACATTTTCACTCTCCGCTTTCACTATCATCAAGAGGCTTTTGAGTTTCTCTTCACTTTCTGCCATAAGGGTGATGTCATCTTCATATCTGAGGGTATTGATATTTCTCCCAGCAATCTTGATTCCAGCCAGTGCTTCTCCCAGCCCAGTGTTCCTCATGATGTACTCTGCATAGAAGTTAAATAGGCAGGGTGACAATATACAACTTTGACACACTCCTTTTCCTATTTGGAACCAGTCCGTTGTACCATGTTCAGTTCTAACAGTTGCCTCCTGACCTGCATACAGGTTTCTCAAGAGGTTTCTCAAGAGGTCTCGTATTCCCATCTGTTTCAGAATTTTCCACAGTTTGTTGTGATCCCCACAGTAAAAGGATTTGGCATAGTCAATGAAGCAGAAATAGATGTTTTTTTCTGTAACTCTCTTAGTTTTCCCATGATCCAGAGGATGTTGGCAATTTGATCTCTGGTTTCTCTGCCTTTTCTGAAGCCAGCTTGAACATCTCGAAGTTCATGGTTCACGTATTGCTGAGGCTTGGCTGGGAGAATTTTGAGCGTGAATTTACTAGTGTGTGAGATGAATGCAATTGTGAGGTCGTTTGAATATTCTTTGGCATTGCCTTTCTTTGGGAATGGAATGAAGACTGACATTTTCCAGTCCTGTGGCCACTGCTGAGTTTTCCAAGTTTGCTGGCATATTGAGTGCAGCACTTTCACAGTATCATCTTTCAGGATTTGAAGTAGCTCAACTGGAATTCCATCACCTCCACTAACTTTGTTCGTAGTGATGCTTTCTAAGGCCCACTTTACTTCACATTCCAAGATGTCTGGCTCTTGGTCAGTGATTACACCATCCTGACTACCTTGGTTGTGAAGATCTTTTTTGCATAGTTCTTCTGTGTATTCTTGCCACCTGTTCTTAATATCTTCTGCTTTTCTTAGGTCAATAATATATCTGTCCTTTATCGAGCCCATCTTTACATTAAACATTCCTTTGGTATCTCCATTTTTCTTGAGGAGATCTCTTGTCTTTCTTATTCTGTTGTTTTCCTCTATTTCTTTGCACTGATCACTGAAGAAAGCTTTCTTATTTCTCCTTACTCTTCTTTGGATCTCTGTATTCAGATGCTTATATCTTTCCCTTTCTCCTTTGCTTTTTACTTTTCTTCTTTTCACAGCTATTTGTAAGGGCTCTTCAGACAGCCATTTTGCTTTTTTGCATTTCTTTTCCATGGGCATGGTCTTGGTCCCTGTCTCCTATACAATGTCAAAAACCTCCGTCCAGAGTTCATCAGGCACTCTATCTACCATATCTAGTCCCTTAAATCTATTTCTCACTTCCATTGTATAATCATAAGGGATTTGATTTAGGTCACATGTGAATGGTGTAGTGGTTTTCCCTACTTTCTTCATTTTAAGTCTGAATTTGGTTACAAGGATTTCATGATCTGAGCCACAGGCAGTTCCTGGTCTTATTTTTGCTAACGGTATAGAATTTCTCCATCTTTGTCTGAAAAGAATATTATCAATCCGATTTCCTTGTTAACCATCTGATGATGTCCATGTGTAGAGTCTTCTCTTGTGTTGTTGAAAAAGGGTGTTTGCTATGATCAGTGCATTCTCTTGGCAAACCTCTATTAGTCTTTGCCCTGCTTCATTCACTGATTCAAGGCCAAGTTTGCCTGTTACTCCATGTATTTCTTGACTTCCTACATTTTACATTTCAGTATTCTATAATGAAAATGGCATCTTTTTTTTAGTATTATTTCTAAAAGTCCTGTAGGTTTTCATAGAACCGTTCAACTTCAGCTTCTTCAGCGTTACTGGTTGGTGCATAGCTTTGGATTACTATAATATTGAATAGTTTTTCTTGGAAATGAACACATTTCATTCTGTCGTTTTGGGGACTGCATCCATATACAGCATTTCGGACTCTTTTGTTGGCCATGATGGCTCCTCCCTTTCTTCTAAGGTATTCCTGCCCAGAGTAGCAGATATAATCATCTGAGTCATCTGACTTAAATTCACCCATTTAGTCCATTTTAGTTAACTGATTCCTAGAATGTCTACATTCACTCTTGCCATCTCATTTGACCACTTCCAGTTTGCCTTGATTCACGGACATTACATTCCAGGTTTATGCATTATTGCTCTTTGCAGCATCGGACCTTGCTTCTATCACCAGTAACATCCACAACTGGATACTGTTTTCGCTTTGTCTCCATCCCTTCCCTCTTTCTGCAGTTTTTTATCCACTGATCAACAGGAGCATACTGGGAACCTACCACCCTGGGGAATTCCTCATTCAGTATCCTATTACTTTGCCTTTTCATACTGTTCTTGGGGTTCTCAAGGCAGGTATACTCAAGTGGTTTGCCATTCCCTTCTCCAGTGGACCACATTCTGTCATACCTTTCCACCATGTCCTGCCTGTCTTGGGTGGCCCCACATGGCATGGCTTAGTTTCTTTGAGTTAGACAAGGGTAACCATCTTTGACATTTATATTTAACTGAGAATTAATAAGGTGGTGTGTCTTCATTTTAATGCAATGTCTAGGTTTGTCAGAGCTTTTACATCCAAAAGCAAGTGACAGTTAATTTGATGACTGCAATCACTATTCTTAGTAATTTTCGAGCCAAAGAAAATGAAGCCTGTCACTGTTTCCACATATTTCAGTTTAGTTCAGAACAGTCTCAGTCGTGTCCTACTGTTTGCTACCCCATGAATTACAGCATGTCAGGCCTCCCTATCCATCACCAACTCCTGGGGTTCATTCAACCTCATGTCGGTCGAATCGGTGATGCCATCCAGCCATCTCATCCTCGGTCATCCCTTCTCCTCCTGCCTCCAATACTCCTAGCATCAGAGATTTTTCCAATGAATCAACTCTTCGCATCACGTGGCCAAAGTATTGGAGTTGGAGCCTCAGCTTCAGTCCTTCCAATGAACACCCAGGGCTGATCTCCTGCAGAACGGATTGGTTGGATCTCCTTGCAGTGAGTCTCAATAATTTCCTCCAACACCACCGTTCAAAAGCATCAATTCTGCACTCAACCTTCTTCACAGTTCAACTCTCACATCCATATTGACCACTGGAAAATACACAGCCTTAACTAGACCGACCTTGGTTGGCAAAGTTATGTCTCTGGTTTTTAATATGCTATCTAACTTGGTCTTAACTTTTCTTCCAAGGAGTAAGCATCTTTTAATTTCATGGCTTCAATCAGCACCTGCAGTGATTTTGGACCTTAAAAAGAAAGTCTTGCATGGTTTCCGCTGTTTCTCCATCTATTTCTCATGAAGTGATGGGACCAGATGCCATGATCTTAGGTTTCTGAATGTTGAGCTTTAGTCCAAGTTTTTCACTCTCCTCTTCCACCTTCATCAAGAAGATTTTCAATTCCTCTTCACTTTCTGCCCTAAAGGGCAGATATGCTCTCATCTGCATATCTGAGGTTATTGATATTTCTCCCAGCAACCTTGATTCCTGCTTGTGCTTCTTCCAGCCCAGTGTTTCTCATCATGTGCTCTGCATATAAGTTAAATAAGCAGCATGAGAATATACAGCCTTGACATACTCCTTTTCCTATTTGGAACCAGTCTGTTGTTCCATGCCCAGCACTAACTGCTGCTTCCTGACCTGCATACAGTTCTCTCAAGAGACAGGTCAGGAGGTCTGGTATTCTCCTCTCTTCCAAAATTTTCCACCATTTATTGTGATGCACACAGTCAAAGGCTTTGCATAGTCAATAGAGAAGAAAGAGATGTTTTCCTGGAACTCTCTTGCTTTTTCCATGATCCATCGGATGTTGGCAATTTCAGCTCTCTTTCCTCTGCCTTTTCTAAAACCAACTGGAACATCTGGAAGTTCACATGTTTACCCCTTCTATTTACCAAGTAGTGATGGGACCAGATGCCTTTTTCTTTGTTTTCCTGAATGTTGAGTTGTCAGCATGGTTTTGCACTCTTCTCATTCACCCTCATCAAAAGACTCTTTATTTTTTCTTCACTTTCTATTTGTTTCAGTGTTGTCATCTATATAATCTGAGGCTGTTTATGTTTCTCCCAATCCTTGATGCAAGCTTGTGATTTACTCATCTGGTATTTTAATAGTATACTCCAATGTAGACTCACATAAGCTGAGTGACAATACAGAGATTTGTCACTTTCTTTTCCCTGTTTTGAACATTCATTTGTTTCATGTCTGGTCCCAATTCTTTCGTCTTGACTCATTTAAGGGTGCTTTCAACGTTTACTTCCTCGAGAATCTTCCAAGTACCCCATCCCTTTTTGTTTTGGTGTTCTCCTTCTCGACACCTAAGTTTCTCATTGTGGGACATTCATCACTGCTGAGCTTTACCTGTTTAACTTGTTGTTTTCGTTGCACACCTTACTGTGCTTCATTTATTTCCTCCTTTTGGCCTCCACCTAATTAGTTCTTTCTCTGTCTCAATTATTCTACTGTTGGTTCCTTCCAGGGTGTTGTTAATCTCAGATATTGTATTGATTTTTACTACTTGATTCTTTATTTCTTCTAGATCCATGTTAAACATGTTTATTTCTACTCATTCCGGTCCCCCAGTGTATTTACTGGTAATTCTACATCTCTTTCAATATTTTTATCTTTACTCTCATTATTCTGAATTCTTTTCCAGGAAAACTTCCTAACTCCTGTACTTTTCTTTGTTTTTGTGTTTTTTTTTTTATAATTTACCTTCAGCAGCTGCATATTTCTCTCCCTTTTCATTCTGTTTCGATTACTGTGATTTGGGTCACCTTTCTGCAGGCTGGAGAATTTTAGCTCCACTATGTTGTGGAACCTGTCTTTTGTGGGTGGGATAAGACCAGTGACTTCTCAAGGTTTAATGTTTCGGATCATTTGAGTGTGTTCCCTGGCAGGCAGATCTGTATCACTTCTCTCTGAAGTGCAATGAATTGTTCATGGACTGTGCTTTGGGGTGTTTGTGAGCCTGGCATGGATTTTATCCTATTCATTGTTGTGTTTCTGTTTTACTGGAGAATAGCTCTGGGTTCTCTTGTACTGAACTTACTGACTCAAGTGTGGAGATTGCTTTCCATGTAGACACGGAAACTCTGGGGTGTGTGCTTGTCCTTTAATATTCCTTGAGGTAAGGAGTTCAATGTTGATCTAAAGTTCTGGAATCGACTCCCTGGCCTCTGGGTTTCTGTTCCCAGGTTGCAGTAACATCAAAAATCCATGCAATACAGAAGATAAAACCCGAGGTTAATGGTGGCACAATTCTCCTCATCCAGAATGAATCAAAGGGATTCACAGAATTTCAGACAGCAGAGAAAAGGAAAGAGGGAGAAAGAGGTGCCTAGGGGGAGATATGGGAGAGTTGAAACGGGAGAGAGCAATCAATTCGGGAAAACGAATCCATAAGTGAAATCAGATCATAAAAATTTTGTTACTAAAGTCACAACATTGATATCAATTTTTGGAAAGTGAAAGTTAAGAACCAAAAATAAAATATAGACTTGTTTAAATAGTGTAAAAAAAGAAAACGGAGTCTAAATTCATTCTCTCATATATAAAACGTGTTTAAAAAATAGATTTACGTGTGTTTTGCTTGAAAGCTAATAATAGTTAATAGAAATAAACGTTTAGGTTACAATAAAGGACTAAAATAATTTAAAGTTAAAGAAATCATATAGAAACTGGAGCCTATTATACAGAGTGAAGTAAGCCAGAAAGAAAAACACCAATACAGTACACTAAGAAGTATATATGGAATTTAGAAAGGTGATAAGGATAACCCTATATACGAGACAGCAAAAGAGACACAGATGTATAGAATAGTCTCTTGGACTCTGTGGGGGAGGGCGAGGGTGGGATGATGGGATAATGGCATTGAAACATGTATATTATCTTATTTGAAACGAATCGCCAGTCCAGGTTCGATGCATGATACAGGATGTTCGGGGCTGGTGTACGGGGATGAACTAGATGGATGGGATGGGGAGGGAGGTGGGAGGCTGGTTCAAGATGGAAAACATATGAACACCTGGGCAGATTCATGCCAATGTACGGCAAAACCAATAAAATAATATAAAGTAATTAGCCTTCTAATAGAATAAATAATTTTTTAAAAAAAATAGAGGTAATAGATCTCAGAATTTTAAAGTAGTTGTGTGATTTTTGGTGTCAATTCAGTGTCAGACAGTCTCTTGTTGAAGCTTGTACTTGTCAAAGGTGACTGTTGTTCCTCACTTGAACAGTCTGGCCATATATTGCAGACTTATTACGTTTAACCTGTCACTTCTGGGTTGGTTTATGCTTCTTTGTTTATATTTCCTTCTTTTATTTGAAAGCCTCTCCATATCTGGTTTTCACCATGAAACGAGGGTGGAGTAGCCTGTTATTCGACCTCACCTGTTCAGTGTTTGGGGGTGAGAGGTGGGATACAGAAAACAAAGGCCATTGGGATGGGGGCGGGGGGGTGCTTGAGGTCTATTGATCACATGGGGCTTGTCAATGACAAATGTGGCATGTACTTTCTGGGTCCACCCTGCTCAGACTCCTGGTTGATACATGAGGGCACAGTCCCAAGTGTGCCCTGTGTTTCATGCACTTCTCAGCCAATCAGGCAGTTAGGTGCTTGGCAAGGGCCATGACCACTATTGGCTATGTGATTTGTGCTCTTCCCAAGTCCAAAACCTCGGGTGAGTGGTTGGAAGCAAGGCACAGTCCCAGGTGGTCCATGCATTTTATGCAACTTTCTGGTCTCAGCCACTCCGTTTGCTGCCTGTGTCTGCAGAGGGCACAGTCTCAAGTGTGCCATTCGTCTCCTCAGGCTAACTGACCCCAGGCTGTCATGTTTCTGGGCTATGTGAACTGTCCATGAAGTGAGGAATTCATCACTAGCAACTGTCAGCTAGCTTAGAGATTGGCAGGGCATGTGTCTGGGGCCAAGATTCTATGAGCCTATTTCCTTCTTCCTCTGACAGTCGTACACGTTCCTCTCTCCCTCAGTGGAGAAATGGGTCTTAAATGGACACTGGCTTGGTTTCCTTTGGTATTTTCTAGTGCACAATCTTCTGTTCTGTGAGTATGCCATTGTTCAAGATGTGGCCTTAGAGCCTTCTCACAGGAAAGGTCCTTTCTAAAATTTCTGTCTCTAGCGTCCCCATAGTTTAGGTTTGCGTGTTACCTTAGCTTCGTCACATTGTCCTTAGGGCACTAATGCCTGATTCTAACCATAGTGTGTTTGATACATCCCAGACATCCCTTCGATGACCCATGTATGACAGTGGATGGGAGCATCTGAGTCATTTCTTGGCTAGTGATTGCATTTATTGGCATAATCTGTGTTTTTATTCTTCCTCTCTTCCGTTCTATTTCTTCCCCGACTGACACCTATGAGAGAGCGTTTCTTATTTTGTGCAAATTTCTCCTCCTTTAAGACTCCTTCTCCAAGGCGGGTCTCAATCCCTAAAAACATTTCCTCCCTTTCATTACTTATTTTTTCTTACCTACATTTTAAGAGACTGGTTTTCCTTTATCGGTTTCTAGGGCCCATCAACATTGGTCACAAATTTGTTTCTGGAAGGTGTTCCATGTGCAATCTATCCTTTGATGGATTTGTGTGGGAGAAAGTGGACTCAGGCTCCTATTCCTCTAATATGATGAGACCCCACCAAGACCCTGGAAGATCCATTTTATTAACTGATATCTTGTTGTTCAGTCACAAAGTCTTGTCAGACTCTTTGTGTCTCCTTGGACTGCAGCACGCAAGGCCTCTCTGCCCCTCACCATCTCCAAGAGTCTACTTGAGATCATGTCCATTGAATGAGTGAAGCTATACACTCTGCTCCTCCTCTCTCATCCAAATCATGAAAAAAGATTTAATTGGCTCCTAAGAATCAGGGTCTTTTCTCATGAGTCAGTTCTTTGCTCAGGTGGTCAAAGCTTTGGAGACATAGCTTCAGCATCAGTAATTCTAATGAATCTTCAGAGTTGATTTCCTTTAAGTTTGAATGGCTTGATCTCCTTGCAATCTAATGGACGCTCACAAGTCATCCCCAGCAGAGCAGTTTGGTGTTCTCACATCTGCACATGTCTACTGGAAAGACCATTAGTGTAGTCAAGTCAACTATTCACTTTTTAACACGCTTACTAAATGTGTGAGTGCCATTTTTCCAGGAAGCACCTGTATTCTAATTTTATAACTGCCATCACATTCATAGTGAATATAGAGCCACAAAAGAGGAAATCTGTCATTGCTTCTGCCTTTTCCACCTTTATTTCCCATGAAGCAGTGGGACCAGATGCTATGATCTTACTTTGTGTAACACTGAGAATTCAAGTGTACTGTTTTTCCTATGCTTACCTATCAACATTGAGAATTATTTTATTCTTGTACCATTTTTTCCCCTCAGTGTTTTGGATGAGAAATTGTTTTCTAAGAGTATTCTAAGATGATCGTTACTCATCATATATAATACTGCTGGTTTTAAGTTTCCTGTTGGAGCATTTGTGCCATGCTTCTGTGACAACTCTATAAAATGTTGACAATATACACAGCCTATAATACATTTCTCTATTAACATAATATATTGAGCCTTTTCATGTTATCTCTAATGTGGCACCTACAAAAATACAAAGGAGGACAAGAAATAATGATATGATGTGGAGGGGGACAGGAAGCCGAACCGCTGTGTCATGAAGGGAGAGAAGTTTTGATCATCAATGATTTCTACTCAAATATTTGGTACCAGAAGTTTAAAGTGATGAAATAAAAATGTACACACTGAATTATGGAAGAGTTATTTTAATGTACACATCATATAATTTCAGTGTTCAGCTAGCCAGAGAGCCTGATTATGATCTATGCACAGTGCCTGGTGCATCTGTTTAACCCATTAATTTGAATGTTTAAAATTATATCCAACGTGAGGAGAGGAACAGCAGTCTTAGAACAATATCTCTAAGTAAATGAGAGTTGCAGTTTTATGGGCTCAAGGTGTCCTCATATGTATGAACCCCGTCACTATTACAGAAAGCATACTGGGTGATCAGCTCCATTAAGTGACAGCCTTTCAGAATAGGATCTGTATTATACAGCCAGAAATTTATTAAGTAACGTTGGGCTCCCCAAACAGTTCATTTAAGATCTTGGGAACAAGCAAAGACTTTGACCACCTAAATAAAGTTGTCTAAAATTATGTTTTGACATATACACATATATACACATATGTGCATGTGTGTATGTGTATTAAAAAATGTACAATGGCTTTTAATTCCTGTTAGGCAAAGCAGCAATGGAAAAAAATTAAAACCCAAAAGTAGAATTATTCAAAAGTCTCAGTTAAGTTCAGTTCAGTTCAGTCACTCAGTCGTGTCTGACTCTCCGCGACCCCATGAATCACAGCACGCCAGGCT
Source organism: Moschus berezovskii (assembly GCF_049115385.1). NCBI lineage: Eukaryota > Metazoa > Chordata > Mammalia > Artiodactyla > Moschidae > Moschus > Moschus berezovskii. Next base: position 72,401,369 of record NC_142489.1, read on the forward strand.
TCCCTGTCCATCACCAACTGTCTACTCGGTTATTGAATATACGTAAGTGGAAAAAATATGAGAACTCCTTTATATCACTCCCCTCTTTTTTAGTAAATAGCTACCAATTTTCAAATGTTTGTCCAGGTTTAATGACAAAAATAAAGTTATATAAAAATATATATATATACATAAATCTATATAAAGTAGACGGATATGTTTGCATAACAAAAAATATTGATGTCAGATTTATTTCCAGTTCCATGCTCAATCTCATCATGAAATAGCCAAAGTTGTAGTTAACTCAAACACTCCAAGAGCTGGGACAGAAATCGAACCTGCAAATGAGATTTTCAGTCACAGTTATGATCACGCTCTAAATCCAACACTTTATTTCATTTCTTGTTCTAAGCAGTCCCGTCTTAAGATTGAAAACTATGAAAACCGAGAGAGAGGAGTAGGAGATTCTAGACTTCCTCGTGTTCCCAGAGTAATTTTAATCAGAGAAACTAGAAAAGCCAGAAACAAAGGAAAATGATCAAGCAATATAGAATAATAATGCTTAAACATTAAGCAAAGTCAAGGATCTTTAGTTCCTCCTCAAGGGCCATAGATAACATTCTGAGCAATATCCTGTGAACAGTTTTAGAGATATTAAAGCCCAACCAGGCTGAAATGTAAGTTCATAGACCACAGAGTAGTTGGAACCAGATGGTCAATGATGTCGACTCCCAATATCCTCAGGAACAGGCCACTAGGAGAATGTTCCCAAACTAATCACACACCCAATGCCTAACCTCACTCTGTCAAAAAGAAAGTTCCCCTGAAAGTATTTGGGGAGTGTGGGTCTTTGAAACACCAGCTGCTAGGACACCTTGCTTGGTTCCACAATAAACTATTGCACAGAAGTGAGTAACCCAAGTTTGGTTGGGTAAGAGTTCAATTCAGTTCAGTTCATTTCAGTCAGTCGGTCGAATCCAACTCTTTGTGACCCCATGAATCACAGCATGCCAGGCCTCCCTGTCCATCACCAACTCCCGGAGTTCACTCAAACCCTCCTTCATCGAGTCAGTGATGGCATCCAGCGATCTCATTCTCTGTCGTCCACTTCTCCTCTTGCCCTCAATCCGTCCAAGCATCAGAATCATTACCAGTGAGTCAACCCTTCGCATGAGGTGTCCAAAGTTTTGGAGCTTCATATTTAGCATCAGTCCTTCCAACGAACATCCAGGACTGATATCCTTTAGAATGGACTGGTTGGAAGTCCAAGACTCTCAAGAGTCTTCTCCAACACCACAGTTCAAAAGCATCAATTCTTTGGCAATCAGCTTTCTTCACAGTCCAACCCTCAAATCCATTATGATCACTGGAAAAGCCATACCCTTGACTAGACGGGCCTTTGTTGGCAAAGTAATGTCGCTGCTCTTTAATATGCTATCTGGGTTGGTCATAACTTTCCTCCCAAGGAGCAGGCGTCTTTTAATTTCATGGCTGCAATCAACATCCGCAATGGTTTTGGAGCCCAAAAATATAGTCTGACACTGTTTCCCCGTATATTCCCCATGAAGTGATGGGACCAGGTGCCATGATCTTAGTTTTGTGAATGTGGAGCTTCAAGCCAAATTTTTCACTAACCCCTTTCACTTTCATTAAGAGACTTTTCAGTTCCTCTTCACTTTCTGCCATAATGGTGATGCCATCTTCATATCTGAGGGTATTGATATTTCTCCCAGCAATCTTGATTCCAGCCTGTACTTCTTCCAGCCCATCGTTCCTCATGATGTACTCTTCATAGAAGTTAAATAATCAGGGTGACAATATACAGCCTTGACGTACTCCTTTTCCTTTTTGGAACTTGTCTGTTGTTCCATGTCCAGTTCTAACTGTTTCTTTCTGCCCTGCATACAGGTTTCTAAGGAAGCAGGTCAGGTGTTCTGGTGTTCCCATCTCTTTCAGAATTTTCCACAGTTTGTTGTTATTCCCAAAGTCAAAGGCTTTGGCATAGTCAACGAAGCAGAAATACATGTTTCTCCGGAACTCTCTTGCTTTTTCCATGATCCAGAGGATGTTGGCAATTTGATCTCTGGTTCTTCTGCCTTTTCTAAAACCAGCTTGAAAATCTGGAGGTTCACATATTGCTGAAGCCTGGCTTGGAGAATTTTGAGCATGACTTTACTAGCGTGTGAGATGAGTGCAATTGTGTGGTAGTTTGATCATTCTTTGGCATTGCCCTTCTTTGAGAATGGGATGAACACTGACATTTTCCAATCCTGTGGTCATTGCTGAGTTTCCCAAATTTGCTCCAAATTGAGTACAGCACTTTCACAGCATCATCGTTCAGGACTTGAAAAGCTTAACTGGAATTCCATCACCTCCACTACCTTTGTTCTTAGTGATACTTTCTAAGGTTCACTTGACTTCACATTCCAAGATGTCTGGCTCTAGGTCAGTGATCACACCATCGTGATTATCTTGGTTATGAAAATCTTTTTTGTACACTTCTTCTGTGTATTCTTGTCACCTATTCTTAATATCTTCTGCTTCTCTTAGGTCCATACAATTTCTGACCATTATTGAGCCCATCTTTGCATGAAATGTTCCCTTGGTATCTCTAATTTTCTTCAAGAGATCTCTTGTCATTCCCATTTTGTTGTTTTCCTCTATGTCGTTGCAGTGATCACAGAGGAAGGCTTTCTTATCTCTCCTAGCTATTCTGTGGAACTCTGCATTCAGGTGATTATATATTTTTTTCTCCTCAGCCTTTCGCTTCTCTTCTTTTCACAGGTATTCGTAAGGCCTCCTCAGACAACTGTTTTGCTTTTTTGCATTGCTTTTCCATGGGCATGGTCTTGGTCCCTGTCTTCTTTACAATGTCATGAACCTCCATCCATAGTTCATCAGACACTCTATCAGATCTAGTCCCTTAAACCTATTTCTCATTTCCACTGTATAATCATAAGGGGTTTGATTTAAGTCATATTTGAATGGTTTAGTGATTTTCCCTACTTTCTTCAATTTACGTCTGAATTTGGCAATAAGGAGTTTATGATCTTAGCCACAGTGAGCTCTGGTCTTGTGTTTTCAAACTGTATAGAATTTCTCCACTTTGGCTGCAAAGAATATAATCAATCTGTTTTTTTCTGTTGACCATCTGGTGATGTTCATGTATAGAGTCTTCTCTTCTGTTGCTGAAAGAGGTTGTTTGCTATGACCAGTGTGTTCTCTTGGCAAAACTCTCTTAGTCTTTGCCCTTCTTCATTCCGTGCTCCAAGGCCAAAGTTGGCTGTTACTCCAGGTGTTTCTTGACTTCCTACATTTACATTCCAGTCCCCTCTAATGAAAAGGACATCTTTTTAAAGTGTTAGTTCTAAAGATCTTGTAGGTCTTCATAGAACCATTAAATGTCGGCTTTTTACGCATTACTGTTTGGGGCATAGGCTTGGATTACTGTAATAGTGAATGGTCTGCCTTGGAAATGAACAGAGGTCATTCTGTTCATTTGGAGATTGTATCCAAGTACAGCATTTTGCACTCTTTTGTTGACCATGATGACTACTCCATTTCTTCTAAGGGTGATTATATAATGGTATAATCACCATTATACCCTCAGATATAATGGTCATCTGAGTTGAATTCACCCATTCCAGTCCATTTTAGTTCACTGATTCCTAGAATGTCTATGTTCACTCTTGCCATCTCCTGTTTGACCACTTCCAATTTGCCTTGATTCATGGACCTAACATTCCAGGTTCCTATGCAATATTGCTCTTTGCAGAATCGGACCTTGCTTCTATCACCAGGCACATCCACAGCTGGGTACTGTTTCTGCTTTGACTCCATCCCTTCACCTTTTCTGAAGTTATTTCTCCACTGATCTCCAGTAGCATATTGAGCACCTACCGACGTGGGGATTTCCTCATTCACTATCCTATTATTTTGCCTTTTCATACCGTTCTTGGGATTCTCAAGGCAAGTATACTGAAGTGGTTTGCCATTCCCTTCTCCAGTGGACCACATTCTGTCAGACCTCTACACCATAAGCCACCCATCTTGGGTAACCCCACACGGTATGGCTTAGTTTCATTGAGTTAGACAAGGCTGTGGTCCGTGTGATCAGATCGACTGGTTTACTGTGATCACGATTTCAGTGTGTCTGCCCTCTGACGCCCTCTCCCAATACCTACCATCATATTTGGGTTTCACTTACCTTGGTTGTGAGGTATCTCTTCACGGCTACTCCAGCAAAGCACAGCCATTGCACCTTACCTTGGACGAGGGGTATCCCCTCACGGCCACCCCCTCCTGATTTTGAATGTGGAGTAGCTCCTCTCGGCCACCACTCCTGGCCGCCACCGAGAAATACTTTTATTTCAGAAACCAAATAGATTTACTGATGTGATTTATCCATATAAAAATTCTTTAGGAATGAGATTTTGCAGGCTCATGGTTTCGGTTGCGATTTGTGTAAGGAGCCTGTATTTTAAGTTTATGCTGAAGTAAACAATGGTTGAACATTACGCTTCAATTGCTAGGAGACTAGTGACTTTGTGATGTCACAGTGACCGGTCCATTGTAGGAGATCAGTGACTTTTTGAAACACTGTGATGGTCTGCGAGTTTCCCTCTGTAGGCCAGCCAAGCAGCATTTGAATTTTCAGTGTGTAAAATCAGACAAATGAGAAAAGTGTTTGAAGAAAGTTTTTTTTGAGACGGCACATATTTCTTCAGAAATTCAAGATGTGCCTCTTAACGATGAATCCACTGGTTCAGAAACCTCCATCAGACCTTTGCATGATTATATACTTGCTCGTACACTTGCTCGAGACTCGGTTTTTTGATCTATAATTGAAAAATATGCTTTTCAGGCTTTGTCTGAGGCAGTTCTGATGAAAAGATCACATTACACATTTTCTGTCTCTGAAACAGGTGAACTGAATGATTTTCTTTGACTCACTTTTAAACAAAAATTGTGCAATAGAGTGGAAAGTGATCAATTTGAAACTATTTGGTGGGATGAGAGTGTATAGTGATCAATGAAGAACTCTTCAAGGAAGAAGTCTTGGAAAGAAAGGTACCTTTCAGGATATTTGAAACCAAGAATATGAAATGTTTAGTTTGACAGCTGAACGTTTATGGGTTTAGCAAAAAGCAACAACCTCTTCAAAGATCTGCTTCAATATCTGACTTTCTGGAAGAAGAAAACAACATCTCTCTTTTGAGCAAGGTATTCCAAAATTTTCACTTATTGGCAATATGTAAGACACTGGAAAAGACTCTGATGCTAGGAAAGGTTGGGGGCGGGAGGAGAAGGGGACGACAGAGAATGAGATGGCTGGATGGCATCACCGACTCTGTGGACATGAGTTTGAGTGAACTCCGGGAGTTGGTGAGGGACAGGGAGGCCTGGCATGCTGTGATTCATGGGGTCGCGGAGAGTCGGACACGACTGAGCGACTGAACTGAACTGAACTGAAGATTAAATCATGTGACCTAGAAAGCATGTTACCATATGTAGCTAAAACAGAATTTAAAATTGAGATATCAAATTGTTGAAGAAGCTTTATTTTTTGAAGTTGAAAACAGCTGGAGGATATAGTATTTGACGTTTAACAAACTTTCCAATCAACTTGAAACAAGATATGAGTCTTGAAGCTACTTAAAGTGGTATTTACTGTATATATAAAACGTATTTTTAGTTGAGAAGCATAATTGTTTCTACCATGTTAGCTGTTAAGATTAATCTGGAGGCGTTTTAGTTGAGGCAATTTAATTTGTATCATTAAAGGAATATTTTTTTTTAATTTATTTAATTAGAGGCTAATCACTTCATGGGAAATAGACGGAAAAACAGTGGAAACAGTGTCAGACTTTATTTTTTGGGCTCCAAAATCACTGCAGATGCTGATTGCAGCCATGAAATTAAAAGACGCTTACTCTTTGGAAGGAAAGTTATGACCAACCTTGATAATATACTAAAAAGCAGAGACATTACTTTGCCAACCAAGGTCCGTCTAGTCAAGGATATGGTTTTTCCCATGGTCATGTATGGATGTGAGAATAGGACTGTGAAGAAAGCTGATCGCCGTAGAATTTATGCTTTTGAACTGTGGTGTTGGAGAAGACTCTTGAGAGTCCCTTGTACTGCAAGGAGTTCCAACCAGTCCATTCTAAGGGAGATAGATTCCGGGTGTTCATTGGAAGGACTGATGTTAAAGCTGAAACTGCAATACTTTGGCCACCTCATGCAACGAGTTGACTCACTGGAAAAGACTCTGATGCTGGGAAAGGATGGGGGCGGGAGGAGAAGGGGACGGCCGAGAATGAGATGGCTGGATGGCATCACCGACTCTGTGGACATGATCTTGAGGGAACTCCGGGAGTTGGTGATGGACAGGGAGGCCTGGCGTGCTGTGATTCATGGGGTCGCGGAGAGTCAGACACGACTGAGCGACTGAACTGAACTGAACTGAACTGAACTGAATGGTGTTACGGAGTGATCTAATTTCACTCTTTTACCAGTTTTTCCAACACCACTTGTTAAAGAGACTGTCTTTTTTCCATTTTATATTCTTGCCTCCTTTGTAAAAGTTAAGTTGTCCATAGGTGCATAGATTTATCTCTGGGCTTTCTACTTTGTTCCATTGATCTATATTTCTGAGTTAATGCCAGTACCATGCTGTCTTGATGATTGTGGCTTTGTAGTAGAGCCTGAAGTCTGGCAGGTTGAGTCTTTCAGTGCCATTCTTCTCCAAGATCACTTTGGCTATTCGAGGTTTTTTGAATTTCCATACAAATTGTGAGATTATTTGTTCTAACACTGTGAAAAATACCTTTGGTAGCTTGGTAGGGATTGCATGTAATGTATGGATTGCTTTAGGTATTATACATATTTTCACAATATTTTTTCTTCTAATCCACGAACACGGTATATATCTCCATCTATTGGCGTCCTATTTGATTTCTTTCACCAGTGTCTTATAGTTTTCTATATAGAAGTCTTTTGTTTCTTGAGGTAGATATATCCCTATGTATCTTATTATTTTTGTTGCAACAGTGAATGGAATAGTTTCCTTAATTTATTTTTCTATTTTTTCATTATTAGTGTATAGGAATGCAAGGGATTACTCTGTGTTGATTTTAGATCCTACAACTTTACTGCATTCATTGATTAGTTTTCTGGTAGAGTCTGTAGAGTTTTCTGTGTAGAGGATCATGTCATTGGCGAACACTGAGAGTTTTATTTCTTTTTCTCCAGTTTGAATTCCTTTAATGTCTTTTTCTGCTCTGATTGCTGTGGCCAAAACTTCCAGAACTATGTTGAACAGTAATGGTGAGAGTGGGAACTCTTGTGTGTGCTTTAGAAAAAGGAGAAATTCATTGTTTTGGGGTGAAATATCCGATAGATATCTATTAGGTCTAACTGTTCTATTGTATCTTAAAGTTTCTGTTTCCTTGATAATTTTCTGTTTAGATGATCTATTCATAGGTGTGAATGGGGTATTAAAGTCTTCCACTATTATTGTGTTGTTGTTAATTTCCCCTTTTATACTTGTTAGTAACTGTCTTACATATTGCGGTGCTCCTATGTTGGGTGCATATATTTATAATTGTATCTTCTTCTTGGATTGATACTTTGATCATTATGTAGTGTCCTTCTTTGTCTCTTTTCACAGCCTTTATTTTAAAGTCTATTTTATCTGATATGAATGTTGCTACTCCTGCTTTCTTTTGGTATCTGTTTGCGTGGAATAACTTTTTCCAGCACTTCAATTTCAGTCTGTATGTGTCCCTTATATTGAGGTGTGTCTCTTGCAGACAACATATATAGTGGTCTTTCCTTTGTATCCATTCAGCCAGTATTTGTCTTTTGGTTGGGTCATTTAACCCAATTGCATTTAAGGTAATTATTGGTAAGTATGATACCATTGCCATTTTCTTTATTGTTTTGGGTTCAAGTTTATGCACCCTTTCTCTGCTTCCTATCCAGAGAAGATCCTTCAGCATTTGTTGGAGAGCTGGTTTGGTGATGCTGAATTATCTCAGCCTTTGATTGTCTGTAAAGCTTTCGGTTTCTCCTTCATATTTGAATGAGATATAGGTATAGTAATCTTGGCTGTAGAGTTTTTCTTTTTTTTTCATCCCTTTCAGTATGTGAGAGTTGGACTGTGAAGACGACTGATCGCTGAAGAAGCGATGCTTTTGAACTGTGGTGTTGGAGAAGACTCTTGAGAGTCCCTTACACTGCAAGGAGATCCAACCAGCCCATTCTAAAGGAGATCAATCTTGGGTGTTCATTGGAAGGACTGATGCTAAAGCTGAAAGTGCAATACTTTGGCCACCTCATGCGACGAGTTGACTCACTGGAAAAGACTCTGATGCTCGGAAAGGTTGGGGGCGGGAGGAGAAGGGGACAACGGAGAATGAGATGGCTGGATGGCATCACCGACTCTGTGGACATGAGTTTGAGTGATCTCCGGGAGTTGGTGATGGACAGGGAGGCCTGGCGAGCTGTGATTCATGGGGTCGCGGAGACTCGGACACGACTGAGTGACTGAACTGAACTGAACTGATGGAGGCATTTGATGAGCACCTATCAATTAATGTTCCCTGGAACAAGAGTTCTCTGGTGTTCTCAGGATTTAGACTTAAGCCTCTGGCTCTGGTATTCTTGCAGTAGGCTCAAGAATTCTCCGTCTGTCTCTTCCAACTCAGTTCCTTCTGTTTAAGCTTCTTCTGTTTGCCTGTCTCTTCAGTGTCTTATTCCCGTCCTGACACAAGGGGGCGGTGGTAGACACTTTTTAGGCTCATCCATTCAGTTGTGCTGTGGGGTGGGAGGTAAGCTGCAGACAAATATCAAGGGCATCTGTGGGGAGTGCTTGCAGTGTCTCAGCCACACTGGGTTTGCCCCCACTCATGGCATGTGTGCTGTCCCCGTCTACACTGCACAGGCTCTAGGTTGCTCTGCTGCAAACCGTCCAAGGCCGGCGATGGGTTGGATGTACATCTCTGGTATAAACCGCTCAGGTTCTGGTACTCAGGTACTACACGAAGGCACAGACTTGGTTGGGCCTTCGTTTTGTGCCCTTCCCCAGTTTGAGCAGCTCAGGTGAGCAGGTGTTTGGCCAGCGGGGTCACTGTGACTTATTCCCTCCCCAGTCCCTGCTGTTCGGTTTTCTGGGTCTACAGCCAGCGCACCTTCTCAACGAATATCAACCGGCCAGAACCCAAGAAGTCTTAGTTAGCAACGAAGCCTGCATGCAGCTTGGTATTGGATGCCTCACTGGGACCGCGATTGTCCGCTTCTGTCTCTGACTGTACTTCCCTGCCTGTCTCAGCGGGGGATGGTGGATGGGCTGACCGCAGCTATCTAGCCCTGTTTAGTCCTTTGTTCTGTGAGTGGGTCTGGTGGTGTCTTATCTTGGGGCTTTTTGCCTTTTAGTGGGCTAGCTACCCCACAGTCTGCTTAGCTATCTTAAGTTAGCACCCTCAGATTGCACTAGGGGCATTCAGGCCCTGTCCTTACTCTAAGGGATGCAGCCCGCCCCTCCCTGCCCAGTCCCTGCTTGCGAGTGGGGGGTGCGGGCGGCTGCACTTCTCTGCTGGGAGTTACCACTGGACACGTAGTCTGTAGGTTTTAATTATTTATTTATTGTTCCTCCCAGTTATGTTGCCTTCTGAGGTTCCAAGAGTTGTCACAGATTCGCCAGTGAGTGTTTCCAAGTGCTTGGAAATTTCTAGCCTCCCTTCCCGGGATAGACCTCCATCCCAACCTGTTTTACCTCTCTTTTTATCTTTTATATTATGTCCTACCTCTTTTCGAAGACAATGGCCTGCTTTTCTGGTTGCCTGATGTCCTCTGCCAGCATTCAGAAGCTGTTTTGTTGGATTTACTCAGCGTTCAATTTTTCTTTTGATGAATTTCTGAGGGAGACAGTTGTCACCCCGTCCTATTCCTCCTCCATCTTCCCATCTTCCTATCTCCTCCCTCACAGTAATATTTAAAATTCATTCAATCCTAAGATTTATTTCTTTCAGACCCTACAGTTCCCATATTTGTTTACAAAATATGCATTGCATCATCTGCTATTATACCACCTTAGTTGTTATTTGTTACTACTTTCATTAAGTATTTAATCATAGAGTGATTTGAAGAAGTAACGCTAGAGACATTGAGTGTCATTTTTCAGTCAACAAGTTGTCTTCAACTCTTTTGTGATGCCATGGACTGCTGCACAACAGGACTCTCTATCTTTCAGCATCTCCCAGAGTTTGTGCAAATGCATGTCCATTGTTTTTCTGATACCATCTAACCATCTTATCCTCCATTACTCCCTTCCTCTCCTGTCATCAAACTTTAAAAGCATCATGAATTTTCCAGTGAATTGACACTTTGCGTCAGCTGGCCAAAACTGAACTTTCAACTTCATCAATAGTCCTTCGAATGAATACTTATGTTTGATTTCATTTAGGATGAATTGGCTAAGTCTCCTTGCAGTCCAAAGGCCCCCTAAGAGTCTTTAACTTTTCGGGATTCAAAATCACTGCAGATAATGATGGCAGCTATGAAATTAAAAGACACTTTCTTTTTGGAAGGAAAGTTATGACAAACCTAGGTAGCATATTAAAAAGCAGGGACATTCCTTTGCCATCAAAGGTCCATCTAGTCAAGGCTATGGTTTATTCAGTGGTCATATATGAATGTGAGAGCTGGACTGTAAGGAAAGCTTAGTGCTGAAAAATTGATGCTTTTGAACTGTGGTGATGGAAAAGACTGTTGAGAGACCGCTGGACTGCAAGGAGATCCAACCAGTCCACCCTAAAGGAGATGAGCCCTGGGTATTCATTGGAATATGTCATGGTGAAGTTGAAACTCCAATAGTTTGACACCTGATGTGAAGAGAAGACTCATTGGAAAATACCCTAATGTTGGGTAAGATTGAGGGCAGGAGGAGAAGGGGATGACAGAGGATGACATGTTTGGATGGCATTGCCGATTAGTGGATATGAGTTCGGGTGGTCTCTGGGAGTTGGCATAGTCAGTGAAGCAGAAATAGATGTTTTCCTGGAACTCTCTTGCTTTCTCCGTGATCCAGCGGATGTTGGCAATTTGACCTCTGGTGCCTCTGGCTTTTGTAAAACCTTCTTGAACATCTGGGAGTTCACGGTTCATATAATGCTGAAGCCTGGCTTGGAGAATTCTGAATATGACATTACTCGCGTGTGAGATGAGTGCATTGCGTGGTAGTTTGAGCATTCTTTGGCAGTGTTTTTCTTTGGGGTTGGAATGAAGACTGAACTTTTCCAGTCCTGTGGCCACTGCTGAGTTTTCCAAATTTGCTGGAATACGGAGTGCACCACTTTCACAGCATCATCTTTCAAGATTTGAAAGAGCTCAACTGGAATTCCATCACCTCTACTAGCTTTGTTCGTAGTGATTCTTTCTAAGGCCCACTTGACTTCACATTCCAAGATGTCTGGCTCTAGGTCAGTGATCATGTTATCGTGATTATCTTGGTCGTGAAGATCCTTTTTATACAGTTTTTCTGTGTACTCTTGCCATCTCTTCTTAATATCTTCTGCTTCTGTTAGGTCCATACCATTTCTGTCCTTTATCGAGCCCATCTTTGCATGAAATACTCCCTTGGAATCTCTAATTTTCTTGAAGAGATCTCTTGTTTTTCGTATTCTGCTGTTTTCCTCTATTTCTTTGCACTGATCACAGAGGAAGGATTTCTTATCTCTCCATGCAATTCTTTGGAATTCTGCATTCAAATGCTTATATCTTTCCTTTTCTCCTTTTCTTTTCACTTCTCTTCTTTTCACACCCATTTGTAATGCCTCCTCAGACAGCCATTTTCCTCTATTGCATTTCTTTTCTTGGGGATGATCTTGGTCCCTGTCTCCTGTACAATGCCACGAACCTCTGTCAAGAGTTCGTCAGGCACTCGATCTATCAGATCGAGTCCCTTAAATCTATTTCTCACTTCCACTGTATAATCATAAGGGATTTGATTTAGGTCATATGTGAATGGTTTAGTGGTTTTCCCTACTTTCTTCAGTTTCAGTCTGACTTTGGCAATAAGGAGTTTAGGATCTGAGACACAGTCAGATCCCGGTCTTGTTTTCGCTAACTGTATAGAGCTTCTCCATCTTTGGCTGCAAACAATATAATCAATCTGATTTCGGTGTTGACCATCTGGTGATGTTCATGTGTAGCGTCTTCTCTTGTGTTGTCGGAAGAGGGTGTTTGCTATGACCAGTGCGTTCTCTTGACAAAACTCTATTAGCCTTTGCCCTGCTTCATTCCGTGCTCCAAGGCCAAATTTGCCTGTTACTCCAGGTGTTTATTGACTTCCTCCTTTTGCATTCCAGTCCCCTGTAATGGAAAGGACATCTTTTTTGGATGTTAGTTCTACAAGGTCTTGTAGATCTTCATAGAACCGTTCAACTTCGCCTTCTTCAGCGTTACTGGTTGGGGCATAGGCCTGGATTACTGTAATATTGAATGGTTTGCCTTGGAAACGAACAGAAATCATTCTGTCATTTTTAAGATTGCATCCAAGTACTGTGTTTCGGACTCTTTTGTTGACCATGATGGCTACTCCATTTCTTCTAAAGGATTCCTGACCTCTGAAGTAGATGTGATGGTCATCTGAGTTAAATTCACCCATTCCAGTCCATTTTAGTTCACTGATTCCTAGAAACTCTATGTTCACTATTGCCATCTCCTGTTTGACCACTTCCAATTTGCCTTGATTCATGGTCCTAACATTCCAAGTTCCTATGCGATATTGCTCTTTACAGCACCGGACCTTGTTTCTTTCACCGGTCACATCCGCAAATGGGTATTGCTTTTGCTTTTTATCCATCCCTTTATTCCTTCTAGAGTTATTTCTCCACTGATATCCAGTAGCATACTGGGCACCTACCGACCTGGGGAATTCCTCATTCAGTATCCTATCTTTTTGCCCTTTGATACTGTTCATTGGGCTCTCAAGGCAAGCATACTGAAGTGATTTGCCATTCCCTTTTCCACTGGACGACATTCGGCTGTGTGGATTACAATAAACTGTGGAAAGTTCTAAGAGACGGGAATACCAGACCACCTTACCTGTCTCTTGAGAAACCTGTATGCAGGTCAAGAAGCAACAGTCAGAATTGTAAATGGAACAACAGACTGGTTCCAAATAGGAAAAGGAGTACGTCATGGCTGTATATTGTCACGTTGCTCATTTAACTTATATGCCGAGTACATCATGAGGAACACTGGGATGGAAGTAGGAGAAGCTGGAATCAAAATTTCTGGGAGAAATATCAATAACCCCAGATATTCAGATGACACTACCCTTATGGCAGAAAGTGAAGAGGAACTCAAAAGCCTCTTGATGAAAATGAAGGAGGAGAGTGAAAAGGTTGGCTTGACTCGAGGTTAAGAAAACAAAGATCATGGCATCTGGTCCCATCACTTCATGGGAAATAGATGGAAAAACAGTGGAAACAGTGTCAGACTTTATTTTTTGGGCTCCAAAATCACTGCAGATGCTGACTGCAGCCATGAAATTTAAAGACGCTTACCCCTTGGAAGGAAAGTTATGACCAACCTTGATGGTATATTAAAAAGCAGAGGCATTACTTTGCCAACCAAGGTCCATCTAGTCAAGGCAATGTTTTTTCCCGTGGTCATGTATGGATGTGAGAGTTGGACTGTGAAGAAAGCTGATGACGAAAGAATTGATGCTTTGAACTGTGGTGTTGAAGAAGAGTCTTGCGAGTCCCTTGGACTGCAAGGAGATCCAACCAGTCCATTCTAAAGGAGATCAATTCTGGGTGTTCATTGGAAGGACTGATGCTAAAGCTGAAAGTGCAATACTTTGGCCACCTCATGCGACGAGTTGACTCACTGGAAAAGACTCTGATGCTGGGAAAGTTTGGGGGCGGGAGGAAAAGGGGACGACAGAGAATGAGATGGCTAGATGGCATCACCGACTCTGTGGACATGAGTTTGAGTGTACTCCGGGATTTGTTGATGAACAGGGAGGCCTGGTGTGCTGTGATTCATGGGGTCACAAGGAGTCAGAACCAACTAAGTGACTAAACTGAACTGAAGAGTCTTCGGCAGTGGCAGAGTTGAAAGCCATCATTTCTCCTTTTCTCAGTTTTCTTTATAGTCCAGCTCTCACATCTACACATGACTACTGGATATAAAACAGGGGCGTGTGAAGTGGAGGCCTTTGCTACCAAGGTGAATGTCTCTGCTAAATACAATGTCTAGATTTGCAATAGAGTTTTACCCAAGAAGAAATTTTCTTTTACCTGATGACAATTCTTCACCTGATTGGAAGAATATGTTCCACTGTAATAGGCAATGGCAAAGCACTTCAATATTTTGCCTTGATTACCCCATGATATCCATGAAAACAGAAAGATAGGACACTGAAAGATTTCGGTAGGTGCCCAATATGCTTTTAGAGATCAGTGGAGAAATAACTCCAGAAATAATGAAGCAATTGACCCAAAGCAAAATCAGTAACCAGTTGTGAATTGGACTGGTGATGGAAGCAGTGTTTGATGTTATTAAGAACAATACTGCATAGAAACTTGGAATTTTACATCCATGAATCAAGGGAAATTGGAAGTGTCAAACAGGAGATGACAAGAGTGAACATTGACATTCTAGGAATCAGTGAACTAAGATGGAATGAGAGAATCTGTTACTGTGGGCAGGAATCCCTTTGAAGAAATGGAGTAGCCATCATAGTCAACAAAAGAGTCCAAAATACAGTACTTGGGTGCAATCTCAAAAATGACAGAATGATCTCTGTTCTTTTCCAAGGCAAAGGATTTACTATCATAATAATCCAAATCTCTGCTCTTATCAGTAACACTGAAGACGCTGAAGTTGAAAATTCTATGAAGACCTACAAGACCTTCTAAAACTAACACCAAAAACGATATCCTCTTCATTATAGGGGACTGGAAAGCAGAAGTAGGAATTCCAGAAACACATGGAGTACCAGGCAAATTGGCCTTGGAATACAGAATGAAGCAGGGCAACGAATAATTGAGTTCTGTCAAGAGAACGCACGGGTCAAGCAAACACCCTCTTCCAACAACACAAGAGAAGACTCTACACATGGACATCACCAGATGGTCGACACTGAAATCAGATTGATTATGTTCTTGGCAGCCAAAATAGAGAACCTCTATACATTTAGCAAAAAGAAGACAGGAAAATTACTGTGGTTCAGATCCTGAACTCCATATTGCCAAATTCAGACAGAAGTTGAAGAAAATGGAGAAAACCACTATATCATTCAGGTATGACCTAAATCTAATCCCTTCTGACTATACACTGGAAGTGCAAAATACATTTAAGGAACTAGATTTGATTGACAGAGTGCCTGATGAGCTATGGATGGAGGTACCTGACATTGTACAGGAGACAGGGATCATGACAATCCCCAGATAAAGAAAGGCAAAAATGAATGGCTATCTGAGGAGGCCTTACAAATAGCTTTGAAAACAAGGGAGACAAAAAGCAAAGGAGAAAAGGAAAGATATATCCATTTGAATGCAGATTTCTAAAGAAAAGCAAGGAGAGAAAAAAAAAAAAAAAAGCCTTCCTCAGGGATCAGTGCAAATAAAGAAGGGAAACAACAGAATGCGAAAGACGAGAGATCTCTTCAAGAACATTGGAGATCCCACGAGGACATTTCACGCAAAGATGGACTTAAAAAAGCACAGAAACGGTAGGGATCTAATCGAAACAGAAAATATAAAGAAGAGGTGGTAAGAATACACAGAAGAACTGTAGAAAACAGATCTTCACGACCCAGATAATCACGATGGTGTGATCACTCACCTAGAGCCAGACATCTTGGAATGTGAAGTCAAGTGGGCCTTAGGAAGCATCACTACGAACGAAGCTAGTGTAGGTGTTTGGGTGTCAGTTGAGCTTTTTCAAATCCTGAAAGATGATGCTTTAAAAGTGCTGCATTCAATAGGCCAGCTAATTTGGAAAATTCAGCAGTGGCCACTGGAGTGGAAAAGAGTAATATTCATTTCAATCCCAGAGAAAGGCAATGCCATAGAATGTGCAAACTACTGCACAATTGCACTCATCTCAAATGTTAGTAAAATAATGCTCTATATTCTTCAAGCTAAGCTTCAGGAATACGTGAACTGTGAACTTCCATATGTTCAAGCTGGTTTTATAAACGGCAGAGGAACCGGAGATCAAATTGCCAACATCCAGAAGAGAGCTCCAGAAAAGCATCTCTGTCTTCTTTACTGACTATGCCAAAGCCTTTGACTGGGTGGATCAGTATAAATCGCGGAAAATTTGAAAGAGATGGGAATACCGGACCACCTGACCTGCCTCTTGAGAAACCTATATGCAAGTCATGAAACAACAGTTAGAACTGGTCATGGAACAACAGACTGGTTCAAAATAGGAAAAGGAGTAAGTCAAGGCTGTATATTATCACCTTGCTTATTTAACTTATATGCAGAGTACATCATGAGCAGTGCTGTGCTGGAGGAAGCACAAGCTGGAATCAAGGTTTCTGGGAGAAATATCAATAACGTCAGATATGCCAACGACACCTTCCTTTCGGCAAAAAGTGAAAAATAGCAAAAGAACCTCTTGATTACAGTGAAAGAGGATAGTGAAAAAGTTCACTTAAAGCTCAACATTCACAAAGCTAAGATAATGGTATCTGGTCCCTTCGCTCTATGGCAAATAGGTGGGGAAACAATGAAAACTGTCGCCGACTATTTCTTAGGCTCCAAGATTGCTGCAGATGGTGATTGCAGCCATAAACTAAAAAGAAACTTACTACTTCAAAGGAAAGTTATGACCAGCCTAGTCAGCATATTAAAAAGCAGAGGCATTACTTTGAAAACAAAGGTCCGTCTAGTAAAGACTATGGTTTCTCCAGTGGGCATGTATGGATGTGAGAGTTGGACTTTAAAGAAATCTGAGCGCTGAAGAATTGATGTTTTTGAACTGTAGGGGAGGCGAAGACTCCTGAGAGTCCCTTGGACTGAAGGGAGCTCCAACCAGTCCATCCTAATGGAGATCAGTCCTGGGTGTTCATTAGAGTGATTGATGTTGAAGATGAAATTGCAATATTTTGGCCACCTGATGTGATTAAGTGACTCTGGGGAATTTCCTGTTGCTACGAAATATTGAGGGCAGGAAGAGAAAGGGATGACAGAGGATGAGATGATTGGATAGCATCACCAACTCAATGAACATGAGTTTGTGTAAACCCAAGGAGTTGGTAATGGACAAGGAGGCCTGGTATGCTGCTGTTAATGGGTAGCAAAGAGTCGGATATGACTGAGCGACTGAAGTGAACAATACATAGAATTTAAATAAGCAACCTTGTCATAATCCTTTCTCTAATTGGAAGCAGTCTGTTGTTTCCCATCCAGTCCTAACTGGTGCTTCTTGGTCTGCATACAGATATTTTAGGAGGTAGGTCAGGTGATCATGTGTTCCTATCACTTTAAGAATTTTCCAGCATTTGTTTCTGATCTACACGGTCAAAACATTTGTTATAAACAACGAAGTAGAAGAATATGTTTATTTGTATGTTTGTTCCTGGAGCTCTCTTTTTATTTTCATGATCCCACCGATTTCGGATATTTGATTTGTGGCTTCTCTTACGGAAAACTTAAGCACTGGACATACTGATTTATACCTGGAGCCCTGAGGGAAAACCAGTGTCACTTGCTCGTGGTCATGGTTCCCGCCAACACCAAGGTGACACAAGATCTTCAGTTTCTATGAAGTTCTGGGAAATGAGTTCTTTAAAATCAAACAAGCAAACAGGCAAGCAAACAAATGTGAAACCCTTGGAAACAGTCTGGGTCATATACAGAGATTTCTGGCCCACTTCTCTGAGCTCCACTCCATCTATCTACCTATTTCTCCATCTTTAGCTGTTAAAAGGACTTAAAGAAGGGAACTTTGGTTGGTACATGTTTAACAAAAATTGAGCTTCACTACATTCTAAGGTAGGTCAGGTTTCGAGGTTTACCTTTTCCTTTAATTTGTATCAGCCTTGCTGTGGTCATGAGCGTCCACAATATTTTAACCATTTCTCATTCCCAATTGCATCTTTGGAATTTCAGAAAGATTCACTCGAGCAAAGAGCCTGTATAATTTATTTTGTCTTGAAAGAGATGCAAGAAAATTCATGGGTAATATTTTTATTCATTCCATATATCTAACAGTGGAGTAAGAAATGGCCACAGGAAGCAACTATCTTGCCTGGCAAATCCCATGAGCAGAGGAGCCTGGTGTTCTACATTTCATTTGGTTGCAAAGAGTTGGACAAGACTGAACATATAAAGAAACACGTATCTTAGTGTGAGATGCAATTGTGTTTATTTTTATCTCATAGGACTTTGTGTCGCTCACACTAAAGGGCTTAACATTTTTCTAAATTATTTCTGTGACTGTATTAAAGTTCACTGGTTGTCTTTTACCTTCAAAGAAAGAAGAAAGAAGACCAAGAAGGAAACAAAAGCATATCCTATGAGGAGAGTCTTATGCTTCTTCTTTACCATCCAAGATTTGAAACTTCTTTCCTAGTATACGAAATAAAGACACTGTTTTGACTTTAGAGAATCTGGTCCACTGGGATGTTTCATTTCCTATTTTGGAATGATAAACTCTAATTTAAGTTTTACTTGTCTGGACTAGTAAGGATCACAATGGAATGATATGGAACTGAGAGGAAATGATAATCTTGATACCAACATATACCTCTTCCTTTCTAGGAGCAGTCTGCTTTATGCATTTAAAAGGTCTGTCGTAGAGCAAAAAAACCCAAGAACTTTCACCCCACATATATGTGGCTTTGTGTCTGTCTTTCCCATGCTGTCTCATCATTTTTTATGTCACATGTGAAAGGACTTATTAATTCCATCATATTACCCACTTCTTTCCATAGCAAGAGTGAGCATATTCTTTATATTCTTTCCCACAAGTTACATGACCTTTACCAAGAATGTATCAGGAAGACTGGGACTCCGTTTTCTGAAGGCGTTCTCAGTATTAGGGAAGTTTTCCAGGACTTTTTAGCATATTTGTCTATTTCACACTTTAATGAGATTGATAAGAGGTCATGAGGGTTGTTCAATTGCCTTCATGAGCAACAGATAAGAAGTACTTATGGAGATACCTGATGCTCAGGGGAACTTGGACATGATGTTAGGAAGAAGAAAGGATGGGCTCCACAGTGACATACTTGAAGGCCTCAGTCACAGTGGGTTAGACTATTCATTGCTACAGTAAAAGAAAAGTGGATGACTATGAAGTCATAAGCATTCATGTCATGAACCTAAGGTAGAAGTTGGAATGTCCGGTTTAGATTTGAGATCAAACTGGTTCATCCCCGCTAGGCTGGGTATTGACGAGTGGATAGAGTTAATGAGAGCTAACAGGGAGAAAAAGAGACTTTTTCTTTTCCTGTAAGACAAGTGAACTTCTTTCTTGGTTACTGAATTCTCATCAGAGCTTCCTCCACACTATTATATCAGTCACCTATCTCATGGACTCATCCTTCTCGGTTGTCCTGCAGCACCAGTTTTGCATGCCTTGCTTCATTCAACGACCTTCAACTGGTTGTCTGTTCTCCCTATGATAATATACATGTTTCAATGTTTCATGTTTCAATGCTATTCTTTCCTAGCATCCCACCCTCGCCTTCTGCCACAGAGTCCCAAATTCTTTTCTTTAAATATGTATCACTTTCATTGTCTCGCTTATAGCATCGTTGTTACCTCTTTCTAAATTTCATATATAAGGTTTCATATTCTGCGTTGGTGTTTCTCATTCTGGCTTGCTTCCCTCTGTATAGTAGGTTCCAGTTTCATTCACCTCTTAGCACTGACTCAAACGTGTCCCTTTATTAATAGCTGAATATTCCATTGTGTATATAGACAGCATCATCCTTAACCATTCATCTTTGAACCGGACATCGAGGTTGTTTCAAAAGTCCAAGCTATTGTCAATAGTGTTCCAATGAACATTGGAGTACATATGTCTCATTGAATTCTAGTTTTCTTGGTGTGTATGCCCAGAAGTGGGATCACTGGGTCTCATGGTAATTCTATTTCCTTTTTTTTTTTTTTTTTGTAAGAAACCTCCACACTGTCCTCCATAGTGCCTTCCCACCAACAGTGTAAGAAGTTTCCCTTTCTCTGCTCCCTCTCCAGCATTGCTGGCTTGTAGAGTTTTTTGATGGTAGTTTTTGATGGTAGCTTTAGACCCGTGTGAAACGGTACCTCACTGTAGTAGTGATTTGCGTTTCTCTGATAATGAGTGATGTTGAGCAGATTTTCCTGTGTTTGTTAGACATCTGTATGTCTCCTTTGGAGAAGTCTCTTTAGTTCTTTGTGCCACTTTTTGATGGATTGCTTATTTTTCTGGTATTGAACTGCATGAGCTGCTTGTATATTTTGGAGATTACTTTGTTTTCAGTTACTTTCTTTACTCTTATTTTCTCCCATTGGTAAGGCTGCCTTTTCACCTTGCGTATTGTTTCCTTCATTGTGTAAAACTTTCAAGCTTAATGAGGTCCCATGTTTGTTTTAGTTTCTATTTCCATCACTCAGGTGGGCCACAGAGAATCATGCTGTGATTTGTGTTACAGTCTGTTCTACCTACGTTTTCCTTTGAGAGTTATATAGTTTCTAGACTCATGTTTATATCTTTAATTCATTTTAAGTGTATTGTTGTATAGGGTGGTAGAATGTGTTTTAGCACATTCTTTTACAGTTGTTGGCCATTTTCTCCAGCACTGCTTTTTAAAGTGGTTTCTCTCCTCCATTATATATTTCTGCCTCCTTTGTCAAAGATAAAGTGTCCATATGTGTGTGGATATATTTCTGAGCTTTCTATTTTGTTCCATTAATCTATATTTTTGTCTTGTGCCAGTACCTTACTTTCTTGATAACTATAGCTTTGTAGTATGACCTGAAGTCAGGCAGGTTGATCCCACTATTTCTATTCTTCAAGATTGCTTTGGCTATTAGAGGTTGAAATTGTTTGTTCTTGTTCTGTGGAAACAACAACATTCATTTTCACATATTGATTCTTTTGATCTAAGAAGCTGACATATTTCTCGGTCTGTTTCTATTATGTTTATTTCTGCAGTGTTTTAGTTTTCTATATATAAATACAGGTCGTTTGTTTCTTTAGGTAAATTTATTCCTAAGTTCTTTGCACTTCTCTTTGCAATGGAGAATGGGATTTTTCCCATTAAAACTCTGAAAACATTATCAGTTTATGGGTCAGAGAGTTCTTTAACAGTTTCCTTTCCGTGAGAACCTGGGTATGAACTGTAGGCTTCTTTTGAACTTTAAAGCTTATTTTCAAGAGGTAGTGGTGTATGTCTTTTCAAGGTTTGCTGTAACAGCATGCCATATAGCAGGTAGCTTCAATAAAGATTTTCTCATACTTCCAGGGATCTAGCCAGTAATCAAAGGGTTACAAGATTTTCTTTCTTCTGAGGCCTCTTTTGGATGGTAAAACATCTTCACATGGCTTTGTCTCCACATATTAATGTCTCTGTGTTTTCTGTGTCTGCTCTCCTTTCCTTGTAAAAACCCAGTCCTGTATATCAAAATATCTACCTAAAAACCCTATTGGCAAAAAGGTTCAGAAAGCATTTATACATTGCTCACAATTTTGACTCTGTACAGGGTACAGTGAGTTCAGTTCAGTCGTTCAGTGATGTCCGACTATCTGTGACCCCATGAATCACAGCACACCAGGCCTCCCTGTCCATCACCAACTCCCAGAGTTCACTCAAACTCATGTCCATCGAGTCGGTGATGCCATCGTCTTCAAAGTACACATTTTGAGAGGACAAAATTATTCTACAATATTGATTTTCTTCTTTTCAGTTGTTACTTTTGTATACTAATCCGTCTCTGAGTGTTCACCCCACTAATTAGATCTACCCAATTCAGAAAGCAGATTGTCAAGAAAAATGGGTTTTGGGGGACTAATTCAACTGTGAACAAGATTAAGAGTTTCTTGCCAACCTCCACATCCTCAACATAAAGACATTAGGGAAAGAAAAATCTTTATTTTGTATAAGTATCAAACCAAACTGTGATGCACATATACGAACTACAAAATTGTTGTAAAGTCAAAATATATATATATTATATATGTCTACTTGGAAATCAGTTCATTACAATATTTTCAAAGTTATAAGTATTCTTCAAATAGACCTGATGACATCTGTCACAGCAATCTGGTCCTTAATTAACTTGATCATTGGGGTAGCCATCAGTGTTTGTTAATTTGTTTTTATTACTATTATTATTTTAAATGTATATATTTTAATTGTAGGCTGATTACTTTCCAATGTATTGGTTTTGCCATACATTGACATGAATCCACTCCGGGTGTACATAGGTTCCCCATCTAGACCCCCCTCCAACTCCCTCCGCATCCCATACCTCTAGTTCATCCCAGTGCCCCAGTTAATTTGTTTTATACTGGAAAAGGATAAACTTCTCATGTACACATGATAGAATGTGGTTTTGAAATGAGGCACTCTCTCATCCACAGAAGTGAGACATAGATGTTACTGCTAAAAATACCCAATATTATTAGGCTAAGATATTTTCAAAGATTGACGTTTACATACTAGAGGTTTTCATTGCACAATAATGCAAGATATGTGGCTTATTCCTTTAATTACACCAAACTCCTCAAACCCAGCTCACTTAGAGGAAAGGTAAGTGAGGGTTGTGATAAGGTGTTGCAAATATCTTGCTGTCAGGTTCTCTTACTTCTGTTATTGAGGTAAGGTCACAGTCAAGTAATACTGTCTCTGTAAACCTGTACTGAAGAAAATATCAATCCGTATTCTGAAAGGTAATATCCTAAAACAACTTTCATCATCCAACATCCTGGTTAGAAGGAGGGTTTCCCTCTGAAGGGTGGTTATCCTGTCTGGGCCTAGGCTAGATCTGAACGTCTGGTCTTGGTTCTCCCATCCGTGCCCAGTCCCAGCTTAAGGGGAAGCTGTCTGTTCTCTGTGTCCTTCTATTTCCAAGGTTCTCATACTTTGTCCAGTCATTTTAATGAGGGAGTCAGGTGCCCGAAACACAGTTGGTCCTCGGTCTCCTCATACTATCCAAAAGGGGGCTGGGTGTCATAGACTGTTACCCCTACAGTTTGCCACAGCTATTAGGTCATGGAGGTGAGCATCGGACGTGTGGCTACTTCTTCGAACCCTGGTGGAGGCCAGTGAATGGCTCCATCAAGGGAACTGTGCCTCTGCAATGCATAGTCTTTTGCCTGTCCCGAAACTCTGCCTTTCACTACCCAGCCCTAGGGTAGAAGGCCTAGAGGGCCCTGAGAATGGGAGCAGTGTATATTCTACTGCACTCCATTGAACGTGTGACTGTGGTTGCAGTTGTACTTCCAACTTCACTAATAATCTTGAGCTAAGATCTGCAGATTTATGTCCATCCTGTCTCTATTAGACACCTTTCTTGGAGAAATATTTGACCTATGATACAAGTTGGTAACTTGAACAATCATGGTCCATTTTGAATAGGCTCTGATAACCACTTTTAACTCACTTTTTTAAAATTAACGTATTTTTACAAACACCATCACGTGATTAAATTTCTGTCACATTGTAACTGAAATATTTTATTTACCGTCATGTTCTCAAGGACCAAAATGCTGCAAATGGTGGAACCATTTATTTCTTCACTGCTTGAGGTACAGTTGACTTGTAATATTGCATTAAGCAATCTTGTTTTATAAAAATTATACAATCTTATCTTAGTTTTTTTCTACTATGTCAAAATGAAGGACACTTATGTGTACATAAATCCCTGAATTCTTAGACTTCCTTCACATTTAGGTCATCAGAGAACACCAAGCAGAATTCTTTTTTCCGCTTTACTCCTTTTTCATAATTTAGTTTAAAAAATACGTGGAAAATAAACATAATTGAATATTGTTTTTTTTTTTTTTTGTAATATACACATATTAATGAACCATAATTATACAAGGAGGACAGTTTTCATTTCAACCTTAAAGAAAGCCAGTGCCAAAGAATTTTCACACTACCACACAAATGCAATCATCTTACACACGAGCACAATAATGATTGAAATTCTTCAAACCAGGCTTCAACAGTACGTAAACCATGAACTTCCAGGTGTTCAAGCTTGATTTTTAAAAGGCAGAGGATCCAGATATCAAATTGTCAATAGCCTTTGGATCAGCAACACAGGAAGAGAGTTCCAGAAGAAAAAAGTCTACTTCTGCATAGTTGACTACACCAAAGCCTTTGACTATGGGTCACAACAAACTGGAAAATTTATCGAGAGATGATAATACCAGACAACCTGCCCTGCCTCCTGAAAAATCTGTATGCAGGTCAAGTCGCAACAGTTAGAACTGGAAATGGAACAGCAATCTGAATCCAATGGGAAAGGAGTATGTCAAGGCTGTATGCTGACATGCTGCTTATGTAAATTATGTGCAGATTACATCATGTGAAAGGCCTGGTTGCATAAGCACACGCTGGAATCAAGATAGACAGGTGAAATATCAATAATCTCTTATCTGGTGATGGCACCATATTTATGGCAGAAAGGAAAGATGAACAAAAGAGCCCTTGATGAAAGTGAAAGTGGAGATTTAAATAGATGACATTAAAAATCAAAATTCAGAAAACAATGATGATGTCAACCGGTCCCATCACTTCATGGCAGATAGAAGGGGAAACAATGGAAAGAATGAGAGACTTTTTTTTTTTTTTTGCCAGGGGTGCGGTTTGGGGAATGGAACTGTAATCAAAATCACAGCAGATTGGGAATGCCGCCATAAAAATAAAAGATGCTTTCTCTTTGTAAGAAAAATATGACCAAACTAGACAGCATATCAAACATCAGAGATATTACTTTCCAAAATATTTCTGTCTAATCAAAGTTATGGTTTTTCCAGTAGTCATGTATGGATGGGAGATTTGGACTATAAAGAAAGCTGAGCACCAAAGAATTGATACTCTTGAACTATGATGTTGGAGAAGAGGCTTGAGAGTCTCTTGGAGGGCAAGGAGATCAAAGCAGTACATCCTAAAGAAAATCAGTCCTGAATATTCATTGTAAGGACTGGTGCTCAAGCTGAAACTCCAACACTTTGGTCACGGGGTGTAAAGAACTGACTCATTGGAAAAGACCCTGATGCTCGGAAAAATTCAAGGTGGGAGGATAAGAGTAGACAGAAGATGGGATGATTGGAGAGCATCACTGACTTAATGAACATGAGTTTGTCTAAACTCGATGAGTTAGTGATGGACAGGGCGGATTGGCATGCTGCAGTGCATAGGGTCACAAAGATTTGTCAATGACTTAGCCACTGAACTGGCATGGCCCTACCCATCAGAGCAAGAACCAGTTTCCCTTAGTCAGTCTTCCCGATCAGGAAGCTTCCACAACCTCTTGACCTTCTCCGTCAGAAGGCAGAACGAATGAAAACCATAATCTCAGAAAGCTAACCAAACTGATCACATGGGACACAGCCTTGTCTAACTCACTCAGTGAAATCATGTGTCATGCTTGTAGGGCCACCCATGATGGACGGGTGATGGTAATGGGCTCTGACGAATAGTGGTCCTTGGAGAAGGGAATGGAAAACCTCGTCAGTATTCCTGCCTGAAGAACTCCATGAGCAGCATGTAAAGGCAAAATATAGCATACTGAAAGACAAATTCCAAGGTTGATAGCTGCCCAATATGATATAGGAGATCAGTGCAGAAGAAACTCCAAAAAGAATGAAGCGATGGAGCCAAAGCAAAAACAAATTCCCACTTGCAGATGTGACTAGTGATGGAAGAACACCCCGATGCTGTAAAGAGCAAGACTGCATCGGAACTTTAAAGGTTAGGTCCATGAATCAAGGTAAATAGGAAGGGGTCAAAATGGCAATGTCAAGAGTGAATGAACATTGACATTTTAGGAATCAGTGAACTAAAATGGACGGGAACGGATGAATTTAACTCAGATGACCATCATGTCTACTACAGTGGGAAAGAATCCCTCAGAAGAAATGGAGTAGCCATCATAGTCAAAAAAAGAGTCTGGAATATAGTATTTGGTGACAATCTGAAAAATGACAGAATGATCTCTGTTTCTTTCCAAGGGAACCCATTCAATAGCACAGTAATCCAAGTCTGTGCCCTGACCAGTAATGCTAAAGTAGCTATAATGGAACAATTCTATGAAGACCTACAAGAATTTGTAGAACTAGCAGACAAGAAAGATAACCTTTCCATCACAGGGGAATGGAATGCAAAAGTAGGAAGTCAAGAGATATCTGGGGGTAAAAGGAAAATTTGGCCTTGGAGTACAAAATGAAGTCTTCCAAAGGCTAACAGAGATTTGCCAAGAGAACACACTGCGCATAGCAACATCCTTTCCTGGGAACACGAGAGGATACTACAAATGTTCGTCATCATATGGTTAAAACTGAAATCAGATTGATTTTTTCTTCACAGCCAAAGATGCAGGAGATCTGCAGAGTCAGAAAAGTAAGACTAAGAGTGGACAGTGCCTCAGATCTTGAACTCCTTATTGCCAAAGCAAGAGTTAATTTGAAGAACGTAGGGAAAACCACTAGAACATTCAGGTATGTCTTACATCAAATCCCTTATGATGATACGGTGAAAGTGACAAATAGATTCAAGGGATTCGATCTGATACAAAGAATGCCTGATGAACTACTGACAGAGGATTGTGACATTGTATAAAAGGCAGTGATCAAAACCCTCCTCAAAAAAAAAAATACAAAAAGGCAAAATGGTTTGCTGTAGATGCCTTACAAATAGATAAGAAAAGAAAAGAAGCTAAAACAAAGGAGAAAATTAGAGACAACAATCTGAATGCAAAGGTTCAAGGAATAAGAAGGAGTGATAAGAAAGCCTTCTTCAGTGATCAGTGGAAAGAAATAGAGGGAAATAATGGAATGGGAAAGACTAGAGACCTCGTCAAGAAAATTAGAGATACCAAGGAATCATTTCATGAAGAGATGTTCAAAATAAAGGACAGAAATTGCATGGACCTCAATGAAGCAAAAGATATTAAGAAGATGTAGCAAGGTTACACAGAAGAACTATTTTAACAGGATCTTCATGAGTCAGATAACCTGGATGATGTGATCACTCACCTAGAGCCAGTCCTCTTGTAATGTGAAGTCAAGCCATCCTTATGAAACTTCACTATGAACAAAACTAGTAGAACTGAGGGAATTCCAGTTCAGCTATGTCGTAGCCTGAAAAATGATTGTCTCAAAGTGCTGCACTCAGTATCCAAGGAATTTGGAAAACGAAGCAGTGGCCACAGGACTGGAAACATTCAGTTATTATTCCATTCCAAAGCAAGGCAATGCCATAAACTGTTCACACTAACACGGAATGGCCTTAACTCAAATAGTAGCAAAGTAATAGTAAAAGTTCCCCAGGCAAGGCTTGAACAGTACGTGAGCCATGAACTTCAAAAAGGATTTAGAACAGGCAAAGGAAACAGAGATCAGATTGCCAAAATCCGAGGTCCCATCAAAAGATCAAGAGGTCTCCAGGGAAAAAAAAAAGCATGTGTATGTCTGCTTCATTGTTTATACCAAAGCCTTTGGTATAAAGGCTTTGCCAGTTCAGTTTAGTACAGTTCAGTTCAGTCGCTCAGTCGTGTCCGACTCTCCGCGACCCCATGAATCACAGCACGCCAGGCCTCCCTGTCCATCATCAATAACCGGAGTTCACTCAAACTCATGCCCACAGAATATGCCATCCAGCCATCTCATTCTCTGTCTACCCTTTTCCTCCCGCCCCCAACCGTTCCCAGCATCAGAGTCTTTTCCAGTGAGTCAACTCATCACATGTGGTGGCCAAAGTATTGCAGTTTCAGCTTTAGCATCATTCCTTCCAATGAACACCCAGGATTGATCTCTTTTAGAATGCACTGGTTTGATCCCCTTGCAGTCCAAGGGACTCTCAAGAGTCTTCTCCAACACCACAGTTCAAAAGCATCAATTCTTCGGCTATCAGCTTTCTTCACAGTCCAACTCTCATATCTATACATGACCATGGGAAAAACCATAGCCTTGACTAGACGGACCTTTGTTGGCAAAGTAATGTCTCTTTTTAATGTACTATCAAGTTTGGTCCTAACTTTCCTTCCAAGGAGTAAACGTCTTTTAATTTCCTGGCTGTAATCAACATCTGCAGTGATTTTGGAACCCCCCAAAATAAAGTCTGACACTGTTTCCACTGTTTTTCCATCTGTTTCCCATGAAGTGATGGGACCAGATGCCATGATCTTTTCTTTCTGAATATTCAGGTTCAAGCCAACCTTTTCACTCTCCTCTCTCACTTTCATCAAGAGGCTTTTGAATTCCTCTTCACTTTCTGCCATAAGTGGATCACAGTAAATTGTGGAAAATTCTTAAAGGGATGGGAGTACCAGACTACTTGACCTGCCTCCTGAGAAATGTGTATCCAGGTCAAGAAGCAACAGTTAGAACTGGACATGGACAACAGGGTGCTTTCAAATCAGGAAAGAATTATGCCAAGGCTGCATATTGTCACCCTGCCTAGTTACCTTCTAGGTGGTGTGCAAGATGTTAAATTCCAGGCTGCATGAGGCAATGTTTGAATCAAGGTTTCTGGGAGAAATATCAATAACCTCAGGAAGGTAGATGACACCACATTTGAGGCAAAAGTGAAGAACAACTAAAGAGCCTTTTGGTGAAAGAGAAAGGGGAGTTCAGTGTTCACTTAAAACTCAACATTCAGAAAGTGAAGATAACTACAACTGGTTCCATCTCTGCTTGGGAAACTGATGGAGCAACAGTGGAAACAGAGAGAGACTTTATTTTGTTGTGAGGCTCCAAAATGACTGCAGATGGTGACTGCAGCCATGAAATTAAAAGATTCTTGCTCTTTGGAAGGAACGGTATGACCTGCCAAGTCAACATATTGAAAAGCAGAGACATTGCTCTGTGAGCAAATATACTCTTAATCAAAGCTATTAATTTATTTATTTATTTTTTTGGTAGTCATGTACGGATGTGAGATTTGGACTCTAAAGACAACTGAGTGCAGTAGAATTGTTGCTTTAAAACTGGGCGCTTGGTGAAGACTCTTTAGTGTCTCTTGGACAGCAAGGAGTTTAAAGGAAATCAGTACTGAATATTCAGTGGAAGGACTTATTCTGAGGCATAAATTCCAATTTTGTCCACCTAATGCAAATAATTGTCTCATCGGAAAGACCCTGGGAAACACTGAATCCAGGAGGAGAAGAGTATGATAGAGGATAAGATGGTTGAATGACATCACCGACTCGATGGACATGAGTTTGAGAATGCTCCAGGAATTGCTGTTGGACAGTGAAGTGTCGTAATTTGCAGTCCATGGGATCACAAAGAGTTGGATATGACCGAGAGACTGAACTTAAATTAACTCAAGTATAGCATTACCTATACTTTTATATGTAAATATAGTGATTATAGTATTACTCCATGATAATTGTATTTTTTATTTCACTCTATGAAAATCTGGATTCTATCTTTCTTACGTGAAATGTGGAATTCTCTATTACTCAGGTATGAAAATCTACATGTGGTTTCCTGGCATTTAATTTGGAATTCTGTATATTTCTCATATGAAAATCTTGGCACTGGGTTCTGAAGATATCGAGATTCAGTATGGATTTGGAATGATCTCTCTTGCACAAATGAAAATCAGGGCCCACTCTTTCTTTATCAAGTTTAGAGTTTGTCATATTTCTCAAATTTTATCAAAACAGAATTTCTTCCATGAAATGTTAAATGCTCTGTATTGACAGCACTCAATCATAGGTGTAAATTCTCCACTTTGGAAGTTGGACTCCTCTGTATTTCATATTGGAGATCAGAATGGAAACTTCCCTTGGAGAAATATTGAGTTCTCTAAATTTGATATGAAGCACTGGTTCTTCAGCTACAGAAACACCTATGGTCCATGTTTGTTATGTTCCCCTGTGCCTTTGAACATTTGTGTGTACATGCGTGGGTAGACATGGCGGTGTTTGTGTGTGTTTCTGTATGTGGATGTGTGTCCAACCACATCCGACGTAGAGATGAAGGTGAGATATCACGAGGCATGCAGCAAGAAGAAGGAGGCACGAGGTGTCCACAGACTGGGGAAGACTGGCCCATGCATCTCTGAGGTGCTCCTGTTCAGCACAGGGATGAGAAAAGGATGGCCAGTGACAATTCAGGAAAGTGGATCAATAAATCTGGGTTTACCTCAAGACACATAAAGAAGCTCACAGTTTGTGCCACGTGGATGTGTGTATTTCTACCAGGAAGCAGATGGGGAAGTTTTGAGAACTCACCCAGTGTAAATTCAGTGTAAATACACTGAATACAACCAGTGTAAATTCAATGGTGTGGGTATTTTAAAGCATAGCCTTTGAACCCTTTAGTCTATGGGAAGTGGGGTATCCTGTGGAAATGGTGGGCATGGCTATAACAGGATCCATGACAGTGAAGAGGTCAAGGTCCTTCCGAAAAGAACAGAGACTGGAAAGAGGAGGAACAGAAAGATAGCCTACTACACTGGAGAATTTTTACACGTTAGAGGAAGGCCCTGGCCTACTGCTGCCTCAGACCAGTCCACCAGGCAGCAAACTCCCTCGCTGATGCGGCCAATAATAGCATGGTGTGAGACAAATGACATGATCAGGTAGGCTCCTTCATTGTGAAACCACAGGCATCCTAGCATACCGTGTGCGAGCATGCAATCCATCCAGGTGCTCATGCATAACTGGCGGTGTAGAAAGGTGAAGAAAGTGCAGCCGTGGGGTATATGAATTTTCCACTTTGCCAGCGTGTGCCTGTGAGGGAGCAAAGATAGCCAAGTAGAAGGGTGTTCACTTATCTTTTCCTGAGAGAGCTCCAAATTTGCAGCTTGCTACTGAATGATGAAGGACAAGAGAAGGTCAGGCCCCACCAAAAAGATGTACACCATGTCCAGTGGGGAAGGAGACATCCCAAGAAGACTGTAGGAGGGGTGACTTTGTGTTTATCATCAAAACCTTCCAGCCACACTCAGAGGGCTCATAGAAAACATTTTGTGCACCAATACGAAGAGACTTCCAGACACAGAGTGAGACTTGTCTTTCAGTGATTGAGTGTCTCCTGCAGAGGCATGGGTCAGCAGTAGCCTGACAGGGGAGAGGGTCTCTGGCTGCTACAGACCTGGGTCATGCAGTTTATGGCATATGCCCTCTTGGAGGAGTTTTCCATTCAATCCACAATAAAGCCAGCTAGCAGACATCCACAAATTGAAAAATAAATATGCCGAAAAAATTCTCGTACTGTTAAGGAAGTTCTAGGAGCACTGCACAATTCCTCACCTGGGGGTCTGGCAAAGGGATTGAGAACCCCACAGGAAATTTGACTTTGGAGGACTTGATTACAGAACTTCCACAGAACTGAAGCAGTTGCAGGGCACAAACAAAATCTTGTGTGCACCAGGAACCAAGCATAAGGAGCAGTGTCCCCACAAAATCCTGAGCCAGATTTACCTGTAAGTGTGGGCCGAGAGTGGGCTACAGGAAGATCAGGGGCACTGAATACAACAGTGCTTGCACAAGCCCTTTTGAAGAAGATCACAAGTACATTTCTCATACCAAAGTTTGTCCTCAGTTCAAACAACAGGGCTGGAACATAGCCCTCCCCACCCATCCCCGCAACAGAAAATCGGATTAAAGCTTTACTGAACATGGCCCCACCTATCTAAACAAGACTCAGGTTCACTCACAGTCTGTCCCTCCCATCAGAAAGCTTCTATAAGCCTTTTATGCTTATCCGTTAGAGGGCAGACGTAATGGAAACCACAACCACAGAAAACTAATCAAACTGATGCAGTGGACCACAGTCTTGTCTAATGCAATGAAACTATGAGTCGGACTCTGTAGGGCCATCCGGGATGGATGGGTTATGATGGAGGGTTCTGAGAAAACGTGGGCCAATGGAGAAGTGAATGGCACAGCTTCAGTATTTTGCCTTGAAACCCCATGAATAGTATGAAAAGGCAAACAGAATGGACACTGAAAGATGAACTCCCCGGGTTGGTAGGTGTCCAAATATGCTTCTGGAAATCAGTGGAGATGTAACTCCAAAAGTAATGAAGAGATGAAACCAGAGCAAAAAACAAAAAACAAACAAAAAAACACCCAGCTGTGGTAGTGACTGATGATGGAAGTAAAGTCTCATTCTGTAAAGAACAATAGTGCATAGGAACTTAGAAAGTTAGGCACACGATACAAGTTAACTTGGAATTCGTCAAACAGGAGATGTCAACGGTGAACATCAACCTTTCAGGAACCAGTGAATTAAAATTGACTGAAATGGGCAAATTTAATTGAGATGACCATTTTATCTACCACAGTGAGCAAGAATCCCTAGAGAAGAAACGGTGTATCACTCACAGTCAACAAAAGTGTGTGAAATGCAGTTCTTGGGTGCATTCTCAAGAATGGCAGAAAGATCTCTGCTGATTCTCAAGACAAACTATGCAATAGCACAATAATCCAAATCTATGTCCTGACCAGCAATGTTGAAATAGAAATTGAGCTGAAGGTCGGTAAGAAGCTGAAGTTGAGTGGTTCTATGTTTACCAATAGGATCTTCTAGATCTAACACACACACGTACACATAAAGATATCATTTGAATCATTGGGGACTGGAATGCAAAAGTAGGACATTAAGAAATAGCTAGAATCATAGACAAGTTTGGCCTTTGGCTACAAAATGAACCAGGGCAATGTCTAACACTGTTCTGCCAAGACAAGGGACCGTCATAGGAAACTTTTTCCAACAACACATGAGACGACTCTACACATGCACACAAGAAGACGGTTAATAACAAAATCAAACTGATTATATGCTTTACAGCTGAAGATGGAGAAGCTTAATGTAGCCATCCAAAACAAACCGGGAGCTGACTGTGGCTCAGATCATCAGCTCATGCTGAAACATTCAGACTGATTTCAACAAAAGTAGGGAAAATCCCTAGATCATTCTGCTGTGATCTAAATAAAAGCCCTTTTGATTATAATTGGAAATCTAATAGAGTTCTTGTAGAACTAAGGGCAGTGGTTCGTGACATTGTACAGGAGCAGCAATGAAGACTATCCCCAAGACAAAGAAATGCACAAGGGCAAAACGGTTTTCGAAGACACCTTACACTAGCTGAGAATAAGAAAAAAAGAAAAAGGAGAGAGAGAAGTGGAAGTGAAATGAGAATGGGAAAGATATACCTATTTGAATGTAGAATATTGAAGAATAAGTAGGGCAGATAAGAAAACGTTCCTCATTGATCAATGCCAAGAAAGAGAGGTTAACAATAGAATCAGATAGACTAGAGATCACTTCAAGAAAATTAAAGATACCATGGGAAGATTTCATATAAAGAAGTGCACCACAAAGGTCAGACATATTGGGGACCTAACAGAAACAGCAACAATTAAAAGGTGTCAAGAATACACAGAAGAACTCAATAAAGATACTCTTCATGACCAGACAATCATGATGGTGTCATCACTCAACTAGACCCATGTCACGGTCTTCGTAAACCAGGATCTGGTGACTGGAGTTGACAAGAAGAAGGATGCATGGGACAGAAGACTCGAGTGAAACAAGCGTGCTTTTTTTTTTTTTTTTTTTTGGCAGAAACGCATGCTTATATATCTATAATAAAATTATCATTCTGCCATGAAAAATAATGAAATTCCACCAGTTGCAACAAAATGGATAATCCTTTACGTTCAAGGTCACTGAAGGGAGACACTGAAGGGAATCCAAGCAGGTGTTCTCTCCCATGATCCCAGTACTGAGGACTGCGTGCAGCTCTGCTCGTCCCTGTTTCACAGGAACTGAGAATGAACAGAGTCCTTGAGAAATGTTACACAAAGAAAGAAAACCTATTGGATCCCTTAAAGTTGAACGTCCCCTGGCTATTCTCCCTGTTTTATTTTTTTCATAATTGGGGGTGACTGCATATGCTTCTGTGAAAAAGGCACTGACCAATTGAGTCTGTTTAGTTAGAAACATTTTTGTTGAAAGGCATCAGTATACTACAGACACTAATCGCCATGATAATTATCAGCTTTATAGCACCAGATCCAATACGAAGTGTAATGCTTTGAAATCATCCTCAAGTGACTAACCCAGATAATTGATCAGCTAGCTGATCAGCTAAGGTTTCCAAATTTTTGGAAGAGGATAGACTCTTAGAGAAGATTTCAAAGATTTTCTCTTGCAACAATTGTATATTTAAGGAGCATTATTATGTGTACCTTGTAAATGAAACTTGATTTGTTCCCAGTTGTAAGCACTATTGTTGAACCAAACAGGAGTAATGTAAAACTGTCCAATCACATTTTAATAATACTTGCTTTTTAAAATGTATTAATTGTTCTCTGACCCACTGGATGCCTGTTTTTAATTCTTGTATTTTATCCTGAACGTCCTCATCCATCTGAGCCTGGGTGGCCCACATATTATCAGCATCTTTAGTCCAAATTTGAATAAAGTTTTGGGTTTGAATTGAGGTTTGTAAAGCAATGCCTGCAACTGCAGCAGTGATGCAAATGGCTATAAATCCCAAAATGCCAAGAATTAGCCATCCAATGAATCGCTTAGATCATTGGAGTAATTTAGAGAGTAACCGGGAGGCAAGTCCTACCATGGGACCTTCTTCTCAGGGTATTTGGAGATCTACTTGGTAACCACAGACTACACCGAGATCGAAGAATCAAAAGGGATTCATTTCTTAAAAGGAATTTAGACAAGTATACAATTTGCAATCTATACAAGTAACAGAACAAAAAGTCTTATTAAATTGTGAGTTCCCTATGGTTATAACAAAAGGAAGGGGGATGGAAGCTTGTATAAAATATGAATGATTATAACGGAAGAAAGAGTTACTATGACAACGACTGGTCCCTGTGGCATATCCAGTCCAAGTTCCATGTTTTTAAGTACGTGCATCATGTTTCCAAATGTCCTGTTGTTCAGATCCAATTCTTATATTGAGGATGATTCGAGGGCGAGGAGTTGCCCATTCACTGTCAATCCAGCCAAAGAGTCCTTTGTCATGGAAGTTTTCCATTGAACTATTGGTAATCTTCCATTCTTCTTGAGCAGCATATCACACATTGTATTATTAAGATCATCTGAGCAGTTAGATGATTGGGTTTCCCAATCAACAATGGTGTAATTGGCCAAAAACATTAATTTCCCTGATATAGCTTGACATCTATCCCAGTAAACAGGAATATATGTAAAGTCCTTATACGTAAACCCCTTACATTTCAACTTTTGTCCTTTTCCGAAAGATTTGGTAGTATTGACATGGTTTTCATAAAGGGACAGGGTAGTAAACAGTCCAAGCAATGTACTGAAATTCTTTGTTGGAGGCAGGATGAAAGTCCACTTTTGTTGACTAACATTAATACATAATTCTGCTGGGCCCATGCACAAAGGAAGGATTTCATAGCCTAGAGAAATGTTTATTAGTCTTCCATCTTCCTCAGGAAGAGAGGAGACGACCCCTCAAATCTCCAAGGAGGAGGCGTATGTACTGTGTCATTAGTGGATATGACAGGTCCTATATCTGTCCATTCTACAACTTGCAATAACTGGGGCTTAGGTATATAAGCCCTATAAGTGTGATTATTCAAGCCAGCCTGAGCGGGGAAAGCAAAAGCAAGGAAAGCAAGTGTAGCCACAAAAATATTCTCAGAATCCCAGGTCATTTCCTGTTGAGAACCCAGATTTTCAGGTTGATTAATAAGAGTTTATATCTGTCTCCAAGTAGGGAGATCATGAGGTCGATGAGGTTGAGTGTGACATTTCTTAGAAAGTTTAAAAGCCGCCATGGCTTGTACTGAAATCTCCTCCTCCCGGGGATTTCACCTTTTTCTCCCTATCTTAGCTTCCATGGGTGAATCTTCTGAAGAGGGAACCAAATGACTTCATTGGATCCACCTGGAGAAATACAAGCGTGTCCCTATCCTGGTAATATTAATTTTCCACATCCGTTGTTTAGTCACCCCGTCTTGATACAAAATAGGTAGAGGAAGAGAAGTGTCCTTCAGTTCCAGGAAACGGTTTTCTGCTTTTGTCAAAATATCTCCTTGCGATAAGTTTAAAAAATTTAAAACAAACAAAGCTGCATTAATGATAATTTTAAGATTAGAGAATATATTGCATTGGAATTTAGATAGCGTATTAAAAAGCATGGACATTACTTTGCCAACCAAGGTCCCTCAAATCAAGGCTATGGTTTTTCCAGTGGTCATGTATGGATGTGAGAGTTGGACTGTGAAGAAAGCTTGTAGCCGTGGAATTTATGCTTTTGAACTGTGGTGGTGAAGACTCTTGAGAATCCCTTGAATGCAAGGAGATCCAACCAGTCCATTCTAAAAAAGATCAGTCCTGGGTGTTCATTGGAAGGACTGATGCTGAAGCAGAAACTCCAATACTTTGGCCAACTCATGTGAAGAGTTGACTCACCTGAAAAGACATTGATGATGGGAGGGATTGTGGGCTGGAAGAGAAGGAGACAGCAGAGAATGAGATTTCTTGATGGTATCACCGACTTGATGGACATGGGTTGGAGTTAACTCAGGGAGTTGGAGATAGACAGGGAGGCCTGACGCACTGGGATACATGGGGTCACAAAGAATCGGAAACAACTGAGCCAGCGACTGAAATGAACTGAACTGAACTGAACTGAAGGTCTGCTCTGGATAAGGAACACAAAAATGATCCTGTGTATGCCCCCTCTTTATTTACTTTTTTAATTTGTGCTTGTGGAGAGTTTAGGGAGCACAGGAAGATGGCAGAGGAATAGGACAGGGTGACAATTTTCTCCCCCACAAAATCAGCAAAAGAACATTTGAACGCTGAGTAAATCCCATAAAACAACTTCTGAATACCGGCAGAGGACATCAGGCACCCAGAAAAGCAGCCGATAATCTTCGAAAGGAGGTAGGAAATAGTATAAAAGATAAAAAGAGAGTCAAAAGAGGGAGAGACAGAGCTCCGTCCTAGGAAGGGAGGCTTAAAGAATGAAAAGAAAAAAAAAAAAAAAAAAGAAGGTAACTAACACCTGGAAACACTGGTGTGTCTATGGCGAGCCTTGGAACTTCAGAGGGCCACATAACTGGGAGAAAAACGTATACATACATAAATATTTAATTAATAATTAAATAAATAATTAAAACCCACAGACTAAGTGCCCAAAGGAAACTCTCAGCAGAGAGGCGGCACAGATGCCTGCACCACCCTCTAGCAGGCGAGGTATGGGTAGGGAGGCAGGGAGGCCTGCCTACCCATCACAAGCAAGGAATTAGAGGCTGTAATCAGAAATCTTCCAGCAAACAAAAGCCCAGGGCCAGACGGCTTCACAGCTGAATTCTACCAAAAATTTAGAGAAGAGCTAACACTTATTCTACTCAAACTCTTCCAGAAAATTGCTGAGGAAGGGAAACTCCCAAACTCATCCTATGAGGCCACCATCACCCTAATCCCAAACCTGGTAAAGATCCCACAAAAAAGAAAACTACAGGCCAATAACACTGATGAACATAGATGCAAAAATTCTTAACAAAATTCTAGCAATCAGAATCCAACAGCACATTAAGAAGATCATACATTATGATCAAGTGGCTTTACCCCAGGCATGCAAGCATTCTTCAATATCCACAAATCAATCAACGTAATACACCACATTAACAAACTTAAAAATAAAATCATATGATTATCTCAGTAGATGCACAGAAAGCCTTCGACAAAATTCAACATCCATTTATGATAAAAACCTTCCAGAAAGTGGGAATAGAAGGGACATACCTCAACATAATAAAAGCTATATATAACAAACCCACAGAAAACATTATCCTCAATGGTGAAAAACTGAAAGCATTTCCCCTAAAGTCAGGAACAAGACAAGGGTGCCCACTATCACCACTACTGTTCAACATAGTTCTGGAAGTTTTGGCTACAGCAATCAGAGCAGAAAAAGACATAAAAGTAATACAAATTGGAAAAGAAGAAGTAAAATTTCACTGTTCACTGATGACATGATCCTCTACACAGAAAACCCTAAAGACTCTACCAGAAAACTACCAGAGCTAATCAGTGAATACAGTAAATTTGCAGGATATAAAATCAACAGACAGAAATCCCTTGCATTCCTATATACTTAATGAAAAAATAGAAAGAGAAATTATGGAAACTATTCCATTCTTTGTTGCAACGAAAAGAATTAAATACTTAGGAATATATCTACCTAAGGAAACAAAAGATTTGTACATAAAAAATTATAAAACACTTCTGAAAGTAAACAAAGAGGACATTAATAGATGGAGAAATATGCCGTGTTCGTGGATTGGAAGAATAAATATAGTAAAAATGAGTATAATACCCAAAGTAATGTATAAATTCAATGCAATCGCTATCAAGCTTCCAACGATATTTTTCACAGAACTAGCACAAATAATCTCACAATTTGTATAGAAATACAAAAACCTCGAAGAGCTAAAGTAATCTTGAGGAAGAAGAATGGAACTGGGGGAATTAACCTGCCGGACTTCAGGCTCTACTACAAAGCCACATTCATCAAGATAATATGGTACTCTCATAAAGACAGAAATATAAATCAATGGAACAAAATAGAAGGCCCAGAGATAAATCCACACACCTTTAGACACCTTATCTTTGACAAAGGAGGCAAAAAAATAAAAAGAAATAAAGACAGTCTATTTAACAAGTGGTGCTTGTAAAACTGGTCAGCCGCTTGTAAAAGAATGAAACTAGAACATTTCCTA
The DNA here is from genome assembly GCF_049115385.1 of Moschus berezovskii. Taxonomy (NCBI): domain Eukaryota; kingdom Metazoa; phylum Chordata; class Mammalia; order Artiodactyla; family Moschidae; genus Moschus; species Moschus berezovskii. The sequence goes on from NC_142489.1 coordinate 72,440,284, forward strand.
ACACCATACACCAAAATGAACTCAAAATGGATTAGAGAACTAAATGTAAGACCAGAAACTCTAAAACTCCTAGAGGAGAACGTAGGCAAAACACTCTCTGACATAAATCACAGCAGGATCCTCCAAGACCCACCTCCCAGAATATTGGAAATAAAAGCAAAAATAAACAAATGGGACCTAATTAAAATGAAAAGATTCTGCACAGCAAAGGAAACTATAAGCAAGGTATAAACACAGACTTCAGATTTGGAGAAATTAATACCACTGAATCAACTGACAAAGAATTAATCTCCAAAATATACAAGCAGCTCCTACAGCTCAATTCCAGAAAAATAAACGACCCAATTAAAAAATGGGCCAAAGAATTAAACAGACATTTCTCCAAAGAAGACAAACAGATGGCTAACAAACACATGAAAAAATCTCAATATCCCTCATAATCAGAGAAATGCAAATCAAAACCACAATGAGATACCATTTCACACCAGTCAGAATGGCTGCTATCCAAAAGTCTACATGCAAATAAATGCTGGAAGGGGTATGGAGAAAAGGGAACTCTCTTACACTGTTGGAGGGAATGCAAACTAGTACAGCCACTATGGAGAACAGTGTGGAGATTCCTCAAAAAACTGGAAATAGAACTGATATATGATCCAGCAAATCCACTCCTGGTCTTACACACTGAGGAAACCGGAAATGAAAGAAACACATGTACTCCAATGTTCATTGCAGCACTGCTTATAATAGGGAGAACACGGAAGCAACCGAGATGTCCATCTGCAGATGCATGTGTCAGAAAGCTCTGGTACATCTACACAATGGAGTATTTTTCAGCCATCAAAAAAATGCATTTTTGTCAGTTTCAATGAGGTGGATGAAATTGGAGCCTATTTTACAGAGTGAAGTAAGCCAGAAAGAAAAACATCAATACAGTATACCAATGCATATATAGGGAATTCAGAAAGATGGTAGCCTAAACCCTGTATACGAGACAGCAAAAGAGACATAAGTGTATAGAACAGTCTTTGGGACTCTGTGGGAGAGGGTGATGGTGGGATGATTTGGGAAAATGGCATTGTAACATGTATATTATTTGAACTGAATCACCAGTCCAGGTTCGAGGCATGATACAGGATGCTTGGGGCTGGTGCACGGGGATGACCTGGAGGGAGGATATAGGGAAGAGGGAGATGGGCTGGGGGTTCAAGAAAGGGAACACTTGCACAACCGTGGAAGATTCGTGTCAACGTATGGCAACACCAACCAATATATTAATGTAAAGTAATTCGCCTCCAATAAAAAAAATAAAATAACGTGTTACAGTTTCCAGTTAAAAAAAATTGTTTGTGGATTATAAGGGATGCTTGTAATATATTTAATAGAAAATGACTGTAGGAATTGTTTGAATTACCTAGAAATATAGGCAGGGCTTTTTTTCTGTTTTTATAGAACTAGGTGTTCCCATTATAGGAAAACAAGTTAACAGGTGGGTTACAACATGTTGTGTAGCCTCATCTTGAAGAGGTATGACCATATTAAAAAGGAATTTGTGTCGATTGAGACATATAAGAAGGAAGAGCGAGAAATTTCAGGACAATGCATTACACCCATTGGTCATAGTTCGTTAGGATGTAATCTTTGAGCATTAATGCCTTGTGCAATAGATCGAAGATGTAAGGGCCTTCAAGTAGGGCAACTAATGATAATTTCTTTAGCATGGCAGTATGGAATTTTCCAAATTTGGTGGAATGAACCAGCATTATTGCACAATAGATCATGTGGCTCTTCAGGAGTAGCAAAACGACAAGCTTATCAGCTTGTTCGTTGCCATGAGCCACAGGGCCAGAAAACAAGAATGTGCTCAGATATGGGTAATATGAGTAGAGGAAGTGCAGTTCTTAATAAGAGATTGTAGTTAGATAAAATGTTGAATAATAGACTGATTAGAATTTATGATTGAAGTTTCGATAGATTGTAATACAAATATTGAATATAAAAAATTATAAACTATATTAATATGGTAAGGATGTAGGTGAATAACCTGAATGAGAGCATATAATTCATTTTGTTGAGAAGAGTGGGATTTAGTATAAAGAACGTTATACTCTTCGAGAGACCAGAATGAGACTTTAACATTTTTAGTCCCGTCTATATAAAAATCTGTACAATCACAAGGGATTTGGTTTAGGTCATATGTGAATGGTCTAGAGGTTTTCCGTACTTTCTTCAATTTAAGTCTGAATTTGGCAATAAGGAGTTCATAATCTGAGCCACAGGCAGCTCCTAGTCTTGTTTTCTCTGACTCTATACAGCTACTCCATCTTTGGCTGCAAAGAATATAATCAATCTGATTTCGGTGTTGACCATCTGGTGTTGTCCATGTGTAGAGTCTTCCGTTGTGTTGGAATTGGAAGATGGTGTTTGCTATGACCAGTGCATTCTCTTGACAAAACCCTATTAGCCTTTGCCCTGCTTCATTCCGTGTTCCAAGGCCAAATTTGCCTGTTACTCCAGGTGTAAAGGTCTTGTAGGTCTTCATAGAACCGTTCAATTTCGGCTTCTTCAGCGTTACTGGTTGGGACATAGGCCTGGAATACTGTAATATTGAATGGTTTGCCTTGGAAACGAACAGAAATCATTCTGTCGTTTTTAAGATTGCATTCAAGTACTGTGTTTCGGACTCTTTTGTTGACCATGAAGGCTCCTCCATTTCTTCTAAGGGATTCCTGCCCACAGTAGTACAGTAGTAGATATGATGGTCATCTGAGTTAAGTTCACCCATTCCAGTCCATTTTAATTCAATGATTCCTAGAATGTCTATGTTCACTCTTGCCATCTCCTGTTGACCACTTCCAATTTGCCTTGATTTATGGACCTAACATTCCAGGTTCCTATGCAATATTGCTCTTTACAGCACCGGACCTTGCTTCTATCACCGGTCACATCCACAAATTGGTATTGGTTTTGCTTCTGCTCCATCCCTTCATTCTTCTAGAGTTATTTCTCCACTGATATCCAGTAGCATACTGGGCACCTACCGACCTGGGGAATTCCTCATTCAGTATCCTATCAATTTGTCCTTTGATACCATTCATGGGGTTCTCAAGGCAAGTATACTGAAGTGGTATGCCATTCCCTTCTCCAGTGGACCACATTCAGCTGTGGTCCATGTGATCAGATCGACTAGTTTCCCATGATTATGATTTCAGTGTTTCTTCCCTCTGATGCCCCCTCGCAATATCTACCGTCTTATTTGGATTTCTCTTACCTTGGGCATGGGATATCTCTTCACAGCTGCTGCAAGAAAGTGCAGCCGCTGCAGCTTAACTTGGATGAGAGGTATTTCCTCAAGGACGCCCCTCCTGACCTTGAAGGTGGAGTAGATCCTCTTGGCCCTCCTGCGCCCACGCAGCCACGTCCTATTGGTGGTGGGGTAGCTCCTCTCGGCCACTGGCCCTGGCCTCAGTCTTGGGGTACCTCCTCACGGCCACGCCTCTTTCGTGGTCGGTTGCGCCGGGGATGGCGTCTCTCATGTCTGCGTTGCTGGAGACGCCAATTCTACAGTGGAAGTGAGAAATAGATTTAAGGGACTAGATCTGATAGAGAGAGTGCCTGATGAACTCTGGACGGAGGTTCGTGACACTGTATGGGAGACAGGGACCAAGACCATCCCCATGGAAAAGAAATGCAAAAAATCAAAATGACTGTCTGAGGAGGCATTACAAATAGCTGTGAAAAGAAGAGAAGTGAAAAGCAAAGGAGTAAAGGAAAGATATAAACATCTGAATGCAGAGTTCCAAAGAATAGGAAGGAGAGATAAGAAAGCCTTCCTCAGTGATCAATGCAAAGAAATAGAGGAAAATAATAGAATGTGAAAGACAAGAGATCTCTTCAAGAAAATAAGAGATATCAAGGGAACATTTCATGCAAAGATGGGCTCGATAAAGGACAGAAATGGTATGGACATAACAGAAGCAGACAATATTAAGAAGAGGTGGCAAAAATACAAAGAAGAAATGTACAAAAAAGATCTTCACGACCAAGATAGTCGCGATAACGTGATCATTGACCTAAAGCCAGACATCTTGGAATGTGAAGTCAAGTGGGCCTTAGAAAGCCTCACTACGAACAAAGCTAGTGGAGGTGATGGAATTCCAGTTGAGCTATTTCAAATATTGAAAGATGATGCTGAGAAAGTGCTGCACTCAATATGCCAGCAGGTTTGGAAAACTCAGGAGTGGCCACAGGAGTGGAAAAGATCAGTCTTCATTCCAGTCCCAAAGAAAGGCAATGCCAAAGAGTACTCAAAAGACCGCACCAATTGCACTCATCTCACACGCTAGTAAAGTCATGCTCAATATTCTCCAAGCCAGGCTTCAGCATTGTATGAACCGTGAATTCTCAGATGTTCAAGCAGGTTTTAGAAAACATAGAAGCACCAGAGAACAAATTGTCAACATCCCTGGATCATGGAGAAAGCAAGAGAGTTCCAGAAGAGCATCTATTTCTGCTTCATTGACTATGCCAAAGCCTTTGACTCTGTGGATCACAATAAACTGTAGAACATTCTGAAAGAGATGGGAATATCAAACCACCTGACCTGCCTCTTGAGAAACCTGTATGCAGGTCAGGAAGCAACAGTCAGAACTGTACATGGAACAACAGACTGGTTGCAAGTAGGAAAAGGACTACGTCAAGGCTGTATATTGTCAGCTTGCTTATTTAACTTCTATGCAGTGTACATCATGAGGAACGCTGGGCTGGACGAAGCAAAAGATGGAATCAAGGTTGCTGGAAGAAATATCAATAACCACAGATATGCAGATGACACTACCCTTATGGCAGAAAGTGAAGAGAAGCTAAAAACCCTTTTGATGAAAGTGAAAGAGGAGAGTGAAAAGATTGGCTTGAAGCTCAACATTCAGAAAACTAAGATCATGGCATCTGGTCCCATCACTTCATGGGAAATAAATGGAAAAACAGTGGAAACAGTGTCAGACTTTATTTGGGTGGGGGGAGCTCCAAAATCACAGCAGATACTGACTGCAGCCATGAAAATAAAAGACGCTTACTCCTCGGAAGGAAAGTTATGACCAACCTTGATAGCATATTAAAATGCAGAGACATTACTCTGCCAACCAAGGTCCGTCTAGTCAAGACTATGGCTTTTCCTGTGGTCATGTTTGGATGGAGAGTTGGACTGTGAAGAAGGCGGATCACCAAAGAATTGATGCTTTTGAACAGTGGTGCTAGAGAAGTCTCTTGAGAGGCCCCTGGACTGCAAGGAGACCCAACCAGTCCATTCTGAAGGAGATCAATCCTGGGTGTTCATTGGAAGGACTGATGCTAAAGTTGAAACTCCAATACTTTGGCCACCTCATGCGATGAGTTGACTCACTGGAAAAGACTCTGATGCTAGGAAATCTTGGCGGCGGGAGGAGAAAGGGACGACCGAGAATGAGATGGTTGGATGGCATCACCGACTCTGTGAACATGAGTTAGAGGGAACTCCTGGAGTTGGTGATGGACAGGGAAGCCAGATGTTCTGTGATCCATGGGGTGGCGGAGAGTCCGACACAACTGAGCCACTGAACTGAACTGATATAATAAAAACATCAGCTTGAGGTATAGGTTGTGATGTGACAATGCGACAGTTAATATATTCAATACTTTTGAAGAAATTGCAAAGTGTGTTAAAGGATAATGAAATGAAAATTTCCAGAATATTTTCAAAAGGCTATTTGGAAGATAGTAGAAGTTTGCAAACCACTCTCAAATTGAGATTTACTAATAGGTACTACCTTGATAGTATTTTAAAAAGCAGAGACATTACTTTGCCAACCAAGGTCCGTCTAGTCAAGGCAATGGTTTTTCCCGTGGTCATGTATGAATGTGAGAGTTGGACTGTGAAGAAAGCTGATCGCCGAAGAATCGATGCTTTTGAACTGTGGTGTTGGCGAAGACTCTTGAGAGTCCCTTATACTGCAAGGAGATCCAACCAGTCCATTCTAGAGGAAATCAATCCTGGATGTTCATTGGAGGGATTGATGCTAAAGCTGAAGCTGCAATACTTTGGTCACCTCATGCGACGAGTTGACTCACTGGAAAAGACTCTGATGCTGGGAAAGGTTGGGGGCGGGAGGAGAAGGGGAAAACAGAGCATGAGATATCTGAATGGCATCGCCGACTCTGTGGACATGAGTTTGAGTGATCTCCGGGATTTGGTGATGGACAGGGAGGCCTGGCGTGCTGTGACTCATGGGGTGGCGGAGAGTCGGACACGACTGAGCGACTGAACTGAACTGAACTACATTGGAAGCACTGATGCTAAAGCTGAAACTCCAAAACTTTGGCCACCTCAAGCGACGAGTTAACTCACTGGAAAAGACTCTGATGTTGGGAAAGGTTGGGGGCGGGAGGAGAAGGGGAAAACAGAGCATGAGATACCTGAATGGCATCGCCAACTCTCTGGACATGAGTTTGAGTGAACTCCGGGAATTGGTGATGGACAGGGAGGCCTGGCGTGCTGTGATTCATGGGGTCGCGGAGAGTCGGACACGACTGAGTGACTGAACTGAACTGAACTGAATTACAATTTTATAAGAATCAGAGCCAATTAGAGATCCAGTTCTATTTTTCCCACTGATAATTATTTTAGCAATCAAATCAAGAGAGAGTGTAAGTGATCTTGTCCCTGTAAAAAAGGATATATATCCATTCTATCAGGCGTTCTTGCTGGGCAAGAAGTCCTGTAGGGGACTGGAGAGAGGGAAGAGTAAATAACTCTAAAGGTATCTCAAGTCTGATAGGAGAAAGAATTTGCTTTTGCAATTTATTTTGCATTATGCAGAATTGTTCTCGTGCCTCTTGGGAGAGTGAACGAGGGCTATTTTGATCAGAAACTCCTTTTAAATTGTTAAATAAGTCAGTTGATATTCTGCAATTCCCAAAGTAGGTCTACGCCAGGTTGTATGCCTAAAGTTTTTGAAAATCAGTCAAGGTTGATAATTTATCAACACGAATCTGTGCAAGATAAGGAGTCATACGTTGTCTAATAGCATTAAATCCCAAGTAATTGTAAGTTGCAGAGCATTGAATCTATTCAGGGGCAATGATTAATCGAGACTCTTTTAACTGTTGTTGAGCTACATCAAATATCTGCTGAGTTTCTAAAATAGAAGGAGCTGAAAACAATATATCGTCCGTATAGTGAACAATAGCATAGTTATGAAATTGCTTTCGCACAGGTTCAAAAGCTTTGGCTACACAACGTTGAAACATGGTGCAAGAATTTATCATTTCTTAAGGCAATGCAGTCCATTGATACTGTTTGTGAGGCCTGATATGATTAGGATAAGGGAGAAAGTAAATATTTCTCGGTCTAGCGGGTGTAAAGGTATAGTAAAAAATCAATCCTGCAAGCCTATGATAATAATATGCCAGTTTTGAAGAACAGTGGCAGATGATGGAATTCATGGTTGCACTGCACAGATAGGTTTCATGGATGCATTAAACTTTCAAAAGTCAGTTAAAAGACGCCATTTGTTAGATTTCTTCTTTATCACAAAAATGGGAGTATTCCAAGGAGAACATGATTCCTCAATATGTTTTAATTTCAATTGTGTATCCTCCATTGTAGTTACTTCATTCAGTTCAGTTAAGTTGCTCAGTCATGTCTGACTATTTGCCACCCTATGAATCACAGCGTGCCAGGCATCCCTGTCCAACACCAACTCCCGGCGTTCACTCAAACTCATGTCCACAGAGTCGGTGATGCCATCCAGCCACCTCATGCTCTGTAGTCCCCTTCTCCTCCCGCTCCCAATCCCTCCCAACATTGGAGTCTTTTCCAGTGAGTCAATTCTTCTCATGAGGTGTCCAAAGTATTGGAGTTTCAACTTTAACATCAGTCCTTCTAATGAACACTCAGCACTGATCTCCTTCAGAGTGGACTGTTTGGATCTCTCTGCAGGCCAAGGGACTCTCAAGAGTCTTTTCCAACACCACAGTTCAAAAACATAAATTCTTTGGCGCTCAGCTTTCTTCACAGTCCAACTTTTGTAAGGGGCCACTGCTCTGTCCAAATAGGCTCGTCATATTTCAAAGTTATTTTAATTATTATATTGTTTATTAAATGAGCAGTGGCCCATAGGAAAAATATGGAATATGTATTTGATTTTGTCATTGCATAAATAAATCTCTTCTTATTAAATTAAGGGGATCATCGATCATATAAGGTTTTAAAGTTGCAGGTTGGATTTCTGGTCACTCACGTGGATATACTTGGACATTTTAGTAAGCCTCCTGAACTTTAGTTTGAGATACTCCCGCAATTTAACAAGAATTTATTTGTAAATGCCCAGGTTTGGGCAATAAATGTTTTGTAATAATAGTAATATCGGATTCAGTATCAAGAACACCAGAAAATTTTTTGCAATTAATTTTAATACTTATATTTGGTCGTGCCTGTTCAGATACTATTGATGTTCATAAGAATTGTTTTTAATCTGATTTACCTAATTCACCTGTCTGTATATCATTCAGTTCAGTTCAATTCAGTCGCTCAGTCATGTCCAACTCTTTGCGACCCCATGAACTGCAGCACGCCAGGCCTCCCTGTCCATCACCAACTCCCGTAGTCCACCCACCATGTCCATCGAGTCAGTGATGTCATCCAACTGTCTCATCCTCTGTCGTCCCCGTCTCCTCCTGCCCTCAATCTTTCCCATCATCAGGATCTTTTCAAATGAGTCAGCCCTTCGCATCAGGTAGCTGAAATACTTGAGTTTCAGCTTAAACATCATTCCTTCCAAACAATAACCAGGACTGATCTCCTTTAGGATTGACTGTTTGGATCTCCTTGCAGTCCAAGGGACGCTCAAGTCTTCACCAACACCACAGTTCAAAAGCATAAATTCTTCGACGCTCAGCTTTGTTTATAGTCCAACTCATCATCCATCCATGGCCAGTGGGAAAACCATAGCCTTGACTAGACGGACTTTGTTGGCAAAGTAATGTCTCTGCTTTTTACTATGCATTCTAGCTTGGTCATGATTTCCTTCCAAGGAGGAAGCGTCTTTTAATTTTATGGCTTCAATCACCATCTTCATTGATTATGGAGCCCAGAAAAATAAAGTCAGCCAATGTTTCCACTGGTTCCCTATCTATTTGCCATTCAGTTCCGTTCAGTTGATGCATTAAAGGAGTTAATAGAAATGTAACGTGAAAGAAGTAATTGGGCAATTTGTCCCCCTTTTTGAATTATGATAGTTTCTGAGATGATATCATAATTTTATTTCTCCCTTATAATCTGAATCAATGATTCCAGAATGAATAGAAATTGCCTTAGAATTCAGACTATATCTGCCAAATATAAGGTCAAAGGTTTGTGGGAGTTAAGTGTCCATAAAACCCGGTAGGTATTCTAGAAGGGACTGTTTGAGGAAAAACAGAAAATCTTTCAGGGCTTGTATGTTGACAGCAGCTCTGCCAAATGTTGAAGGTTTGAGAGACAAGATGGAGTTTGCCCCTGATTTTTCATGATGGGGACCTGGGAAGTCCCCGTGTTTGAGTTTCCCAAAATAGGGTTCCCTTCAAATGATATTTAGATCAAGGTTGTTCCCATTTACAACATCGAGGGCAGATTCCTGAAGGCTTTTTAGTAGTTTTACTTTATTCTGTGTGTTTTTTAGGGCAATCAGTATTTTTTTTTTTAATGGTTCTTATCCCCACAAACAAAACACCCTCCATTCCCCCTTTTAAAGGAAGTAGTCATTGCTTCAGCTAACATTTGCATTTTCTGAGTTTCTAACCCTAAGTTTCAACAAGCCTTCAAATAATCAAGAACATTCCTGGTCTCACAAATCAGAGTGATGGCTCTCTGACAATCCTGATTTTCATTCTCCATACACAAGCAGTTTTTCAAATAACATTTTGGCCTCCTTTCTGACAACAATAAAGGAGATAGCAACTCCCAGTGTAGCTAAAGAATAAAATAAAATTCAAATAGAAGAAGCCATAGTGTTTATAAGTTACAGCCTTTTCCATTTGTTGTATGTGAGAAAAGTCAACGCCTTTGTATTGAGGCATTAGTTACCCTTGAGAATTATCATTTCTTAACAAAGGAGAGAGAAAAAGATCATCGGCCTCAGAGAATCGAGATTGCAAATCCAGTAAATCAGAAAGCCTTCGTCGTGAAGGAAAATGAGTGCATCATCTGTTTTCACAAATTTGAGTGCGTGTTAGGGGCTTTTCATTGTTTTATATATATATATATCCATATATCATTGTGAAAGTAAAGTCGCCCAGTGGTGTCCGACACTTAGCGACCCCATAGATGGCAGCCAACCAGAATACTGGAATGAGGTGCCATCGCCTTCTCCCCATATGTCATATATATATAGTTCAGTTCCGTTCAGTCTCTCAATCGTGACCGACTCTTTGAGACCCCATGAATCACAGCATGCCAGGCTATCCACCATCTCATTCTCTGTTGTTCCCACCCCCAATCCTTCCCAGCATCAGAGTCTTTTCCAGTGAGTCAACTCTTCGCCTGAAGTCGCCATAGTATTGGAGTTTCAGCTTTAGCATCAGTCCTTCCAATGAACACCCAGGATTGATCTCCTTCAGAATGGAATGGTTGGCTCTCCTTGCAGTCCAAAGGACTCTCAAGAGTCTTCTCCAGCACCAGTGTTCAAAATCATCAATTCTTCGACGATCAGCTTTCTTCAAAGTTCAACTCTCACATCCATACATGACCACGGGAAAAACCATAGCCTTGACTAGATGGACCTTTGTTGGCAAAGTAATGTCTCTGCTTTTTAATATACTATCCAAGTTGGTCCTAACTTTCCTTCCAAGAAGTAAGCGTCTTTAAATTTCATGGCTACAATCAGCATCCGCAGTGGCTTTTGTTGATACTTCTGATGCTCTCTTTGACTATATTGTTGGCTATAGTGTCAAAGAGAGCATCAGAAGTGTCAACATCGGATTCATCTTGTCCTCAAATCGGGGGATCTTTGGCTTCACTTCCATTAGAAGAGGAGGGCGAGCGCTAGGGACAACCAGAACCGGGACGGTGGGAAAGTTTTGAAACATTGTATGTTGCTCTAATTGGGCTTTTTGTAAAGTCTCATCATCTAATTTATATTCGTATAACATGAGCATTCGCTTGATGAGGAATATGGGGGTTGCAGATAGGATTGCCTTGAAATGAAAAGAACAAGGCTTTAATGAGGGCACACAAGGGTCAGAAATTTGTTGCAATATTTACTCCCCATCCTGTGGCTCGTTCAACATATTCTTTAAACTGCTTTCAAATTTCTAAATCCAAACATCAGGGAACCAGGGATTCTAATCAGCCACTGTTTGGAGATGAGCCTCTATCTGCTGATGCGAAACCAAAAGTCGTTGAACCTTACATAAATGATGAAGTAAAGTAGAAAGGAGGTGGGACTTTCCAGCCATTTATCTCATAACCCTGCATTTACCGACCTCCATAGGTCCTAACAGCCATTCAGTCTGCTTGCCAAGGGTGCTCATCAGGTCCTTGTTGGGGCGCCAGCAGTCACAGTCGGCGTAGACTGGGACCTAGAGACTGGGGTTGATGAGAAGAATGCTGGGGACCCAAGTGTTGAGTGAAACAAGGGTACTTTATTTGAAGAAACACATGCTTATATATCTTCAGTAAAATGATTACTCAGTCATGAAAAAGAATGAAATTCCCCCAATTGCAACATAATGGATAGTCTTTTCAGTCCAAAGTCACTGAAGAGAGTCACTGAAGGGAGTCAATGAAGGGAATCCAAGCAGGTGTCTTTTCTCATGATCTCAGACCTGAGAACTGCATGCAGCTATGATCGTTCCTCTTTTGTAGGAACTGATAATGAACAGAGAGTCCTTGAGATACAGCACACAAAGAAGACAACATATTGGATCCCTTAAAGTCGAATGCATCCTGACAGACCCAGACATTCTGGAATGCAAAATCACGTAGGCATTAGGAAACATCAGTAAGAACAAAGTTGTTCGAAGAGATGAATACCCAGTTGAGTTATGTATAATTCTAACCGATGACGCTGTGAAAATGCTGCACTCAATATGCAGGCAAATTTGGAAAACACAACAGTGGCCATAGAACCGGAAAAGATCAGTTCACTCCAATCTTATTAAAAGGCAATGCGAAAGACTGTTTGAACTACCGCACGATTAAACTCATCTCACACAGAGCAAAAAGTAATGCCTGAGATTCTCCAAGGAAAGTGTCAACAAATGAATTTCCAGAGGTTCAAACTGGATTAGGAAAGGCAGAGCAACCAAAGACTAAACTGCCAACACCCATTGTGTGATTGAAAAAGCAAGACAGTTCAAAAAACATCTATTTTTGCTTTAATGACTATGCCAAGGAAAAGACTCTGATGCTGGGAGGGATTTGGGGCAGGAGGAGGCAGGGAAGACAGAAAATGAGATGGCTGGATGGCATCACCGATTCGATGGTCATGAGTTTGAGTGAACTCTGGGAGTTGGTGATGGACAGGGAGGAATAGCGTGCTGTGATTCATGGGGTTGCAAAGAGTCGGACACTTCTGAGTGACTGGACTGAACTGAATCGAACTGAACTGAAAGTCTGACTTGTAGAACATGAAAAACTGGAACATTCCTCAAGAGATGGGAATCCCAGGCCACCTGACCTGCTTCCACAGAAATCTGTATGCAGGTCAAGGTGCAACAGTACCATGAACTTGGAAAAATGGACTGGTTCCAGAATGGGAAAGTGGTACCTCAAGGCTCTATATTGTCACCAATTTATTCAAACGCAGACTACATCATGTGAAATGCCGGGCTGGATGAAGCACAAGCTGGAATCAAGTTTGCTGGGAGAAATGTCAATACTCAGAGATATGCAGATGATACTCTTCTCATGGCAGAAAGTGAAGAGAAAGTACAAAGCCTCTTGATGAAAGTGAAAGAGAGGAGATGAAAACGTGGTTTAAAACTGAACGTTCAAAACATGAAGATCATGGCATCTGGTCCCACCACTGTATGGAAAATAGATGGGGAAACACTGGAAACTGTGACAGGCTTTGCTTTTTGGCCTCCAAAATCACTGTAGATGCCGACCACAGCGATGAAATTAAAAGACGCTTGCTGCTTGGAAGAAAGTCTGTGACAAATATAGACATTATTGAAAAACCACAGAAAATATTTTACTGAAAAATATCCATCTAGTCAAATTTATGGTGTTTGCAGGAGTCATGTATGGCTGTGAATTTTGGACCATAAAGCTGAGCACTGGAAGAACTGACATTTTTGAACTATGGTATTGAGAAGACTCGCGAGTCCTTCATTGCATGGAGATTAAACCAGTCAATCCTAAAGGAAATTGGTCATGAGTATTCATTGCAAGGGCAGATGCTGAAGTTGAAAATTCAATATTTTGGACACTTGATGTGAACAACTGACACTGTAAAAGACCCTGATCCTGGGAAAGATTAAAGACAGGAGAAGTGGATGAGAGAGAATCAGATGCTTGGACGGCATCATAATTTTCCAAAGAATAGAACGAGAGATATTGAATCACCACTTGATGGGCATGTGTTTGAGCAAATTCTGGGAGTTTTAGATGAGCAGTGAAGACTGGCTTGCTGTAGTCCATGGGGTCACAAAGAGTCAGATAAATGAGGGATGGAAGTGAAGTGACTGATGTGTGGTGGGCTGTTTGCATGAAGTCACCCTGGGACAGTGGGAGACATTGATGCCCATGGTAACAGTTCAGAGCCTTCTGCTTTTCAGGCTTAGCGGCTAGGAAATAGCCGTCCTGATGAAGACGTGCCATTGCTCATGCCCAAAATCCTGACATGAATTCTTTCCTTTCTTTTTTTATCATTCTTAGTTGTGGAGAGCAAAAGGACAATGTGGGTCTGTCTGCAGGTGACGGATGGTTCTCACAATCTCCCTGGAGTAGAATATCTGATTTTGTCATGGTAATCTTTAAGGAGATATGCACCATGGGACTATCGCATGTACACTTGGTTTGAGGTGGGCATCTTGGATGTCCACCAGCCCAACTTTTAGCTGCATTAGTGGCACACCAACTTCATAGGCTAGCAGGGGTCCTGAGCTACAGGTAGATCTACCACAGTCTGATCAGGCAAGCAGAAAGAGAACTTTGCCATTTAGCAAGTTATTGAGTCCTTGCCTAGAATCAAGCCCTGTTGGTACATTTGAGAGAGGAATGCTGCTTTCTGCACAATGGAGGCATGAGTTATGGGCCCAGGGCTGGCAGGTTTCTCAGGGTGTAATCCGTGTGGGGGCTATGTGTATGAGTGAGCAGAAATAAAGTGTAGTGCTGACAAAAAGAAGGCCACTGGACCTTTTTGACCTCACGTTCAGTGCCTTGTTTCAGCAGAGGCCCTTTGGATCTGCATGCACCTTCTTCATGATATTGTTTCAGACACAGGCCTGTCACATATTCTTTGCCCTTTAGGAGGTCCAGACATCAGTTTGGCCTTTTCCTGCTACAGGGAGACAACTTTTGGGAGGAAAATGGAAACTGTTGCAAACAGCCTATTACACAGTTGGGAGGAGCAGGATCAACTTGATCAGGTCTTGAGCCTGACTGGGCACTGGGGCTGCCACAAGATTCCAGCATTGAAAAGGAATGGTTTTGAGACGTGTAGGCTGAGATAGGTACCTCCAAGTCAGTGCAGTCCAAATCCATTTTCTATTTCTGGTTTAATTCCTGGAAGGAAAGCACGTGGAATGGAATCATGCCAAAGTGATTGGCACTGTGAAACAGTCAATGCGATGAGAGAATACAGGACATGAGCACCCACCAATCAGCTGTTCACCACAAGCACTTCCAGCCCACCGAATGTCTTTTCAAGTCAGGCCTTCTCATGAGTAAATCCCAAAATTTGTAATCTTCAAGAATAAAGGGCAGAGGTAGAAGAGGATACTAACTTGAATAGTGAAAGAAAACCAGAGAAAATGAGAGGTACTTACCAAAATCCATTATCCTGGAAAACAAAGCTATGACAATGTGTGAAAACTTCCCTTTAGAGTTGTGTGTAAGTATGTGTGTGTGCCCACAAACATAAATGTGCATATGAGCTGTCAGAACTGGCCTGGCTGCTAGAAGGAAAATGAATACCGAAAAAATGAACAAATTTGTGTAAACTACATAAACTATGGGGCAGCTAAAGCACTGTCGCCAGGAAATCAAGCCCAGGGATGTCACCGAGAAAGGATGCTGTAAGTGCAGATAAGCTGCTGCGCCCTGGATCCCTAGGCAGAAAGGAGCGGCAGGACGAAAACATTCAGGGGCAAACTGGGAGATGAAAAAAAGCAAGAAACAGAATGGGCCAGATTACCAGGCTCAGAGATGGGTTATGCACAGCCCCTACAAAGAGTTTTCTGTCCTTCTCAAGTGCAGCAGTATTCTTTCCCCCACAGGATCAGACACATGTGCACATCTTGCCGTTTTTTTAAGGTTTGTGAGACTGCCGGCACTATAGCATAAGCAGCTGCTACCTGCAGAGTATGCCAGTTTGAAACATCCTTCTTTAAAGTCTTTGCAGAATGCCTATGCCTGAGTTATCAGGACTCTGCAAAGCATGGTTTAGGATGATCCTCTAGCTACTCACAGCCCCAAAGCCCTGGGGTGATGGGGTAGGCTGGCATGTGTTCTCACCAGGAGGCAGGATGAGAACAGAACCACTTTGAAATGGCCTCTTTCAGGAAATCAGCGGACTTCAATTTCTCTGGCACTAATGAGTCAGGTCACTTAGGGGGATACTTAACATAGCATCTTTTATTTCGAGATGCTTTATTTGTAAAACTTTATATAGAGAGAATTTCATCTCTAAATATGGAATTCTCTGTATGTCAGATCACCTATCTAGATGCCAAATTGACTACTAGAAACATGGAATTCCTATATTTTACATAGGCAAATCAATGTCAATATTCATATCTGAAATATTAATTTTCTACAATTCATGTATGAATATTTGCTGAAGATTTTACGTCATGACATATAGAATTATCTGTATTTCACAGCTGATGTTCAGGATGGTTATTTTTCCTACAAGGAATGTGGAGTTCTCTTTGTTGAACATGACCATCTGGTTGTGGATTTTCCTTCATGAACAATGGCAGTCTCTGTATTTCACTTGTTTACCATCTAAGCTACCAGGGAACTTGAGCAGTTGTAGGAAGAACTTCAGGGATTTCTAGAATTAATGCCGAAAAAAAGATGTCCATTTCATCATAGGGTTCTGGAATGTAAAAGCATGAAGTTAAGATATACATGGAGTGACAGCCATGTTTGGCCGTGTTGTTCAAAATGGTGTTCATAGCTTCATTGACTTAGACAAGACTCTGTCCAAGTGATCACTTTGGTAAGTTTTCTGCAATTGTGGCTTCTATTTGGTCTGTCCCCTGATGGATAAGGTTGAGAGGCTTTTCGGAGTTTCCTCATAATATTTCAGTTAAGAAAACATATAACAACATACCTGGGATTTGCATTTTTGCTCTCTCTTTGAATACTTCTCTACTGATACAAAATGAAGAGAGAACACAATTGGAAGTCCCATATTTGTATTAGATTTTTTCTAATTTTTTAAACTGTACCAATGTTGCTGAAAGACTTCCTGCCGCTAAATGTAGCCTATTTTTTAGTAACTCCTCCTGCCATAAAAGACACACTCAAATAAATGGAAAGGAAGATAAAATGCAAAAGAACAGAGAGGCCAACTTCTGAAGAGTGTTGCAAATAAATAAAAGCCATGGGAAAATGAGTCATAAATTATTTGACCGACATAGGAGTGTGGGGAAAACTCTGGAGAGAAATCAGCAAAACTTGTAAACAAATCATTTGTCATCATCTAGTTCAGTCTCTCAGTAGTGTTTGACTCTTTGTGACCCCATGGATTGCAACGTGCCAGGCTTCTCTGCCCATCAGGAACTCCCAGAGATTTCTGAAACTCATGTCCATTGAGTCCATGATGCCATCCAACCATCTCATCCTGTGTTCTCCTCTTCCCCTTCTGCCTTCAATCTTTCCCAGTATCAGGGTCTTCTCCAGTGATTCATGTCTTCACAATAGGTGGCCAAAGGTTTGGAATTTCAGCTTCAGCTTCAGTCCTTCCAGTGAATATTCAGGACTGATTTCATTTAGGATGCACAGTTTGGATATCGTTGATATCCAAGAGACTCTCAAGAGTATTCTGCAACCCCACAATTCAAAAGCATCAATTCTTCAGCGTTCAGCTTTTCTTGTAGTCCAGCACTCACACCTATACATGTCTACTGTCACTTGTCATAGATATCAGTAAGTTCCTATTTATAACATCTGATTCTCATTATCCCTCCGTTCCTAATATATATTGCCTGGTCAACACCGAAATCAGATTGATTATATTCTTTGCAACCAAAGATGGAGAAGCTGTATACAGTTAGCAAAAACAAGACCAGGAGCTGACTGTGGCTCAGATCATGAACTCCTTATTGCCAAATTCAGACTTAAACTGAAGAAAGTAGGGAAAACCACTAGACCATTCAGATATGACCGAAATCAAATCCTTTATGATTATACAGTGGAAGTGAAAAATAGATTTAAGGAACTAGATCTGATAGATAGAGTGCATGATGAACTCTGGACGGAGGTTCGTGACATTGTATAGGAGACAGGGACCAAGACCATTCCCATGGAAAATAAATGTATAAAAAGCAAAATGGCTCTCTGAGGAGACCTTACAAATAGCTGTGAAAAGAACAGAAGCAAAAAGCAAAGGATTAAAGGAAAGATATAAGCATCTGAATACGGAGTTCGAAAGAAACGCGAGGAGAGATAAAAAGCTTTCCTCAGTGATCAGTGCAAAGAAATAGAGGAAAACAGCAGAATAGGAAAAACAATAGATCTCTTCAAGAAAATTAGAGATTTCAAGGGAATATTTCATGCAAAGATGGGCTCGATAAAGGACAGAAATGGTATTGACCTAATAGAAGCAGAAGATATTAAGAAGAGGTGGCAAGAATACACAGAAGAACTGTACAAAAAAGATCTTCACGACCAAGAGAGTCACGATAACGTGATCACTGACCTAGAGCCATACATCTTGGAATGTGAAGTCAAGTGGGCTTTAGAAAACATCACTACGAACAAAGCTAGTGGAGGTGATGGAACACCAGTTGAGCTATTTCAAATCTTGAAAGATGATGCTGTGAAAGTGCTGTAATCACTATGCCAGCATATTTGGAAAACTCAGCAGTAGCCACTGGACTGGAGAAAGTCAGGCTTCATTCCAATGCCAAAGAAAGGCAATGCCAAAGAATGCTCAAAATACCACACAATCCCACTCATCTCACACGCTAGTAAAGTCATGCTCAAAATTCTCGAAGCCAGGCTTCAGCAATATGTGAACCGTGAACTCCCAGATGTTCAAGCAGGTTTTAGAAAAGGCAGCAGCAACAGAGATCAAATTGCCAACATCCGCTGGATCATGGAGAAAGCGAGAGAGTCCCAGAAAAGCATTTATTTCTGCTTCATTGACTATGCCAACGCCTTTGACTCTGTGGATCACAATAAACAGTGGAACATTCTGAAAATGATGGGAATACCAGACCACCTGATCTGCTTCTTTAGAAACCTGTATGCAGGTCTAGAAGCAACAGTGAGAACTGTACATGGAATAAGAGACTGCTTCCAAATAGGAAAAGGAGTGCGTCAAGGCTGTATATTGTCACCTCGCTTATTTAACTTATATGCAGAGTACATCATGATGAAGCCTGGGCTGGAAGAAGCACAAGCTGAAATCAAGATTGCCAGGAGAAATATCAATAACCTAGATATGCAGATGACACCACCCTTATGGCAGAAAGTGAAGAGGAACTCAATAGCCTCTTGATGAAAGTGAAAGAGGAGAGTGAAACCATTGGCTAGAAGCTCAACATTCAGACAACAAAGATCTTGACACCTGGTCCCTTCACTTCATGGGAAATAAAGGAAAAACAGTGGAAGCAGTGTCAGACTTAATTTTTTTGGGCTCCGAAATCACTGCAGATGCTGATTGCAGCCATGAAATTAAAACACACTTACTGCTTGGAAAGAAAGTTATGACCAACCTTGATAGTATATTTAAAAGTAGAGACATTACTTTGCCAACAAAGGTCTGTCTAGTCAAGGCTATGATTTTTCCTGTGGTCATGTATGGATGTGAGTGTTGGACTGTGAAGAAAGCTGATCGTCGAAGAATTGATGATTTTGAACTGTGGTGTTGGGGATGACTCTTGAGAATCCGCTGGAATGCAAGGAGATCCAACCAGTCCATTCTAAAGGAGATCAATCCTGGGTATTCACTGGAAGGACTGATACTAAAGCTGAAACTGCAATACTTTGGCCATCTCATGCGACGCATTGACTCCCTGGAAAAGACTCTGATGCTAGGAAAGGTTGAGGGAGGGAGGAGAGGGGGAGACAGAGAATGAGATGGCTGGATGGCATCACCGACTCTGTGGACATGAGTTTGAGTGAACTCCTGGAGTTGGTGATGGACAGGGAGGCCAGATGTGCTGTGATTCATGGGGTTGCGGAGAGTCGGACACAACTGAGCGACTGAACTCAACTGAACCGATTAAGATCCTGCTTGATTTCAAATTTAAATGAAACATTTCAACATGACAGGATTACTTATGACCTTGTTATCCATGTCCATTTGTTTTAGTCTAGCAGTCAGTCTGTCCCATTGCCTCTGACACCAGGAAATATAGGAATATGAGGGCCATCCTTTCATCTTCTTCATGTCATATCCATCTTCTCCTCAGCCTCCAGATACCTTCATCATTGATTCTTATATGTTACTCATTGAGACAATTGTGACCACATTTAATGTGTTCACCCGGGGTGGATTCACGTCAATGCATGGCAAAACCAAACAATATAATATTGTAAAATAATTAGCCTCCAATAAAAAGGAAAAGTTAAAAAAAACAAAATATATTAATGTATGAAAAAAGAAAATATGTTAAAATATTAGTTCTCATTAATATATTAAAAGT
Organism: Moschus berezovskii; assembly: GCF_049115385.1. Taxonomy (NCBI): domain Eukaryota; kingdom Metazoa; phylum Chordata; class Mammalia; order Artiodactyla; family Moschidae; genus Moschus; species Moschus berezovskii. The sequence goes on from NC_142489.1 coordinate 72,460,342, forward strand.
ATTATTTCTCACTAATGCTTGAGAAAACCGGACTCTAAGCCTTCCTGATACATTCTCTGGCAAGGTCTAGAGGCTCAGAGGAATAGAATATTATAGAGATTCACCTTCTTATATGGAATGCATTGTGGAATCCAATTGAATCTAAAACCTCTTTAAGTTTTAACATAAAAGTTGGCATGACAGCATGTCAAAGACAAAAATCAGAATCACATACACTTGGGAAAATAGTTCTAGTTGTTCTCTAGTGATACGACAGACCTGTTCATGCCTGTTGTTAAGGAGCTTGGTCCTAGACAAGGAAGAGATATATGAGGGATTCAATGTTTACATTTCCTCTCAGTTGCAGAGATCCATTGCTCTAGAAAAGGGAAAATTTGTTAGAAGTTATTACTCCCAAATCAACGAAGCGATATCCCAGTTTACCATATAGCCAAGGCAAGATAGAAATCCGTATTTCTGCTAATAGGAAAGAAATTCCACATCATCAGTGGAGAAAAGGAAGCAAACCCCTTCCCACATGGGAGGAAGTTTTTCTTTGCTTTGTTTTTAAGAAGCAGTTAAGTTTTCAAGAAACTTGTATAAGTCTATACAACTTTCACAGAGATAATTTAGAGGAAAATGCTTGGTCCTTCAGTGTGAAACACATGAAGACCTGTAAAAAAGAAAGAAAATTTGTATCTGAACATAAATTAGATGTGTAAGTGTGTGTCTCTCTCCAGTCCAACCTTGCAATCCAATGAGTGTAGCCCACCTGGGCTACAATTCTGTCAATGGGATTTTCCAAGCACGAAACCTGGAGTGGGTTGTCATTCTCTACTCCATTAAGTTAGATGTATAAAGCTGAAGAAAAACATTACCTAAGTATTTTACTGCATCTTTTTCAAGATAAAGCAAGCTGCATAAGCTCTCTGCTCCAGAGAGTCTCTCTGAAATTCGAAAGTTGCACTTGTGAAAGGGGCAGATTTACAAACTTATGGACTGGGATGAGTAAAGGCATAGAAAAGTCAAATTAAACAAAAAAGGGAAATGTTTAACAATCTGGATTATTTCACAATTCCTTGAGTCCTTTATTTTTTCCCTAAGCTGCAAAACAGAAAAAATTCCATCCTTACTGCTTCACCACGTCATGCAGGAGAAAAAGGTAAAAAAGAAGGAGTAGAGTGTCGAGAAGTGGGTCATAAATCTGTGCATCTGAATCAGTAACTTTATTACATTTTCATTTTTTTCTAGAAATCATCTCCAAGAACTTCCTTCTAACTTTAATAATGCTGCAGATCATGTGTTGCCTTGGTGATGGCAGTAAAGGGGCGAATGAGATAGTGTCCCTGATTATCCCTCAGGGCTCCGAACAATCGATGCTTTTGAACTGTGGTGTTGGAGAAGACTCTTGAGAGTCCCTTATACTGCAAGGAGATCCAACCAGTCCATTCTAAAGGAGATCAATCCTGGATGTTCATTGGAGGGACTGATGCTAAAGCTGAAACTGTATACTTTGGCCACCTCATGCGATGAGTTTACTCACTGGAAAAGACTCTGATGCTGGGAAAGGTTGCGGGTGGGAGGAGAAGGGGACGACGGAGAATGAGATGGCTGGATGGCATCGCCGACTCTGTGGACATGAGTTTGAGTGTACTCCGGGAGCTGGTGATGGAGAGGGGGGTCTGGCGTGCTGTGATTCATGGGGTGGCGGAGAGTCGGACACGACTGAGCGACTCAACTGAACTGAACTGAACTGAATCCAGTGTTAATCTTTGTTGTAGGAGATTCTAGATATCAGGTATTGGCATGTTCCAAATGGGCACAGAAACCATAGGCATGCAGAACCAGTTGCAGATTAAGAACTTTAATCACTTATTCCTCCTGGACATGGTGTTCAAGATCAATACGTACTAGACACAGTATTAATCTTTGTATCTATCACTAAAGTATGAAGTACAGGTTTGTGCTGGTTTAAAGAGGGAATGTGTGTACGTAGGAGCATAAGTGACCATGAGGTAGTCATGCAGGGGCTGGTTGGTGACATTCAATGAATGTAAAGATGAAGACAATGAATCCATATTGTAACATGCTGCTAGAACTATGCAGAACTGGTGCTGGATTTCAAAGATACCTTCAACATGTTCCCCAGTAGGTCCTTTTACCTATTCCACATTTTATGCTATCCCTCTAAGAAATGTTCAGGGAGGAGAAAATACCACTAGATTACTGCCATGAAGCTAGAGATAATGTATGTGCTGGAGTATGGACTTGGCCAAGCAGCAGTCTCCTCCATTCGTACTACTAATTCCAGGCAAACTGAAAATACAACGTTACAAGACTAAAGCAGATAGGGCCCTGGAAAGTGTGCTTATTAACATTTTAACTGCACAGAAGAGACATCAGAACATAATCCTCCTCCACTTAAGCATTTCTAATGAGTTTCACACCTAAACGATAAGATGTTTCTAATCATGTCTGACATCGCTGCTCACTGCACATTTCCACACATGACCAGTCATTCAGGCTCCCTTAAGCTCCATGTTTTATTCTTCCCCTGTTCTGTGCCTTATCAGCGTCCTTCATTTTGCCTGAATTGCCCTTCACTTCTTTCACAATTTCTCCTCCCAAATGCTGATTTTTTTAATGCCTTATTCAGGTGTAATTTCATCTTCAGAAGCTTTCTGAAACATTTATAAGCTTCCCCAAATATATCAGCATCTATAGTGTGACTACTCTCTCTCTCTCTCTCTCTCTCTATATATATATATATATATATATATATATATATATTACACATATTCATTACAATCATTATTCACTATCTCTTCTATTAAGACAAAGGCTTAAAATAATGTGAATAGTACTTTATTTCACTTATTCATAGCACTTATACATTCCTGACATAGGCATATATAGATTGTTTTTTTTCTGATGAATAGCCACAGGTAGGGTGAGAAGCCTGAAAAATACATTGTATACTGGTCATCTATGACATATTCATCAAAGAAATCTACACTAGACATTTAGAGCCTTAACATAATGTAAAAGTCCAGATGTTCAATCTGAACTTAGAAAAGGCAGAGGAACCAGGGATAAATTGCCAGCATCTGCTAGGTCATAGCAAAAGCAAGAGAATTCCAGAAAAAAAAAAAAATCTACTTTTGGTTTCCTGATGACATCAAATCCTTTGACTGTGTAGATGAAAAAAATCTGTGGAAAATTCTTCAAGAAATGGTAATGCCAGAACCCCTTCCTTGCTTCCTGAGAAGTCTGTATGTAGGTCAAGAAGTAAAACTTAGAACCAGAGGTGGAACAACAGACGGATCAAAACCTGCAAAAGGGATATGTCAAGAAATATTGTCACTTTGCTTATTTAACATATATGCACAGTACATCATGCAAAGTGCCAGGTTAAATAAAGCACAAGCTGGAATAAAGATTACCTGAAGAATTATCAATAACCTCAGACACTCAGATGAAACCTCCGTTATGGCAGAAACTGAAGAGGAACTATAGAGCCTCCTGATGAAAGTGAAAGAGTAAAGTGAAAAAGCCAGTTTATAATTCCACTTGCAAGAAATGAAGATCATAGCATCCAGTACCATCACTTCATGGCAAATAGATGGGAAAAGATGGAAACAGTGACAGACTTTATTTCCTTGGGCTACAAAATCACGACAGACACTTACTGTAGCCCTGAAATTAAGTCACTTCCTCCTTGAGAGAAAAGTTATAACCAACCTAAATATCATATTAGAAAGCCGAGACAATTTTTGCTGATAAAAATCCATCGGCTTAAAGCTATGATTTTCCCAGTAGTCAGGTATGGATGTAAGAGTTCGATTATAATAAAAACTGAGCACAAAACAATTAATATTTTTGAACTGTTCTGTTAGAAAATACTCTTGTGAGTCCCTTGAACAAAAGGAGATCCTACTAGTCAATCATTAAAAAAAAAAATCAGTCCTGAATATTCTTTGCAAGGACTGATGCTGAAGTTGAAACTTCATTATTTGGACACCTGATGTGAAGAAATGACTCTTTACAAAATATTATGATGCTGAAAATAAAATGAAGGCAGGAGAATATGACAAAAGATGAGATGGTGGGACGACATCATTGACTCTGTGGCTCTCAGTATGAGCAGGATCTGACCATTGTTGGTGTGGTAGGGAAGTTTGGCATGCTGCAGTCCATTGGGTCACAAAGAGTCAGACACGGTTCAGTGACTGAACTGAATGAAAAAATATAAAACAAAAACGGTGCCTAATCTGAATGTGATTAGTGACAGTTATACTACAGCTACTGATACTGATGCTGAGGAGAATACAGAAGAATTAAGGATAATGATGTCAATGATAACAACTGCTTATACACAATGTCAGTTTGCTTCGTGTACTTCGTTATCCATTCTTATGGAAATGTAATCCTAACAATAGCTTCAGAATTTGCTGCAATTTCTTCAGGTCAACATTGTCTGAGGAAGCCTCATACTAAAAGATTGCTGGACTTTAACAAGCAACTTCATTTATATGGCAGTTTCTTCACTTATATACATAAGATATTGGATTAGTTTAGCAGTTGTTCACCTCTAAGCTTTAACCTTTTCTTCCTCAGATGACATTGTATACAACAGACAAAATTTAAACTATTCGAGTTGATTTATGGAATGAATGTGGACCTGCAAAACTCTGATTTCTAATTTTTCTTTTTCCTGCAATCTTTATAATCAAGACATCTTCCTATAACTTCTAAATTCTTTTATGCTTGGCTATTTTCAATAGCAAACATTTGACTATTTTACTCCTTAGAAGCCTTCCAGCTCATAAATATTTAGCTTTTTGCAGCTCCCATTGTAACAGGGTATGCAGTTTAGAGAAGGTTGATCTTACAGCCTGGATTAGTAGAAGCCGTCATCAAAGAACGATTCAATAGAATTGCGCCAAGGATCTTGAACTTTGAGTATGGTGGTTAGTCAGTGGAGTCCTCATTGTCATTGACCTGTACAGTTCAGACACAAAAAATATCTGCTTGCAATGTTGGAGACCCTGGTTCAATCCCTGGTCAGGAAGATCTCCTGAAGAAGGAAATTGCTATCCACACCAGTGTTCTTGCTTGGGAAATTCCAGGGACAGAGGAATCTGGGGTTGGGGGGGATGAGGGGCAGTACAGTCCTTGGAGTCACAAAAATCAGACACGTCTAAGCCACTAACACTTTCCCACTCTGTTAGTACTTTGGTATGGGTGGCTTACTGGAAAAGTATAGTGGTCCAGAGATCAGAGGTAGACTCTGACTCATGCAATAAACAGGAAGACCAATGGCGAAAAAGAAAAAGAAAGAAAAAGAGAACTCACCCAATGTGGCTTGCTGGGAAAACTGTACCAGACTATTCCTCTTTAATATTATAGCAAAAACGTTCCTTTAAAAATTAGGCAACATTCAACTTTACAAATCCTGGCCACTAATACATGTAAAAGACTTCTTATTCTGGAAAACTGCCTTTGGTTACATGAAAGTCGCCTCATCTGAGAGGAGAAAATCCCATTTCCATTGGTAAAATTTTGACAGGGATAACATGGAAGGAAATGACTGAATAAAAAGTGAGATAAAGTGTAATATAAATTGGTTTCCAGTTGAGATTTTACTTGCTTTTCCACCTCTTTATCTTGCTTCTCTCATTACATGTCTCCTGAAAATCTTCACCATTAAGTCCCAACAACAGCAATCATGGATGCTGATTTAAGGGATTCTTATGGAAAATGTTCCCACCACAGAATAGAAAATGCATACCATTCCCCAAAATAAGAAAGGGAAAAACATTCATACTCTAGCATCAATTTCTCTTAATGAGACATGTTGCTCTTTCTGCCATTTACTATCCCTGATGGAGACCTCTGAAATCTCTCTGTTTTCCTTTTTTAGGTTCCTTGTCCACAAAAGTCATTGAAAAATATGTTTTCCTTAGAAGATGATGACATTTTTTTTAGCTGATCTTGGGAAGGACACCCATTGTTGGTGATTTTAATTTGTAAATTATGTCTACTTTTTCAGAGGGTTAGGATCTTAACAATCTTGCTTCCATCCAGAATTTCTTAAGATGAATATGTTTAATAAACGTGTTTTTTATTGATCCCATAAGTCCTTATTCAGACTTTTTTTTTTCCTCTAAATACAGACCTCTACTCCCGAAGCAAGGCGAGTAAAATCAAAATGAAAAATAGACATGGGCTCTGAGTGATTATTCCAATTGGAGTCCACAGTCTATCAAACAAATTGAACAGCTCAACTAAAATAGTAATGTTATAACAATCTGTAAAGTGAGAAGAAAATTTCATGAGTAATTTAAAATCATATCTCAAAGGCCATTAACAAAAAAAAAAAATCACGGGGAGCACAAGAATGGCAGATTCACAGGCAGCGAGACCAAGAAGAACAGAACAAAGACTGAAAGTTCAGTGTGACTGAATAAAAGGAACAGTGGGAAGATTGATAATTACTAGCTTATTGTGAACAATGTCAGATTCCTGATCTCTGAAGAAACAGGTTTTGTTTCGGGTACAGGGATCACACTTGATTATCCATGAGCTTGTGTGTAGCAGAATTTTATCCAAGAATGAAACGAGACAGAGAATTCTGACATAGACATCAGAAGGGGGACAGAGAGTGCCCACTGACTAGTCTAAGAGAGCTATATACTATTTCATTCCGTCATTAAAATAAATCCACAGAATTACTCAAGGTTGTAAAAAAGTTAACCGGGCCATCCATAATTTACATTTTAAGGTAATAGGATTAGAATCTACCAGACCCACTATCATAGTATACATTTTAATATCGTTTAGTCAGAATGTTTTCTGTTCTCAAGCAGGATACAGTGTTGTTTAAGGAATAATAATAATACAAATAAAGAGATTGTCCTTTCCTACTCCGTGAGAATGCCAGGCGTCTATTTCCTCTTCAAGAACCTCAAACTCTTTCCCCTCCTCAGGGCCTCTGGACTTATTATACTCCTAGTTGATCTGATCACATGGACCATGGCCAAATTTGGTCCACTGGAGAAGGGAATGGCAAACAACTTCAGTTCCTGCCTTGAGAACCACATGAACAGTTTGAAAGGCACAATGATAGGATACTGGATGAGGAATTCCCCAGGTCGGTAGGTGTCGAGTAAGCTACTGGAGATCAGTGGAGAAATAACTCCAAAAGAAATGAAGGGATGGAGCCAAAGCAAAACCAATACCCAAATGTGGATGCCACTAGAGATAAAAGCAAGGTCTGATGCTGTAAAGAGCAATATTGCATAGGAACCTGGAATGTTAGGTCCATGAAACAAGGCAAACTGGAAGTGGTCAAACAGGAGATGGCAAGAGTGAACGTAGACATTCTAGGAATCAGTGAACAAAAATAGACTGTAATGGGTGAATTTAATTCAGCTGACCATTATATCTACTACTGTGGGCAGGAATCCCTTAGAAGAAATGGAGGAGTCATCATGGTCAACGAGACAGTCCGAAATGCAGGACTTGGATAAAATCTTAAAAATGACAGAATGATTTCTGTTCATTTCCAAGTCAAAACAATGAATGTTACAGTAATCCAGACCTATGCCCCAACCAGTAACACTGAAGAAGCCGAAGTTGAACAATTCTATGAAGACATACAAGATTTTTTGGAAGTAACACGCAAAAAAAGATGTCCTTTTCATTATAGGGGACTGGAATGCAAAATTAGGAAGTCAAGCAACACCTGGAGTAACAGGCAAATTTGGCCTTGGAGCACTGAATGAAGCAGGGCAAAGGCTAATAGAATTTTGCCAAGAGAGGGCACTGGTCATAACAAACACCCTCTTCCAACAATACAAGAGAAGACTCTACACATGGACATCACCAGATGGTCAACACTGAAATCAGATTGATTATATTCTTTGCAGCCAAAGATGGAGAAGCTGTATACAGTTAGCAAAAACAAGAGCAGGAGATGCCTGTGGCTCAGATTATGAACTCCTCATTGCCAAATTCAGACGGAAATTGGATAAAGTAGGGAAAACCACTAGACCATTTAGATATGACCAAAATCAAATTCCTTATGATTATACAGTGGAAGTGAGAAATAGATTTAAGGGACTAGAACTTATAGATAGATTGCCTCATGAATTATGGATGAAAATTCATGACACTGTACAGGAGTCAGGGAAACGCAAAAGGCAAAATGGCTGTCTGAGGAGGCCTTACGTATAGCTGTGAAAACAAGAGAAGTGAAAACAAAGGAGAAAAGGAAAGATATCAGCATTTGAATGCAGAGTTCCAAAGAATAGCAAGGAGAGATATGAAAACATTTCTCAGTAATCAATGCAAAGAAATAGAGGTAAACAACAGACTAGGAAAAACAGGAGATCTTTTCAAGAAAATTAGAGTTTCCAAGGGAATATTTCATGAAAAGATGGGCTCGATAAAGGACAGAAATTGTATGGGCATAACAGAAACAGAAGATATTAAGAAGAGGTGGCAAGAATACACGGAAGAACTCTACAAAAAAATCTTCACGACCAAGATAATCACGATGGCGTGATCACTCACCTAGAGCCAAACATCTTCGAATGTGAAGTCAATTCGGTCTTAGAAAGTATCACTACGAACAAAGCTAGTGAAGGTGATGGAATTCCAGTTGAGCTATTTCAAATTCTGAAAGATGATGCTGAGAAAGTGCTGCACTCAGTATGCCAGCAAATTTGGAAAACTAAGCACTGGCCACCAGATGGAAAAGGTCAGTTTTCATTCCAGTCACAAAGAATGGGAATGCCAAAGAATGCTCAAACGACCGCACAAGTGCACTCATCTCACACGCTAGTAAAGCCATGCTCAAAATTCTTCAAGCCAGGTTTCAGCAGTATGTGAACCGTGAACTCACAGATGTTCAAGCAGATTTTAGAAAAGGCAGAGGCACCAGAGTTCAAATTGCCACATCAGCTGGATCATGGAGAAAGCAAGAGAGTTCCAGAAAAGCATCTATTTCTGCTTCATTGACTATGCCATAACTTTTTACCGTGTGGATCACAATAAACCGTGGAAAATTCTGAAAATGATGGGAATACCAGACCACCTGACCTGCCTCTTCAGAAACCTATATGCAGGTCAGGAAGAAACAGAACTGTACATGACACAACAGACTGGTTGAAAATTGGAAAAGGAGTATGTCAAGGTTCTGTAGTCACGCTGCTTATTTAACGTATATACAGATTACATCATGAGGAACGCTGGGCTGGAAGAAGCACAAGCTGGAATCAAGATTTCCGGGAGAAATATCAATAACCTCAAATTTGCAGATGGCACCACCCTTATGGCAGAAAGTGAAGAGGAACTCAAAAGCCTCTTGAAGAAAGTGAAAGAAGACAGTTAAAGGTTGGCTTGAAGCTCAACATTCAGAAAACAAAGATCATGGCATCTGGTCCCATCACTTCATGGGAAATAGATGGGGAAACAGTGGAAAGAGTGTTAGACTTTAGTTTTGGGGGCTCAAAAATCACTGAGGATGCTGATTGCAGCCATGAAATTAAAAAACGCCTACTCCTTGGAAGGAAAGTTATGACCAACCTAGATAGTACATTAAAAAACAGAGACATTGCTTTGCCTACAAAGGTCCGTCTAGTCAAGGCTAAGTTTTTTCCGGTGGTCACGTATGCATGTTAAAGTTGGACTGTGAAGATGGCTGATCACTGAAAAATTAATGCTTTTGAATTGTGGTGATGGAGAAGACTCTTGAGAGTCCCTTGGACTGCAAGGAGAACCAACCAGTCCATTTTAAAGGAGGTCAATCCTGGCTTTCATTGTTAGGACTGATGCTGAAGCTGAAACTCCAATACTTTGGCCACCTCATGTGACGAGTTGACTCACTGGAAAAGACTCTGATGCTGGGAAGGATTGGGGGTGGGAGGAGAAGGGGACGACAAAGAATGAGATGGCTGGATGGCATCACCAACTGGATGGACTTGAATTTGAATGAATTCCGGAAGTTGGTGATGGACAGGCAGGCCTGGCCTGCTGTGATTCATGGGGTCACAAAGAATCGGACACTACTGAGCGACTGAACTGAAACGAAATGAATTGATGAATTGATTCTCTTTTTTTCCTCTTTTCTTTTTTATGAGAATTACTTTGCCAAGGAAAAGTGGTGTCATTTTCATTCCATAAGTACTTCCTGAAGTGATGGGGCTTCATCCCTAAATTTATCAGCATTTCTTCTAACCCTCATATTGAGTCTGTGGTCCAGAGGCGCCAAGTAATATTTGGGAGAGGCTGCGGTAATTGTAGCAGACTGTACATTTGTGACTTAAAAACTTTCACACAGTTAGAAACAAACCCTGTTATAAAGTTAGAGATGAAATATAAAATAGTCATTAAACCAAATTAAAACCCAATCAAAATCAAGAGTTACATTATGTCCATAGTTACATGAGTCCATTTTAGGATTTATAGGTATCTTCAGATCAAGAATTGTCACATAGGATTTTTCTGTTGAAGTCATTCACAGAGTTGAAAAAAGGCCTTTCCTTGAATTGGAGAATCCCAACATGGGAGGCCGCCTTCAACTGATGAGGAGGTTGAAAAGCTGAAAACCTGAGTCACATAGTTAATTCTATAGCTTGAGGATCTATGCTAATATCTGTGCATAAAATTGGTGTGTCATTGAGAAAATCCTTTTTTTTTTTTTCTTTAGCAGGGGAGTGGGGAGTCTGAGCCTTCGTTAAAGGTACGGGTAAACTTTCAACTAATGGTTCTCTGTTTCCTGAGTTAGATTATGTAGATGCCTCTTAATGATATCGTTACACTTTTTCTACCTTTCTTGAAGATGGGAGTTGGGTTAGTGATATTCTATTCATATAACTTTTGACACTCCTTCAATTACAAAAGTTTTGAAAATGGAGCCACTGTTGCTCTGAATTGTAGAGTTTAAGATCCCTCTTACATCATGAGAAGTCAGTACAGTAAGATTTTGTCCATTCCTTAAACTCAGGCTGTAATGGATACTGCTTTTGACATGAAAAGAGGTCTTTGAGCATGGTATACACAGGGTCTTTGAGGTTGGTAACAACAGGAACAGCTTTTGCGCTGGACCCATACTTATTCCCATCAGCCCACACCCTAACATTTACATTATTGTCCATATTAAAAAAAGGGTTCCATATTATGAAAACAGAGGCCTGGACCTTGATCAGCATATTCCTCCCCAAAGGGATATAGAGAGGCTCTGGCATTATTAGGAACCCATGAGGAAATAACAGAGAATCCGAGTTGCAGTTTAATGGATGAATGAAATAACAGCGTTTGGCTCATCCTGACAGCTCCATTATAACAGTGGATGGGAGGAAATTGGACCAGAGGCTTCAGTGAGTACAGAGAAACTTGCCGTGGTTTCCAAAAGGAATCAACAGATTAGCCCCCGCACCGTGCTTAATACATGGTGTTCTTAAGATATTATTAAGATGAGGGCTTTTGTGTTCTCCCAATCCTCTTGAGAGTTTGATATCTCAGAGGTCAGTCTCTCTCTAGTGTGGTCTTTTGCAGACAAGACAGGGAGCCAGAGGTGTCTTGGATGCCTGAACGGAATCCGTCTGGAGATGCCCATCCTTTCCACAGTAATAGCAAGCCCATCCCTTTTCACCTGAATCCCTCTGATTATTTTTCTCAGGCTGTTTCAGAGCAGTTCTAACAGACATTGTTGGGGCTTCAGTTTTTTGCTGAATTTTTTATCTCTGTTTTCCTCCCTATATTCTTTACAATGATATAGCATCTGAAATGTTTGCAACAGTTGTTCAAGGTTTCAGTTCAGTTCAGTAGCTCCGTTATAACTCTTTGCGACCCCTCCCTGTCCATCACCAACTCCTGGAGTTCACTCAAACTCATGCCCATCGAGTTGGTGATCACATCCAGCCATCTCATCCTCTGTGGCCCCTTCTCCTCCTGTCCCCAACCCCTCCCAGAACCAGAGTCTTTTACAGTGAGTCAACTCTTCACATGACGTGGGCAAAGTATTGGAGTTTCAGCTTTAGCATCAGTCCTTGCAATGATCACCCAGGACTGATCTCCTTTAGAATGCACTGGTTTGATCACCTTGTAGTCCAAGGGACTCTCAAGAGTCTTTTCCAACCGCACAGTTCAAAAGCATCAATTCTTTGGCTATCAGCTTTCTTCACAGTCCAACTCTCACATCCATACCTGACCACTGGAAACACCATAGCATTGACTAGACGGACCTTGTTTGGCATAATAAGGTCTCCGCTTTTTAATATGCCTTCTAGGTTGGTCATAACTTTCTAAGGATTAATTTTGTACAATTATTTGTTTTCGTAAATTATGGAAGACATCTGGAGCCAAATGAGAGAGAAATCCATTTTTAGATTAATTTATCCTTCTGTATTATTAAGGTGAATATCAGTAAAATTATAGAGAGATTCCCGTACTCTATATAGGAATGTACTAGAATTTCCTTGTCTCCCTATTCAATGTCAGCCAACTTATCATAGTTTAAAATCAGTGGGGGGTAAGGGGTGCAATCCTAAGATGGCAGAGGAATAGGACGGGGAGACCACCTTCTCTCCCACAAATCCATTCAAAGAACATTTGAACACTGAGCAAATTGCACAAAACAATTTCTTTACACTGGCAGAGGGCAAAAGACACCCAGAAATGGGGTCAATTTTCTTCAAAGGAGGTAGAACAGAATATAAAAGATAAAAGGAGAGAAAAAAGAGTTAGTGATGGAGATCCATCCCAGAAAGGGAGTCTTAAAGTGGAGCAGTATCCAAATACCAGAAACTCTCTCTCCGGCAGATCTGTGTGGAGATTTGGAATCTCAGAGGGCAACGAACCTCGGAGGAAAAACATATATATACATATATACATACAAAAACCCCACAGATTATGTGGCTAACAACAACACCCAGCAGAGAAGTACCCCCAGACACTCGCATATACCACCAGGGAAAAGGAGGCTGAACAGTGAAGAACGGGCTACATTGCTTAGTGTAAGGACCAGGCCTGAATGCCCTGAGGGCAGTCTGATGGAGCTATCATGAGAAAACAACTTTAACTATGTGATAGCTAGGTAAGGGGATGAGGGGTGGAAAGAGAGGGAGATCTATCCCGCAAAAAGACCTAACATACTACAATGGACTGGAATGGGTGAATTTAACTCAGATGACCATTATATCTACTACTGTGGGCAGGAATCCCTTAGAAGAAATGGAGGAGCCATGATGTTCAACAAGAAAGTCCGATATTCATGACTTGGATGCAATCGTAAAAAACGACAGAATGATTTCTGTTCATTTCCAAGTCAAAACATTCAATATTACAGTAATCCAAGCTTATGCCTCAACCAGTAACGCTGAAGAGGCCGAAGTTGAATGATTCTATGAAGACCTACGAGACCTTTTAGAACTAACACCCCAAAAAGATGTCCTTTTCATTATAGGGGACTAGAATGCAAAAGTAGGAAATCAAGAAACACCTGGCAAATTTGGCCTTGGAGCACGGAATAAAGCAGGGCAAACAAAGACTAATAGAGTTTTGCCAAGAGGAGGCACTGGACATAACAAAAACCCTCTTCCAACTACACAAGAGAATAAGACTCTACACATGGACATCACCAGATGGTCAGAACCGAAATCTGATTGATTATATTCTTTGCAGCCAAAGATGGAGAAGCTCTATACAGTTAGTATAAAGGCCAGGAGCTGCCTGTGGCACCGATCATGAACTCCCTATTGCCAAATTCAGACGGAAATTGAAGAAAGTAGGGAAAACCACTAGACCATTCAGATATGACCGAAATCAAATCACTTATGATTATAAAGAGGAAGTGAGAAATATACGGGACTAGATCTGATAGATAGATTGCCTGATGAACTATGGATGAAGGTTCGTGACATTGTACAGGAGAAAGGGACCAAGACCATCCCCAAGGGAAAGAAATGCAAAGAGCAACATGACTGTTTGAGGAGGCCTTACATATAGCTGTGAGAAGAAGAGAAGGAAAAAGCAAAAGAGAGAAAAAAAGATATAAGCATCTGAATGCAGAGTTCCAAAGAATAGCAAGGAAAGATAAGAAAGATTTCATCAGTGGTCAATGCAAAGAAATAGAGGAAAACAACAGATTAGGAAAAACAAGAGATCTCTTACAGAAAATTAGAGATATCAAGAGAATATTTCATGCTAAGATGGGCTCGATAAAGGACAGAAATGGTGTGGATATAAGAAAAGCAGAAGATATTAAGAAGAGGTGGCAAGGATGCACAGAAGAACTGTACAAAAAAGATCTGTAAGACCAAGATAATCAAAATGGCGTAATCACTCACCTGGAGCCAGACATTATGGAATGTGAAGTCAAGTGGGCCTTAGAGAGCATCACTACAAACAAAGCTAGTGTAGGTGATGGAATTCCAGTTGAGCTATTTCAAATCCTGGAGACGATGCTGTGAAAGTGCTGCACTCAATATGCAAGGAAATTTGGAATACTCAGCAGTGGCCACTGGACTGGAAAAGGTCAGTCTTCATTTCAGTCCCAAAGAAAGGCAATGCCAAAGAGTGATCAAACGACCACACCAATTGCACTCATCTCACACACTAATAAATTCATGCTCAAAATTCTCCAAGCCAGGCTTCAGCAATATGTGTACCGTGAACTTCCAGATGTTCAAGCAGGTTTTCGAAAAGGCTGAGGCACCAAAGTTCACATTGTCACTTCCACTGGATCACGGAGAAAGCAAGAGAATTCCATAAAAATATTTATTTCTGCTTCATTGACTATGCCAAAGCCTTTGACTGTGTGCATCACAATAAACTGTGGAACATTCTGAAAGAGATGGGAATACCAGACCACCTGATCTGCTTCTTGAGAAACCTGTATGCAAGTCAGGAAGAAACAGAACTCTACACGAAAAAACAGACTGGTTCAAAATAGGAAAGGGAGTATGTCAAGGTTGTAAATTGTCACTATGCTAGTTAACTTATATGCAGTGTACATCACGAGGAACGCAGCACTAGAAGAAGCTCAAGCTGGAATCAAGATTGCCAAGAGAAATATAAATAACCTAATTGTCACCATGCTAATTTAAATTATATGCAGAGTACATCATGAGGAACACAGCGCTTGAAGAAGCACAAGCTGGAATCAAGATTGCTGGGAGAAGTATCAATAACCTCAGATATGCAGATGACACCACCCTAATTGTAGAAAGTGAAGAGGAACTAAAATGCCTCTTGACGAAAGTAAAAGAGGAGAGTGAAAAGGTTGGCTTGAAGCTCAACATTCAGAAAACAAAGATCGTGGCATCTTGTCCCATCACTTCATGAGTAATAGATGGGGAAACAGTGGAAACAGTGGCAGACTTTAGTTTCTTGGGCTGCAAAATCACTGCGGACGCTGATTGCATCCATGAAATTAAAAGATGCTTACTCCTTGGAAAGAAAGTTATGACCAACCTAGATAATATATTAAAAAGCAGAGACATCACATTGCCAACCAAGGCCCAGGTTTCTAGTCATAGTCAAGGCTATGGTTTTTCCAGTGGTCATGTATGGATGTGAGAGTTGGACTGTGAAGAAAGCTGATCGCTGAAGAATTGATGCTTTTGAACTGTCGTGTTGGAGAAGACTATTGAGAGTCCCTTGAACTGAAAGGAGATCGATCCAGTCCATTCTAAAGAAGATCAATCTTCGGTGTTCATTGGAAGGACTGATGCCTAAGCTGAAACTCCAATATTTTGGCCTCCACATGCAATGAGTTGACTCACTGGAAAAGACTCTGATGCTGGGATGGATTGGGGGCATAAGGAGACTGGGAGGACAGAGAATGAGATGTCTGGATTGCATCACCAAATCGATGGGCATAAGTTTGAATGAAGTCCGGGAGTTGATGATGGACAGGGAGGCCTCGGGTGCTGTGATTCATGTGGACAGTCCATCAACTGCAAGAGGAAGGCGGGTGGAAGCCAGAATAAGAAAGGGGTAAACTCGGTCCCAGAGAAAGCATTCCCTATCAAACGGCAAACAGGCTTTCAGTTGCTAACCAAGGCTTCCTGGGATTCTGGACAGTTGACATCTATTGGGAGGGTGTCAGCTAGAGATCATCTCCCCAGTGGAGACACATGCCACACGAGAAATGGTTCAGTCTATCACCCAGTAAACCAAGCATTTGGGACACAGGAAGTGATAAGACGCACTCACTGCCCAGGGAGTGCACACTCGCCAAGCACCTGGTTTCCTGACCTGTTCGGAAATGGCAAGGGTACAAAGAAAAACCCAACTGAGTCTGCATTTTTGGGGAGTAACAGAGAACCTGAACATGAGTGACCTAGTTCAGGAAAGTGCACACAATTCGGGGCCTGCTCCCTGCAGGGTTATCTGGAGACTGAGCAGTGTAGACTGGGAAATCTCACACACCAAAAGCAAGGGCAAACACAGGGTGTCCAAGACACTGTGAGAACTCCCCACACACGCCAGTGATATTTGTTTGCAGTGTTCCTCCCTCCACAAAGCATGATTAAAAAAGTGAGACTAAATAAGAGCCCACATCTCGCCCTTATGTTAAGGTGGAAATTAGACACTGAAGAGACCAGCGAACAGAAGAAACCAACCTAACAGAAGGAACCACGTTTGAAGTGACAGGTGAAACAGAATAAAAGCTGTAGATAACAGCAACTACACTGGAGGGGCCTTATATCGTCTAAGCTGGAAAAATGAACTATCTGAAACTGAACTGAGCCCACACTCTCTGCAACAGCTCCAGAGGAATTCCTAGATGTATTTTTATTACAATCATTTTATTTTTATTTTTAAAGATCTCTATTCTGCCTATAATTTTCATTTTTATAACATACTATTACATTACCCAAACCAAAGAGTAGAGGTTAGACCATCAAAACTACAATATTAAACAAAAACAAAAGCAAAATCCCCAAAAGTATATTTTTTTTGTTTTGTTTTGCTTTAATATTGTATTTTTGAGAGTCCAACTTCTAATTTAGAATTTTAATCTTTGCTTTTTGGTAGATGTTATCAATTTTTTACCTTTATGAATCTAATCTTAAGTACCCATTTTTATCTAATAGTGTGATTACTGACTTGATTATTCTCTCCCCTTTGGACTCTCCTTTTTCTACACCAGGTCGCCTCTATTTCTTCCTTCCACCTTCTCTTCTCTACCCAACTCTGTGAAATTCTCTGTGTGTTCTAGGCTCTGGAGAAGATAGTACTACCTTGATCTATCTCTCTCCTTTTGATTCCCCCTTTTCTCCTCCATTTCTCCTCTATCTCTTTCCTCCATCTTCTCTTCTCCATATAACTCTGTGAGCCTCTCTGAGGGTTCCAGACTGTGGAGAGCACATAGGGAATCGTTTACTGGCTCGATTGCTCTTTCCCCTTGTGATTCCCCCTCCCAACCTTTTGGACACCTCGATCTCCCTCCTCCTTCTTCTCTTCTCCATGTAATTCTTCAAACTTCTCTGGGTGTGCCTCACTGTAGAGAGTCTTTTCATCGTTAACCTAGAAGTTTTATCATTGATGCTGTTTGGAGGTAGAAGTCTTGAGGCTACTGTGAGAATAAGACTGTAAACCAGAAGCAGGAAGCTTAGGCCCAAAACCTGAGAACACCAGAGAACTCCTGAATTCAGGGAACATTAACTGATAAAGAGATCATCCGAAGCCTCCATACCTACACTAAGAGCAAGGATCACCCACGAGCCAACAAGTTCCAGAGAAAGACATACCACACAAATTATACACAACACAGGAACATAGTGCTGAGCTTAAATATACAGGCTTCCCAAAGTCACACCAATCCCATAGACATCTCAAAACTCACTACTGGACACTTCATTGCAATCCAGAGAGAAGAAACCCAGTTCCACCCATAAGAACACCTACACAAGCTCCACGAATCAGTAAATTAAAAACGATCAATCACAAAGAACAGCTATTAAAAGCTCCAAGGGTAAAACAATGAATAACACACAAGGGGATTCCCATAAGAACAACTGGTCTTTCAATAGAAACTCTTCAGGTCCGAAGGGAATGGCAGGGCATATTTAAAGAGATGAAAGAGAAAACCTACAACCCAGATTACTGTACCCAGGAAGGATCATATTGAAATATGAAGGAGAAATCAAAAGCTTTACAGACAAGTAAAAGCTGAGAAAATTCAGCACCTCCAAACAAGCTCTTCAACAAATGCTAAAGAATCTTCCCTAGACAGGAAACACAGAAAGGGTATATAAATTCAAACCCTAAAGAACAAAATAATTGGCAATGGGATACTACTTATCAATAATTGCCTTAAATGTAAATGGGTTGAATATCCCGAGCAAAAGACAATGACTGGCTGAATGGATGCAAAAGCATTACCACAATATATGCTGTCTGGAAGAGACCCACCTCAAAACAAGGGACACATAAAAATGACCGAAAGTGAAGATCTGGAAAAACATTTTACGCAAATGTGGACGAAAAAAAAACAAAAAACACTAGTAGCAATACTCATGAAATAGATTTCAAATAAAGGCTGTGAACAGAGACAAAGAAGGATACTACATAATGATCTAAGGATCACTCCAAGAAGAAGATATAATAATTATAAATATATACGCACCCAACATAGGACACTGCAATATGTAAGGCAAATGCTAACAAGTATCAAAATAGAAATTAACAATAACACAATAATAGTGGGAGACATTAATAACCCACTCAATCCTATGGATATATCAAATAAACAGAAAATTATCAAGGAAACACAAACTTTAAATGACACATTGGACCAGTAGACAGAGTTGATATCCATAGGACAATTCACTCTAAAACAATTAATTTCACCTTTTTATCAACTGCACATTGATACTTCTCCAGGATAGATCATATCCTGGGCCATAAATCTAGCCTTGGTAAATTAAAAAAATAATTGAAATCATTCCAATCATCAATTTTTACCACAGTGCAGTAAGATTAGATCTCAATTATAGGAAAAAAATCAATTAAAAATGCCAACATATGGAGACTAAACAACAGGCTTCTGAGTAACCAAGAGTCACAGAGGAAATTAAAAGGGAAAAATATACATAGAAACGAGTGAAAAATGAAAACACAACAACCCCAAACCTATAGGACACTGTAAAAACAGTGTTAAGGGAAGGTTCATAACACTACAGGCTTACCTCAAGAAACAAGAGAAAAGTCAACTGAATAACCTAACTCCACACCTAAAACAACTAGAAAAGGAAGAAGTGAAGAAACCCACGGTTAGTAGAAGGAAAGAAACCTTAAAATTTAGGGCAGAAATAAATACAAAAGAAAGAAAAGAGACCATGGAAAACAATATATAGTAAAAGTTGGTCCTTTGAGAAGATAAATAAAACTGACAAACCATTAGCCAAGCTCATCAAGAAACAAAGGGACAAGAATCAAATCAACAAAATTAGAAACAAAAATAGAGAAATCATAAAAGACAACACAGAAATATGATGGATCATGAGACTATCAGCAACCATATACCAATAAAATGACAACTTGGAAGAAATGGATTAAACTCTTAGAAAAGTCTAACTTTACAAACATGATCCAGGAATAAATAGAAAATTTTAACATATCCACCACAAGCAAGGAAATTGAAACTGTAATCAGAAATCTTCCTGCAAACAAAAGCCAAGGACCAGACGGATTCACAGGAAATCTCCCAAAAATGTAGATAACAACTAGCACCTATCTTACTCAAATTTTTCCAGAAAATTGAAGAGGAAGGTAAATTTCCAAACTCATTCTGTAAGGCCACAATCATCCTAATGCCAAAACCAGACAAAATGAAGATTGAAGTCGTTTAGTCGTGTCGGACTCCACAACCCCATTGACTGTAGACTACAAGACTCCTCATCCAAGGGATTGTTCAAGCAAAAGTACTGGATTGGGTTGCCATTTCCTTCTCCAAAATCAGACAAAGATGCCACACACACACTCACAAACATACAAACTGCAGGCCAATAACATTGATGAATATTGATACATCTACCCTTAACAAAATTCTAGCCAACAGAATCCAACAACATGTTAAAAAGTTCATACATCATGACCAAGTGGGATTTATTCCAGGAATGCAAGAATTCCTTAATATCTGCAAATCAATCAGCATAACACACCACATTAGCAAACTGAAAGATAAAAAGCATATGATTATCTCCATAGACTGAGAAAAAGCCTTTGGCAAAATTCAACCTCCATTTATGATAAAAAAAAACCCTCCAGAAAGCAAGGATAGAAGGAACATACCTCAACATAATAAAAGCTATATTTAACAAACCCGCAGTAAACATTGTCCTCAATGGTGAAAAATTGAAAGCATTTTCCTGAAGTCAGGAACAAGGCAAGGGTGCCTCACCACTACTATTCACCATAGTTTTGAAAGTTTGGGAACGGCAATCAGAGCTGAAAATGAAATACTTGGAATGCAGACTGGGAAACAAGAAGTAAAACTATCACTGTTTGCAGATGACATGCTCCTTTATATAGAAAACCCTAAAGACTCTACCAGAAAATTACTACTGATAATCAATGAATATAGTAAAGTTGTAGGATATAAAATTAGCATACAAAAATCCCTTTCATTCCTATACATTAATAGTGAGAAAAAAGCAAGAAAAATTAAGGAAACATTCAATTCACCATTGCAACAAAAAAGAAAAAAAAAAACAAACAAACAGCTGAGTAATATACCTACCTAAAGAAACAATACAACTATATATAGAAAATTATAAAACACTGATGAAAGTGCTTTTTGGTTCTCCGTCTTCCAAACAATACCTTGTCAATACAGTTTCACTAAAGAAGATCAGTAATGGGGTACAAACCTGCCACAGACTTTTTCTTAAAAAACATATTTTATTTATGTATGTGTTTATTTATTTTAATTGGAGGCTGATTACAGTATTGCATTGGTTTTGCCATAAATTGACATGAATCTGCCAGAGGTGTACATGTGTTCCCCATCTTGAACCGTCCTCCCACCTCCCTCCCCTATATCATCCCTCTGGGTCATTCCAGGGCACCATGTCCAAGCAGTCTGTATCATGCATCAAACCTGGACTGGTGATTCATTTCACATATGATAATATACATGTTTCAATGCCATTCTCCCAAATCATTCCAACCTTGCCCTCTCCCACAGAGTCCAAAAGACTGTTCTATAAATCTGTGTCTCTTTTGCTGTCTTGCATACAGGGTTATCATTACTATCTTTCTAAATCTCATATGTATTCGTTAGTATACTGCATTGGTGTTTTTCTTTCTGGCTTACTTTACTCTGTATAATAGGATCCAGTTTCATCCACCTCATTACAACTGATTCACATATATTCTTTTTAACGCCTGAATAATACTCCATTGTATATATGGACCACCGCTTTCTTATCCATCCATCTGCTGATAGACATCTAGGTTTCTTCCATGTCCTGGCTATTATAAACAGTTCTGTGATGAATATTGTGATACACGTGTCCCTTTCAATTCTGGTTTCCTTGGTCTGTATGCAAAGCAGTGGGATTCCTGGGTTGCATGGAAGTTATTTTTCTAGTTTTTTAAGGAATACCTACACTCTTCTCATAAGTGCCTGTAGAGTTCGCATTTCCACCAACAACATAAGAGAGTTCCCTTTTCTCTAAACCGTCTCCAGCATTTATTGCTTCTAGACTTTTGGATAGCAGCCATTCTGACTGGCTTGAAATGCTACCTCATTGTGGTTTTGAGTTGCAGTTCTCTGCTTATGAATGATGCCGAACATTTTTCATGTATTTGTTAGCCATCTGTATGACTTTTTTGGAGAAATGTCTGCTAAGTTCTTTGGCCCATTGTTTGGTTGAGTTATTTTTCTAGAACTGAGCTGTAGGTGTTGCTTGTATATTTTTGAGATTAATTGTCAGTTGTTTCATTTGCTATAATTTTCTCCCATTCTGAAGTCTGTCTTTTCACCTTGCTTATAGTTTCCTCTGCTGTACAGAAGCTTTTATTTTTAATTAGGTCCCGTTTTTTTATTTTTGCTTTAATTTCCATTATTCTGGGAGGTGGGTAATGGAGGATCCTGCTGTGATTTATGTCAGAGAATGTCTTGCCTATGTTCTCCTCTAGGCGTTTTATATTTTTTGGTCTTACATTTAGATCTTTAATCCATTTTGAGTTTATCTTTGTGTGTGGTATTAGCAAGCATTATAGTTTTGTTCTTTTACAAGGGGTTGACCAGTTTTCCCAGCACCACTTGTTAAGGATATTGTCTTCTCCATTGTCAAGAATAAGGTGTCCATTGGTGCGTGGCATTATATCTGGGCTTTCTATTTTGTTCCGTTCATCTATATTTATGTCTCTGTGCCAGTACCATACATTCATGATGAGGGTGGCTTTGTAGTAGACCCTGAAGTCCTGCAGGTTGATTTCCCCAATTCCATTCTTCTTTCTCAAGATTGTTTTGCCTATTTGAGTTTTTTTTTTTTTTTGTATTTCTACACAAATTGTGAAACTATTTGAATTAGCTCTGTGAAAATACTATTGGTAGCTTGATAGGGATTGCATTGAATGCATACATTACTTTGAGTAGTATACCCATTTTCACAATATTTATTCTTCTAATCCACAAACACAGTATATGTCTCCATCTATTAGTGTTTTCTTTGATTTCTTTCACCACTGTTTTATAGTTTTCTATATATAGGTCTTTTGTTTCTTTAGGTTGATATGTCCCTAAGCATTTTATTTTTCTTCGTTGCAACAGTGAATGGAATAGTTTCCTTAATTTCTCTTTCTATCTTCTCTTTATTAGTGTACAGGAGTGCAAGGGATTTCTCTGTGTTGATTTTATATTCTGCAACTTTACTGTATTCATTGATTAGCTCTAGTAGTTTTCTGGAACAATCTTTAGGGTTTTCTGTGTAGAGGATCATGTCATCGGCGAGCACTGAGAGTTTTAATGCTTCTTTTCTAATTTGGATTCCTTTTATGTCTTTTTATGCTCTGATTGCTGTGGCCAAAATTTCCAGAACTATATTGAATAGTAGTGGTGAGACTGGACACCCTTGTCTTTTCCTTGACATTAAGGGAAATGCTTTCAATTTTTAAAAATTGATAGTATTTGCTATGTGTTTGTCAAATATAGCTTTTATTATGTTGAAGTACGTTCCTTCTATTCCCGCCTTCAACTGGGGTTTTATCATAAATGGATGTTGAATTTTACCAAAGGCTTTCTCTGCATCTACTGAAATAATCATATGCATCTTTTTTCAGTTTGTTAATGTTGTGTATTACATTGATTGATTTGCGGATATTGAAGACTCCTTGCATTCCTGGGATAAAAACCACTTGGTCATGCTGTATGATCTTTTTAATGTGTTTTTGGATTCTGATTGTTAGAAATTTGTTTATGATTTTTGTATCTATGTTCATCAGTGATATTGGCCTGTAGTTTTCTTTTTTTGTGGCATTTTTTTCAGGTTTTGGTGTTAGGGTGATATTGACCTCACATAATTAGTTTGGAAGTTTACCTTCTGCAGTTGTCTGGAAGAGTTTGAGTGGGATAGTTATTAGCTCTTCTCTAAATTTTTGGTAGAATTCAGCTGTGAAAGCATCTGGACCTGGTCTTTGGTTTGCTGAAAGATTTCTGATTACAGTTTCAATTCCCGTGCTTGTGATGGGTCTGTTGAAATTTTCTATTTCTTCCTGGTTCAGATTTGGAAAGTTGTACTTTTCTAAGAATTTGTCCACTTCTTCCAAGTTGGCCATATTATTGGCATATAATTGCTAATAGTAGTCTCTTGTGATCTTTTGAATTTCTGTGTTGTCTGTTGTGATCTCTACATTTACATTTCTATTTTTATTGATTTGGAATCTCTCCTTTTACTTCGTGATGAGTCTGGCTAGTGGTTTGTCAATTTTATGTACCCTCTCAAAGAACCAGCTTTTGGCTTTGTTGATTTTCGCTGTGGTCTCTTTTGTTTCTTTTGCATTTACTTCTCTAATTTTTAACATTTCTTTCCTTCTACTAGCCCTGGGGTTTTTCATTTCTTCCTTTAATACTTACTTTAGGTGTTGAATTAGGTTATTTGGTTGATTTTGTTCTTGTTTCTTGAGGTATGCATATTTTGCTAATAACCTTCCTCTTAGCACTGCTTTTACAGTGTCCCACAGGTTTGTAGTTTTGTGTTTTCATTTTTATTCCTTTCTATGCGTATCAATAATCTCAGATATGCAGATGACACTACCCTTATAGCAGAAAGTGAAGAGGAACTCAAAAGCCTCTTGTTGAAAATGAAAGAGGAGAGTGAAAAGATTGGCTAGAAGCTCAACATTCAGAAAACAAAGATCATGGCATCTGGTCCCATCACGCCATGGGAAATGGACAAACAGTGGAAACAGTGTCGGACTTTATTTTTTTGGGCTCCAAAATCACTGCAGATGCTGATTGCAGCCATGAAATTAAAAGACGCTTACTCTTTGGAAAGAAAGTTATGGCCAACATTGATAATATATTAAAAAGCAGAGACATTACTTTGCCAACGATGGCCTGTCTAGTCAAGGCTATGGTTTTTCCCGTGGTGATGTTTGGATGTGAGAGTTGGACTGTGAAGAAAGCTGATAGCCGAAGTATTGATGCTTTTGAACTGTGGTGTTGGAGAAGACTCTTGAGAGTCCCTTGTACCCCAAGGAGATCCAACCAGTCCACTCTAAGGGAGATCGATCCTGGGTGTTCATTGGAAGGACTGATGTTAAAGCTGAAGCTGCAATACTTTGGCCACCTCATGCGAAGAATTGACTGACTGGAAAAGACTCTGATGCTGGGAAAGGTTGGGGGCGGGAGGAGAAGGGGACGACCGAGAATGAGATGGCTGGATGGAATCACTGATTCTGTGGACGTGAGTTTGAGTGATCTCCAGGATTTGGTGATGGACAGGGAGGCCTGGCGTGCTGTGATTCTTGGGGTCGTGGAGAGTTGGACACGACTGAGCGACTGAAGTGAACTGATGCGTATTTTGATTTCTTTTTTTATTTCTTTTGTGATTTGTTGCATACTCAGCAGTATGTTGTTCAATGTCCATGTGTTGGCATTTTTAATAGTTTTTCTCCTGTTATTGATATCTAAGCTTTCTACATTGTGGTCAGAAAAGATGCTGGGGATGATTCCATTTTATTTTATAATTTACTAAGGCTAGATTTATGGACCGAGACATGATCTACCCTGGAGAAATTCCATGTGCGCTCGAGAAAAATGTGAAATTCATTGTTTCGGGGTGAAATGTCTTATAGATATCAATTAAGTCTAACTGGTCTATTGTATCATTTATTTTTAATTCATTGCTTTGTTTATTTATTTTATTTTATTTGAAGCAAAATACTTTACATTAACATATTGGTTGGTTTTGCCATACATTGACACAAATCCTCCCTGGGTGTACATGTGTTCCCTTTCTTGAACCCCCCTCCCACCTCCATCTTCCCCATATCCTCCCTCCAAGTCATATACAGGGTTGAGGTTACTATCTTTCTAAATTCTATATATATGGGTTAGTACAGTGTATTGATGTTTTTCTTTCTGGCTTACTTCATTCTGTATAATAGGCTCCAATTTCATCCACCTCATTAGAACTAATTCAAATGTATTATTTTTGACCGTTAAAAAATACTCCATTGTGGATATGTACCAAAGCTTTCTTATCCATTCATCTGCAGATGGACATTTAGGTTTCTTCCATGTCTCAGCTATCATAAACAGTGCTGCAATGAACATTGGAGTACATGTGTCTCTTTCAATTCTGGGTTCCTCAGTGTGTATGCCCAGAAGTGCGATTGCTGGATCACATGGCAGTTCTATTATCAGTTTTTTGAGGAATCTCCACACTGTTCTCCATAGTGGCTGTACTAGTTTGCATTCCCAACAAAAGTGTAAGAGGGTTCCCTTTTCTCCACACCCTCTCCAGAATGCATTGCATGTAGACTTTTTGATAACATCCATTGTGACTGGTGTGAATTGGTATATCATTATTGTTTTGATTGGCATTTCTCAGATGAGGGATGTTGAGCATTTTTTCATGTGTTTATTAGTCATCTTTATGTCTTCTTGGAGAAATGTCTGTTTGCTTCTTGGGCCCATTTTTTGATTTGGTCACTTATTTTTCTAGAATTGAGCTGCAGGAGCTGCTTGTATGTTTTGGAGACTTCATTTGCTTTTATTTTCTCCCATTCTGAAGCCTGTCTTTTCACCTTGCTTATAGTTTCCTTTGGTGTGCACAAGCTATTGATTTTAATTAGGTCCCATTTGTTTATTTTTGCTTTTATTTCCAATATTCTGGGAGGTGGGTCATGGACGATCCTGCTGTGATTTATGTCGGAGAGTGTTTTGCCTACGTTCTCCTCTAGGAGTTTTATAGAATCTGGTCTTACATTTAGCTCTCTAATACATTTTGAGTTTATTTTGGTGTATGGTGTTAGGAAGTGTTCTAGTTTCATTATTTTACAAGTGGCTGACCAGTTTTCCCAGAACCACTAGTTAAAGAGACTGTCTTTTCTCCATTTTATATTCTTGCCTCCTTGTCAAAGGTAAGGTGTCCATAGGTGTGTGGATTTATGTCTGAGCTTTCGATTTTGTTCCATTGATCTATATTTCTGTCTTTATGCAAATACCATACTGTATTGATGACTGTGACTTTGTAGTAGAGCCCGAAGTCCGGCAGGTTAATTCCTCCAGTTCCATTCTTCTTCTTCAAGATTGCTTTGGCTATTCGAGGTTATTTGTATTTGTATACAAACTGTGAGATTATTTGTTCTAGTTCTGTGAAAAATATCGTTGGTAGCTGGATAGGGATTGCGTTGAATGTATAAATTACTTTGGGTAGTATACTCATTTTTACAATATTTATTCTTCCAATCCACGAACACGGTATATTTCTCCATCTATTAGTGTCCTCTTTGATTAATTTCACTAATATTTTATAGTTTTCTATGTACAAGTCTTTTGTTTCCTTAGGTAGCTATATTGCTAAGTATTTAATTCTTTTCATTGCAACAGTGAATGGAATAGTTTCTTTAAGTTCTCTTTTTATTTTCTCATTATTAGTGTATAGGAATGCAAGGGATTTCTGTGTGTTGATTTTATATCCTGCAACTTTACTGTACTCATTGATTAGCTCTAGTAGCTTTCTGGTAGAGTCTTTAGGGTTTTCTGTTTAGAGGATCATGTCGTCAGCGAATAGTGAAATTTGACTTCTTCTTTGCCAATCTGTATTTCTTTCATGTTTTTCTGCTCTGATTGCTGTAGCCAAAACTTCCAGAACTATGTTGAATAGTAATGGTAAGAGTGGGCACCCTTGTCTTGTTCCTGACCTTAGTGAAATGCTTTCAGTTTTTAACGATTGAGGATAATGTTTGCTGTGGGTTTGTCATATATAGCTTTTATTATATCGAGTTATTTCCCTTCTATTCCCACTTTCTTGAGGGTTTTTATCATAAATGGATGTTGTATTATGTTTAATGCTTTCTCTGCATCTATTGAGATAATCATATGATTTTTATTTTTCAGTTTGTTATGTGATATATTATGTTGATTGATTTGCGGTTATTGAAGAATCCTTGCATTCCTGGGATAAAGCCCACTTCGTCATGATGTATGATCTTCCTAATGTGTTGTTGGATTCTGATTTCTAGAATTTTGTTAAGGATTTTTGCATCTATGTTCATCAGTGATATTGGCCTGTAGTTTTCTTTTATTTTGTGGGATCTTTACCAGATTTTGGGATTAGTGTGATGGTGGCCTCATAGAATGAGTTTGGAAGTTTCCCTTCCTCAGCAATTTTCTGGAAGATTTTGAGTAGAATAGGTGTTAGCTCTTCTCTAAATTTTTGGTAGAATTCAGCTGTGAAGCCCTCTGGCCCTGGGCTTTTGTTTGCTGGAAAACTTCTGATTACAACTTCTAGTTCCGTGTTTGTTATGGGTCTGTTCAGATTTTCTATTTCTTTCTGGTTCAGTTTTGACAAGGTGTACATTTCTAGGAATTTGTCCATTTCTTCCACGTTATTCATTTTCTTACCATATAATTGCTGATAGTATTCTCTAATAGTCCTTTGTATTTCTGTGTTTTCAGTTGAGATCTTTCCATTTTCATTTTAAATTTTATTGATTTTTTTCTTCTCCCTTTGTTTTTTGATGAGTCTGGCTAGTAGTTTGTCAGTTTGGCTTTGTTGATTTTTGCTATGGTCTCTTTTATTTCTTTTGCATTTATCTCTATCTTAATTTTTACGATTTCTTTCCTTCTACTAACCCTGGGGTTCTTCATTTCTTCCTTTTCTAGTTTCTTTAGATGTAGAGTTAGTTTATTTAGTTGACGTTTTCTTGTTTCTTGAGGTGTGCCTCTATTGCTATGAACTTCCCCCTTAACACTGCTTTTACAGTTTTCATTCATTTCTATGAATATTTTGATTTCTCTTTTGATTTCTTCTATGATTTGTTCATTATTCAGCAGCGTGTTATTCAGCATCCATATGTTTGTATTGTTAATAATTTTTCTCCTGTAATTGAGACCTAATGTTACTGCATTGTGGTCAGAAAATATGCTTGGAATGATTTCAATTATTTTGGATTTACCTAGGCTAGATTTATCGCTAAGGATGTGATCTCTCCTGGAAAAGGTTCCGTGTGCACTTGAGAAAAATGTGAAATTCATTGTTTTAGGGTGAAATGTCCTAATGAGAACTATTAGGTAACTGGTCTCTTGTATCATTTAAAGTTTGTGTTTCCTTGTTAATTTTCTGTTTAGTTGATCTATCCATAGGTGTGAGTGGGGTATTAAAGTGTCTCCCACTATTATTATGTTATTGTTAATTTCCCCTTTCATACTTGTTAGTAATTGTCTTACATATTGCGTTGCTCCTATGTTGGGTGCAGAAACACTTTTAATTGGTATATCTTTTCTTGGATTAATCCTTTGATCATTATGCAGTTTCCTTCTTTGTCTCTTTTCACAGCCTTTGTTTTAAAGTATACTTTATCTGATATGAGTATTGCTACTCCTGCTTTCTTTTGGTCTCTATATGCATGGGATATCTTCTTCCAGCCCTTCACTTTCAGTCTGTATGTGTCCCTCTTTTTGAGGTGGGTCTCTTGTAGACAACATATATGGGAGTCTCGTTTTTTTATCCATTCAGCCAGCCTTTGTCTTTTGGTTGGGGCATTCAACCCATTTATGTTTAAGGTGATTATTGATAAGTACGATCCCATTGCCATTTTCTTTATTGTTTTGGGTTCGAGATTATATACCCTTTCTGTGTTTCCTGTCTAGAGGAGATCCTATAGTATTTGTTGTAGAGCTGGTTTTGTAATGCTGAATTCTTTCAGCTTTTGTTTGTCCGTAAAGCTTTTGATTTCTCATTCATATTTGAATGAGATCCTTGCTGGGTATAGGAATCTGGGCTGTAGGTTACTTTCTATCATCACTTTAAGTATGTCTTGGCATTCCCTCCTGGCCTGAAGAGTTTCTGCTGAAAGGCCAGCTGTTATCCTTACGGGGATCCCCTTGTGAGTTATTTGTTGATTTTCCCTTACTGTTTTTAATATTTGTTCTTTGTGTGTGATCTTTGTACATTTGATTAATATGTGCCTTATAGTATTTCGCCTTGGGTTTATCCTTTTGGGGACTCTCTGGGTTTCTTGGACTTTGGTCATTATTTCCTTCCGCATTTTATGGAAATTTTCAACTATTATCTCCTCATGTATTCTCTCATGGTCTTTTTTTTCTCTTCTTTTCTGGGACTCCTATGATTCGAATGTTGGGGGGTTTACTATTGTCCCATATATCTCTATTATTGTCTTCATTTATTTTAATTCTTTTTTTCTTTTTCCGTCTCTGTTTCATTGATCTCTACAATTCTATCTTCTAGCTCGCTTATCCTGTTTTCTGCCTCCGTTATTCTACTGTTTGTTCCCTCCAGAGTGTTTCTGATCTCATGTATTGCATTATTCGTTATATATTGACAATTTTATATTTCCTATAATTTTTTATTAAACATTTCTTGCATCTTCTCAATCCTTTTCTCCACTTTATTTATCTGTACCTCCATTTCGCTTTCCAGATTTTGAATCATTTTCACAGTTAAAATTTGAAATTCTTTATTGGGTAGGTTCCTTATATCTTCCTCTTTTGTTTGTGTTGGTGGGCATTTATCCTGTTCCTTCACTTGCTGGGTATTTCTCTGCCTCTTCATCTTGCTTATATTGCTGTGTTCAGGGTGGCTTTTCCGTCTTCTGGCCATTTGTGGAGTTCTCTTTATTATGTAGTTACCTCTTTGTGTGTGGGTTTGGATGGGTGACTTGCCAAAGTTCCCTGGTTAAGGAGGCTTGTGTCGATGTTCTGGTGGGTGAAGCTGGATTTCTTCTCTCTGGAGTGCAATATAGTGTCCAGTAATGAATCTGAGGTGTCAATGGGTTTGGAGTGGCTTTGGGCAGCCTGTATATTCAAGCTCAGGGCTATTCTTCTGTGTTGCTGAAGAATTTGTGTGGTATGTCTTTCACTGAAACTTGTAGACCCTTGGGTGGTTCCTGGTTTCAGTGTATGTATGGAGGCATTTGATGAGTACCTATCAATTAATGTTCTCTAAAACAGGAGATCTCTGGTGTTCTCAGAATTTGGACTTAAGCCTCCGCCTCTGGTTTGTAGTCTTATTCTTGTAGTAGGCTCAAGGCTTCTCCCTCTGTTACTTCCTAGGTAGTTCCTTCTGTTGAAAAAGCTCTTTTGTTTTCTGGTCTCCTCAGTGTCTAATTCCCGTCCTGACACCAGGATGCAGTGATGCAGTGGTGGACACTTTTTTTTTTTTTTTTTTTTCCCGGCTCACCTGTTCAGTAGTGCTGTGGGGATGAAGGAATGCTGCTAACAAATATCCCTGGCATCTGTGGGGAGTGCAGGCCATGTCTTGGCTACACTGGGAATGCTCCCGCTTGAGGCGTGTGTGTTTTCCCTGTTTATGCTGCTTATGCTCTAGGTTGCTCTGCTGGGAGCCGTCAGCAGCTGGTGCTGGGTTATATGCACTTGCCAGGTCTGAGCGGCTCAGGTTCAGGTCCTCGGATGCCCCACAAAGTCGCAGACTTGGCTGGGCCTGCGTTTTGTGCCTTCCCTGGTCCGAGCAGCTTAGGTGACCAGTCTTTTGGCGAGCGCAGTTGCAGTGATTTATCACCTTCCTGGTCCCTGCCGCTTGGTTTTCTGGGTTTTCAACTGGTGTACTTTCTCAGGCGTGTATCGACAGGCCCGAAACTAAGAAGTCTTTGTTAGCAAGGAAGCCTGCCTGTAGCTTGTTTTGGGAAGCCCCTCTTGGGTCGAGGCTGCCCCTTCCAGCACTGGCTGTCCTCACTGCCTGTGTTGGTGGGGGCTGGGGGCTGGGCCGCCCACTGCCGGCTCGTTCTGCTCAGTGCTTTGTTCTGTGAGCAGGGCTGGAATATTCTTAGGTTGGGGCTTTTAGCAGAGTTTTTGTCTTTTAGCTGCAGCGTCTGCTTCGCTATTTTAAGTTCGCACCCTCTGCGCTGGGGCGTTCAAACCTGGTTCTCCCTCTAAGCGCCGCCGCCCTGGCCTCCCTGCCTAGCCCTTGACGGCTAGTGGGGGATGCGGGCGTCTGTGCCACTTCTCCCTGGAGAGTTTTCTCTGGGCACTTAGTCTGTGAGTTTTAATTATTTATGTCTTTTGTCTCCCAGTTATATGGCCCTCTGAGTTTCCACTTGCCAGTGTTTCCTGGTGTTTGGAAACTTCTCTCTCTTTCTTTTTTTTTTAAGCCTCCCTTCCGAAGACAGAGCTCTGTCCCTCCCTCCTTTGTCTCTCTTTTATCTTTTATACTATTTTCTACCTTCTTTCGAAGACTATGGGCTGCTTTTCTGAGTGCCTGATGACCTCTGCCGGTATTCAGAAGTTTTTTTGTGGGATTTACTCAGCATTCAAATGTTCTTTTGCTGATTTTTTTGGGGAGAAAGTGGTCGCCCCTTCCTATTCTTCTGCCATCTTCCCGTGCCTCTCTATTGTATCATTTAACTTTTGGGTTTCCATGTTAATTTTCTGTTTAGTTGATCTATCCATAGGTGTGAGTCGGGTATTAAAGTCTCCTGCTATCATTGTGTTATTGTTAACTTCCTGTTTCATACTTATTAGCATTTGTCTTACATATTGTGGTGCTTCTATGTTGGGTGCATATATATTGATAATTGTTATATCTTCTTGGATTGATCATTTGATCATTAAGTAGTGTACTTCTTTGTCTCTTTTCAGAGCCTTTGTTTTAAAGTCTATTTTATCTGATATGAATATTGCTTCTCCTGCTTTCTTTTGATCTCTACTTGCATGAAATATCTTTTTCCAGCCCTTCACTTTTGGTCTGTAAGTGTCCCTCATTTCGAGGTGTGTTTCCGGTAGACAACATATATAAAGGTCTTGTTTTTGTTTCTATTCAGTCACTATTTGTCTTTTGGTTGAGGTATTCAACCCATTTATATTTAAGGTAATTATTGATAAGTATGATCCCATTGCCATTTACTTTATTGTTTTGGGTTCGATTTTATACACCCTTTCTGTGTTTTGTGTCTAGAGAAGGTCCTTTAGCATTAGGGGTGATGTGGTGATGCTGAATTCTCTCAACTTTTGCTTGTCTGAAAAGATTTTGATTTCTTCTTCATATTTGAATGATAGCCTTGATGGGTACAGTCATCTGGGCTGTTACTGCAGCTAACTCACTTCAGTCGTGTCCAATTCTGTGTGACCCCATAGATGGCAGCCCACCAGGCTCCGCCGTCCCTGGGATTCTCCAGGCACGAACACTGGAGTGCTTTGCCATTTCCTTCCCCAATCTGGACTGTAGCTTATTTTATCTCAACATTTTAAGTATGTCTTGCCATTCCTCCTGGCCTGAAGAATTTCTGTTGAAAGATCAGCTGTTATCCATACGGGAATCCCCTTGAGTGTTACTTTATTTTTTTTCCCCTTGCTGCTTTTAATATTTGTTATTTGTGTTAGATCTTTGTTAATTTGATTATTATATGTCTTGGGATATTTTGCCTTGGTTTTATCTTGTTTGGTATTCTTTGGGTTTCTTGGATTTGGGTGATTATTTCCTTACCCATTTAAGGACGTTTTCAACTATTATCTCCTCAAGTATTTCCTTATGGTCTTTCTTTTTGTCTTCTTCTTCTGGGAATCGTATGATTCGAATGTTGAGGAGTTTAACATTGTCCTAGAGGTCACTGAGATTGTCCTCATTTCTTTTAATTGGCTTTTCCTTTTTCCCCTCTGTTTCATTTATTTCTAGCATTCTATTTTCTATCTCACTTATCCTATCTTCTGCCTCCGTTATACTATTGTTCGTTCCCTCCAGAGTGTTTTTGATCTCATCTACTGTATTATTCATTGTATATTGACACTTTTTATTTCTTCTTGTTAAACCTTTTTTGCATCTTCTCAATTCTTGTCTCCAGGTAAGAAAGCCTTCCTCAGTGATCAATGCAAAGACATAGAGGAAAACAACAGAATACGAAAAACAAGAGATCTCTTCAAGAAAATCAGAGATTCCAAGGGAACATTTCATGCAAAGATGGGCTCGATAAAGGACAGAAATGGTAGGAATTAACAGAAGCAGAAGATATTAAGAAGAGGTGGCAAGAATACACAGAATAATTGTACAAAAAAAGATCTTCACGACCAAGATAGTCAGATTAACGTGATCACTGACCTAGAACCAGACATCTTGGAATGTGAAGTCAAGTAGGCCTTAGAAAGCATCACTACGAATATAGCTAGTGGAGGTGATGGAATTCCAGTTGAGCTATTTCAAGTCCTGAAAAATGATTCTCAATATGCCAGCAAATTTGGAAAATTCAACAGTGTTCACAGGACTTGAAGAGGTTAGTCTTCATTCCAATCCCATAGAAAGGGAATGCCAAAGAATGCTCAAACTACCGCACAATTGCACTCATCTCACACGCTAGTAAAGTCATGCCCAGAATTCTGCAAGCCAGGCTTCAGCAATATGTGAACCGTGAAATCACAGATGTTCAAGTAGGTTTAGAAAAGGTAGAGGAAAAAGAGATCAAATAGCCAACATGTGCTGCATCATGGAGAAAGCAAGAGAGTTCCAGAAAAACATCAATTTCTGCTTCATTGACTACGCCAAAGCCTTTGACTGTGTGGATCACAATAAACTGTGGAACATTCTGGAAGAGATGGGAATAACAGACCACATGACCTGCCTCTTGAGCAACCTGTATGCAGGTCAGGAAGCAACAGTCAGAACTGTACATGGAACAACAGACTGTTTCGAAGTAGGAAAAGGACTAGGTCAAAGCTGTATATTGTCACCTTGCTTATTTAACTTATGTGCAGAGTACATCATGAGGAACGCTGGGTTGGAAGAAACACAAGCTGGAATCAACATTCCTGGGAGAAATATCAATAACCTCAGATATGCAGATGACACTACACTTTTGGCAGAAAGTGAAGAGGAACCCAAAAACCTCTTGATGAAAGTGAAAGAGGATAGTGAAAAGGTTGGCTTGAAGCTCAACATTCAGAAAACAAATATCATGGCACCTGGTCCCATCACTTCATGGGAAGTAAAGGAAAAAGAGTGGAAACAATGTCAGATTTTAATTTTTGTGCTCCCAAATCACTGCAGATGCTGATTGCAGCCATGAAATTAAAAGATGCTTATGCTTGGAAGGAAAGTTATGACCAAACTTGATAGTATACTAAAAAGCAGAGATATTACTTTGCCAACAAAGATCTGTCTAGTCAAGGCTATGGTTTTCCCATGATCATGTATGGATGTGAGAGTTGGACTGTGAAGATAGCTGATCACCGAAGAATTGATGCTTTTGATGTGTGGTGTTGGAGAAGACTCTTGAAAGTCCCTTGTACTTCAAGGAGATTCAACCTGTCCATTCTAAAGGAAATCAGTCCTGGTTGTTCATTGGAAGGACTGATGCTAAAGCTGAAACTCCAATACTTTGGCCACCTCATGTGAAGAGTTGACTCACTGGAAAAGACTCTGATGCTGGGAAAGGTTGGGGGTGGGAGGAGAAGGGGATGACAGAGAATGAGATGGCTGGATGGCATCACCAACTCTGTGGACATGAGTTTGAGTGAACTCCGGGAGTTGGTGATGGACAGGGAAGCCTGGAGTTCTGTGATTCATGAGGTTGCGGAGAGTCGGACACGACTGAGTGACTAAAGTGAACTAAACTGAACTGAAGCTCCATTTGTTTTCAAGATTTTGGATCATTTTCAGTATCATTTTTTTGGAATTCTTTGTCATGTAGTTTCCCTATCTCTTCCTCTTTTATTTGGGTTGGTGAGCATTTATCCTGTTCCCTTACTTGTTGAGGAGGAGGAGTCTGGTGGTCTACAGTCAATGGGATTATAAAGAGTCGGACACGACTAGGCGACTTCACTCTTCATTTTGTCTTGTTTTATTATTAGGATGATTGTGGCCTTATAGAATGATTTTGGAAATTTATCTTTCTCTTCAATTTTCTGCAAGAATTTGAGTAAGATAAGTGTTAGCTGTTATTTACATTTTGGGAGAATTCATCTGTGAATTTGACTGATCCTTGGATTTTGTTTGCTGGAAGATTTCTGATTACAGTTTCAATTTCCTTGCTTGTGGTGGATCTATTAAGATTTTCTACTCATTCATGATTCATGTTTGGAAAGTTAGACTTTTCTACAAATTTTTTATTTCTTCCAAGTTGTCCATTTTATTGGTATATAGTTGCTGATATTCTCTTATGATGCTTTGTATTTCAGTGTTGTCATTTGTGATTTCTCCATTTTTGTTTCTAATTTTGTTGATTTTATTTTTCCTTTTTGTTTCTTGATGAGCTTGGCTAATGGTTTGTCACTTTTATCTTCTCAAGAACCATTTTTTCCTTCTTTCTTTTTTTCTATGTTCTCTTTTCTTTCTTTTTTAATTTCTGCCCCAATTTTTAAGGTATCTTTCCTTCTATTAATCCTGGGGTTGTTAATTTATTCCTTTTCTAGTTGTTTTAGAGGTGAAGTTTATTCAAATCCATTATGAGTATACAGTGGAGGTAACAAATGGATTTAAGGGACTAGATCTGATAGATAGAGTGCCTGATGAACTCTGGACGGAGGTTCGTGACATTGTACAGTAGACAGGGAAAAGATCATCCCCATGGAAAAAAAATTGCAAAGAAGCAAATTGGCTGTCTGAGGAGGCATTACAAATAGCTGTGAAAAGAAGAGAAGCGAAAAGAAAAAAAGAAAAGGAAAGAGTAAGCAACTAAATGCAGAGTTCCAAAGAATAGCTAGTAAGAAAGCCTTGCTCAGCAATCAATGCAAAGAAATAGAGGAGAACAACAGAATAGGAAAAACAGGAGATCTTTACAAGAAATTAGAGATATCAAGGGAACATTTTATGCAAAGATGGGCTCGATAAAGGACAGAAATTGTTTGGACTTAAAAGTAAAATATATTAAGAAGAGGTGGCATGAATACACAGAACTGTACAAAAAAGATCTTCACGACCAAGATAATCACGATGGTATGATCACTCACGTGGAACCAGACATCATGGAATGTGAAGCGAAGCGGGCCTTAGAGAGCATCACTGCGAACAAAGCTAGTGGAGGTGATGGAATTCCAATGGAGTTAATTCAAATCCTGAAAGATGATGCTGTGAAAGTGCTGCACTCAATATGCCAGCAAATTTGGAAAACTCAGCAGTGTTCACAGGACTGGAAAATGTCAGTCTTCATTCCAATCCCAAGGAAAAGGAATGCCAAAGAATGCTCAGACTACCGGACAATTGTACTCATCTCACACACTAGTAAAGTCATTCTCCAAATTCTCCCAGCCAGGTTTCAGCAATATGTAAACAGTGAATTCCCAGATGTTCAAGTAGGTTTTAGAAAAGGCAGAGGAACCAGAGATCAAATTTCCAACATCCGCTCGATCATGGAGAAAGGAAGAGAGTTCCAGGAAATTATCTATTTCTGCTTCATTGACTATGCCAAAGCCTTTAACTGTGTCGATCACAATAAACTCTGGAACATTCTGAAAGTGATGGGAATACCAGACCACCTGACCTGCTTCTTGAGAAACCTGTATGCAGGTCTGGAAGCAACAGTGAGAACTGTACACGGAACAAGAGACTGGTTCCAAATAGGAAAAGGAATACGTCAAGGCTGTATATTGTTACTTTGCTTATTTAATTTATATGCAGAGTACATCATGAGGAACGCTGGGCTGGAAGAAGCACAAGCTGGAATCAAGATTGCTGGGAGAAATATCAATAACCTCAGATATGCAGATGACAACACCCTTATGGCAGAAAGTGAAGAGGAACTCAAAAGCCTCTTGATGAAAGTGAAAGAGAAGAGTGAAAAGGTTGGCTTAAAGCTCAACATTCAGAAAGCAAATATCATGGCATCTGGTCCCATCACTTTATGGGAAATAGATGGGGAAACAGTGGAAAGAGTGTCTGATTTTATTTTTTGGAGCTCCAAAATCACTGCAGATGCTGATTGCAGCCATGAAATTAAAAGAAGCTTACTCCTTGGAAGGAAAGTTATGACCAACGTAGATAGCATATTAAAAAGCAGAGACATTAGTTAGCCAATCAATGTCCGTCTAGTCAAGGCTATGATATTTTCCTGTGGTCATGTATGGATGTGAGAGTTGGACTGTGAAGAAAGCTGATCGCTGAAGAATTGATGCTTTTGAACTGCATTGCTGGAGAAGACTCTTGAGAGTCCCTTGGACTGAAAAGAGATTCAACCAGTCCATTGTAAAGGAGATCAATCCTGGGTGTGCATTGGAAAGACTGATGCTAAAGCTGAAATTCCAATACTTTGGCCACCTCATGCGAAGAGTTGACTCACTGGAAGTGTCTGATGCTGGGAGGGATTGAGGGTGGGAGGAGACGGGGCCGACAGAGAATAAGATGCCTGGGTGGCATCACCGACTTGATGGACATGAGTTTGAGAGAAGTCCTGGAGTTGGTCATGGACAGGGAGTCCTGGCGTGCTGTGATTCATGGGGTCGCAAAGAGTCGGACATGACTGAGCGACTGAACTCTACTAAACTGAACTAAGTGTGAAGTGCGGTTATTCAGTTGAGTTTTCTCCTGTTTCTTGAGGTAAGTCTGTGGTGTTATGAACCTTCCCTTAGCACAGCTTTTACAGTGTCTTATAGGTTTTGGGTTGTTGGGTTTTCATTTCTCACTCCTTTCTATGCATATTTTTCTTTTTTTTTTCCTCTGTGATTTTTTAATTATTCAAAAGCCTCCATATGTTGGCTTTTTTTTTTTTTTTCCTATAATCGAGATCTAATATTACTGCATTGTGGTCAGAAAGGATGATTGGAATGGTTTTAATTGTTTTTGAATTTACCAAGGCTAGATTTATGGCCCAAGATATGATCTATCCTGGAGAAGATTCCATGTGCTCTTGAGAGAAAGGTGAAATTGATTGTTTTTGAGTGAAATATCCTACAGGTATTAACTAGGTCTACTGGTCAATGGTGGCATTTAAAGTTTGTGTTTCCTTGTTAATTTCTGTTTAGTTGATCTTTCCATAGGTTTGAGTGGGATATTAAAGTCTCCCACTATTATTGTGTTATTGCTAATTTCCCCTTTCATACTTGTTAGCATTTGCCTTACATAGTCCAGTGCCCTATGTTGGGTCCGTATATGATTGTCATTGTTAGATCTTCTTCTTGGGGTGATCCTTTGATCATGATAGAGTGTTCTTCTTAGTCTCTGTTCATAATCTTTATTTTAAAGTCTATTTCATCTAATATGAGTATTCCTACTCCAGCTTTTTTATATTTTTGGTCTTCATTTGCATGTAATATGTTTTTCCAGCCCTTCATTTTCGATCACTATTTTATGTCCCTTATTTTGAAGTGGGTCTCTTGTAGAGAGGATATATCGTGGTATTGCTTTTGTATCCATTCTTCCAGTGATTGTCTTTTGTTTGGGATATTCAACCTATTTACATTTAAGGTAATTATTGATATTAGTATCCTATTGCCAATTACTTTGTTGTTTGTGGTTCGAGTGTATATACCGTTTCTTTTTCCTGTCTAAGGAAGATCCTTTAGCATTTGTTGAAGAGCTTATTGGAGGTGCTGAATTCTCTCAGCTTTTACTAAAGCTGAAACTGCAATACTTTGGCCACCTCATGCGACGAGTTTACTCACTGGAAAAGACTCTGATGCTGGGAAAGGTTGGGGGCAGGAGGAGAAGGGGACGACGGAGAATGAGATGGCTGGATGGCACCACCGACTCTGTGGACATGAGTTTGAGTGAACTTCGGGAGTTGGTGATGGACAGGGAGGCCTGGCGTGCTGTGATTCATGGGGTCGCGGAGAGTCGGATACGACTGAGCGACTGAACTGAACTGAACTGAACTGAAAGGTTTTGATTTCTCTTTCATATTTGAATGTGATCCTACCTGGGTACAGTAATTTTGGTTGTAGGTTTTCTCTTTCATCACTTTAAATATGTCCTGTCATTCCTCCTGACCTGAAGAGTTTCTATTGAAAGATCAGTTGATATTCTTATGGGAATCCCCTTGTGTGTTATTTGTTGTTTTTCCCATGGAGATTTTAATATCTGTTCTTTGTGTTTGATTGCTGCTAATTTACTGATTCGTGGAGCTTGTGTCGGTGTTCTTATGGGTGGAACTGGGTTTCTTCTCTCTGGATTGCGATGAAGTATCCAGTAGTGAGATTTGAGATGTCTATGCGATTGGAGTGACTTTGGGAAGCCTGTATATTGAAGCTCAGCACTGTTTTCCTGTGTTGCTGGATAATTTGTGTGGTATGTCTTTCTCTGGAACTTGGTGACTCTTGGGTCATCTTTGCTTTCAGTGTAGGAATGGAGGTTTTTGGATCATCTCTTATCATTTAATATTCCCTGAAGTCAAGAGTTCTTTGCTGTTCTCAAGTTTTGGGCTTAAGCCTCCTGCTTCTGGTTTAGAGTCTTATACTTACAGTAGCCTCAAGACTTCTACATCCATACAGCACCAATGATAAAACTTCTAGGTTATTGATGAAAAGACTCTCCACAGTGAGGGACATCCAGAGAGGTTTGCAGAATTACATGGAGAAGAGAAGAGGGTGGAGGGAGATAGAAGTGACCAGAAGGCGGAGAGGGGGAATCACAAGGGGAGAAAGCAATCGAATCAGTAACCTATTTTCTATGTGCTCTCCACAGTCTGGAACTCTCAGAGAGGCTCACAGAGTTATATGGAGAAGAGAAGAAGGAGGAAGGAGATAGAGGTGAAATGGCTGAGAAAAAGGGAAATAAAAAAGACAGGGATAGATCAAGGTATTACTATCTTCTCCACAGCCCAGAACACACAGCGAAATTCTCAGAGTTAGGTAGAGAAGAGAAGGTGGAGGGAGGAAATAGAGGCTACCTGGTGGAGAAAAAGGAGAATAAAAAGGAGGAGAGAGTAATCAAGCCAGTAATCACACTCCTAGATAAAAATGCGTACTTAAGATTAGTTTCGTAAAGGTAAAATATTGATAACTACCAAAAAGCAAAGATCAAAAATCTAAAGTAGAAGTTGGACTCACAAAAATTCAGTATTAAAAAACAAAAGAAAAACAAGTATATTTTGGGGTTTTTGTTTTTGTTTAATATTGTAGTTTTGACGGTCTAACCTCTACTTTTTTGGCATGGATAAGGTAATAATATGTTATAAAAATGAAAATTAAAGGCAGTACAGAGGACTTAAAAAATAATAAAAAAAAATGAAAGTAGTAAAAATACATCTCTCTGGAGCTGTTTCAGACAGTGTGGGCTCAGTTCAGTTTCAGATAGCTCCTTGTTCCAGCTTAGATCTTGTTCTCAAGATCTAAAGTACACCTCCAGTGTAGTTGTTGTTATCTACAGGGGGTATTCTGTTTCATCTGTCCCTTCCAACGTGGTTCCTTCTGTTTGTTTGGTTTCTTCTGTTCGCTGCTCTCTTCAGTGTCTAATTTCCACCCTAACATTAGGGCGAGAAGTGTTCTCTTATTCAAGCTCACTTTTTCAATCATGCTCTGAGGAGGGAGGAACACTGCAAACAAATATCATTGGCGTGTGTAGGGAGTGCTTGCAGTGCCTTGGACACCCTGGGTTTGCCCCTGCTCTTCGTTGTTTGCTTTCCTAGTCTACACTACTCAGGCTCCAGATTACTCTTCAGGGAGCGGGCCCAGAGTTGCGTGCACTTTCCTGGTCTAGGCCACTCAGGTCCAGGTTCTCTGCTACTCCCCAAAGTTGCAGATTGAGTTGGGTTTTTTTTTTTGTTGTTGTTACACTTCCCAGTCCTGAACAGCTCAGACAACCAGGTGTTTGGCTAGTGTCCTCTCCCTGGCAGTGAGATCGCCTATCTCTTCCCCGGTCCCAGCCTCTTGGTTTACTGGGTAACAGTGTGCACCATCTCTGCTGTGTCTTTACTGGGGTACTGATCTCTCGCTCTGGCACTCCTGGTGGATGTCAACTGTCTAGAATTCCAGGAAGTCTTGGTTAGCAACTGGAAGACTGTCCACAGTTTGATAGGGAATGCTGTCTCTGGGACTGAGTTTGCCCCTTTCTTGCTCTGGCTACCACCCTCCTGCCCCATCCTCCTGCGGTGGATGGGCTGGTCCACATCCGGCACATTCTCCTCTGGTATTTGCTCAGTCCTTTGTTCTGTGAGTGGGCCAGGCAGTATCTCAGGTAAGCGCTTTTCGGGAAAGTTCTCTCTCCCTTTCTCTTCGCACCCCCTCAGATTGCCCTCAGGACATTTGAGACTGGTCCTTATCCTAAGCAATGCAGCCCACTCCTCCCTATTCAGCCTCCTCTTCCTGGTGATGGATGGAAGTGTCTGGCGTAGGCACATAACCTTTGGGTTTTATGTATGTATATATGTCTGTATGTATTTTTTTCCTAGGTGCATTGCCCTCTGAGCTTCCAAAACTCCCGACAGACACGCTGGAGAGAGGGTTTCCTGGTGTTTGGAAACTTTTTCCTCTTTAAGATTCCCTTGCCAGAATGGCTCTCCATCGCTAACACTCCTTTTATTTTATATTCTGCCCTACCTCATTTTGAAGAAAATTGGCAGCATTTCTGGGTGCCTGATGTCTTCAAGTCAGTGTTCAGAAATTATTTTGAAGACTTTGTTTAGCGTTCAAATGTTCTTTTGCTGGATTTTTGGGGGAGAAATTGGTCTCCCAGTCCTATTCCTCTGCCATCTTAGGATGACACCCCAGCCCCACCCACTGACTTTAAATTATGCCAAATTGGTTGACATAGAATAGGGAGAGAAGGAAATTCTGGTACATTCCTAAATAGACTACGGGAAG
This sequence comes from Moschus berezovskii, assembly GCF_049115385.1. Classification (NCBI taxonomy): domain Eukaryota; kingdom Metazoa; phylum Chordata; class Mammalia; order Artiodactyla; family Moschidae; genus Moschus; species Moschus berezovskii. Next base: position 72,502,709 of record NC_142489.1, read on the forward strand.
CTCCCCATAATTTTACTGACATTCACCTTAATATTACAGAGGGAGAAATAATTTTAAACATAGATTTCTCACTCATTTTATATCAGATGTCTGCCATTAGTTATGCAAACAGGTATTTGGGCCAAATTAAACCTTAGGAAAACTGTTACAGATATTTCAGATGGTATATTATAGTAGAGAATCTGAGGATGAAAATAGAGGTGGGGGGGAATCCAGCAAAAGCCTGAAGCCCCAACAATGTCTATTAGAACGGCTCTGAAACAACCTGAGAAAAATAACCAGAGGGACACAGGTGAAAAGGGTTGGGCTTGCTATTACTGAGGAAAGGAGGGATATTTCAAGAAGTTTTCCCCTCAGGCATCCAAGGCACCTCTGAATCCCTGTCTCATCTGCAAAGAACCACACAAGAGAAGAGACTTACCTCTGAGGTATAGGCCCCAGTCATCAGACTCTCAAGAGAATTGGGACCACACACATGCCCCCATCTTAATAACATCTGAGGAACACCAGGTATTAAGCACTCTGTGGGGGCTAATCAGTTGATACCTTTTGGAAAACAGGGCAAGTTTCTCTGTGCTCACTGAAGCCCCATGGTCCACTTTCCTCCTATCCACTATTATACTAAAGCTATCAGGATGAGCCAAAAGCTATTATGTTCTGTTCAGTTCAGTACAGTAGCTCAGTCATGTCCGAATATTTGTGACCCCATGAATCACAGCATGCCAGGCCTCCCTGTCCATCACCAGCACCTGGAGTTCACACAAACTGATGTCCATCAAGTCAGTGATACCATCCAGCCATCTCATTATCTGTCGTTCCCTTCTCCTCCTGCCTCCAATCCCTCCCAGCATCATCAGAGTCTTTTCCAGTGAGCCACCTCTTCACATCAGGTGGTCAAAGGACTGGAGATTCAACTTTAGCACCAGTCCTTCCAATGAACACCCAGGACTGATCTCCTTTAGAATGCACTGGTTGGATCACCTTGCAGTCCAAGGGACTCTCAAGAGTCTTCTTCAACACCACAGTCCAAAAGCATCAATTTTTGGCAATCAGCTTTCTTCACAGTCCAACTCTCACATTCATAATGACCACTGGAAAAGCCATAGCTTTGACTAGATGGAACTTGTTTGGCAAAGGAATGTCTGCTTTTTTATTATGCTATCTAGGTTGGTCATAACTTTCATCCCAAGGAGTAAGTGTCTTTTAATTTCATGGCTGCAATCAGCATCCACAGTGATTTTGGAACCCCCAAAAATTAAGTCTGACACTGTTTCACCATCTATTTCCCATGAAGTGATGGGACCAGATGTTATGATCTTAGTTTTCTGAATGTTGAGCTTCAATCCAACCTTTTCACTTTCCTCTTTTACTTTCATCAAGAAGTTTTTTGTTCCTCTTCACTTTCTGCCATAAGGGTAGTGTCATCTGCCTATCTGAGGTTATTGATATTTCTCCTGGTAATCTTGATTCCAGCTGTGCTTCTTCCAGCCCTGCCTTCCTCATGATGTATTCTGCATAGAATTTAAATAAGCAGGGTGCCAATATACAACCTTGATGTATTCATTTTCCTATTTGGAACCAGTCTGTTGTTCCATGTCCAGTTCTAACTGTTGCTTCCTGACATTAAGATGAAACTAGAACTCTTGTGTTATTTCCTCATGGGTTCCTAATGATGCCAGAGTCTCCTTTATCCCTTTGGTGGGTAAATATGCTGCGCAAGTTCCAGGCCACTGTTTTCATGAATATGGAACCTTTTCTTTTAAAATGAACAATAATGTGAATATTAGGGAGTGGGCTGATGGGAAATGTATGGGTCGAGCACAAAGCTGTTCCTGTTATTACCAACCTCATAGACCACACTCAAAGACCTATTCTCACGTCAAACGTTGTATTCATTACAGCCTGAGTTTAAGGAATGAACAAAATCTTAGTGTACTGACTTCTCATGATGTAAGTGGGATCTTGAACTCTACAATTCAGAGCAACCCTATTTTTAAAGCTGTTGTAACTCAAGGAGTGTCAAAAGTTTTAGGACTACAATATCACTTACCCAACTCCAATCTTCAGGAAAGGTAGATAAAGGGTAATGGCATCATTAAGAGGAATCTACATAAATTAACTCAGGAAATACAAAACTGTTGGTTTAAATGTACCCATACCTTTAGGGAAGGCTCATTCTGCCCCCGCCCAAAAAAGGGGATTATCTCAATGACAGACATTTTTATGCACAGCTATTGACATAGATCCTAAAGCTTTAGAATTAACTCTGTGATTCAGCTTTCAGCTTTTCAAACTCCTTATCAAGTGAAGGGGGTTCCCCATGGTGGGATTCATCACTTCAAAGAAAGGACTTCAACTCTGTGAATACCTTCAACAACAACAATAATATATGTCACTTTTTCTTGACCTGAGGACATCTAAAAATCCTAAAATGGAGTCATGTAACTATGGACATAATGTAACTCTTAATTTTGATTGTGTTTTAATTTGGTTTAACGACTATTTTGTCTTTCATCTCTAACTTTAAAGCTGATTTATTTCTAACTGTGTGAAAGTTTTTAAGTTACAAGTGAACAGGCTCCTACATTTGCCACAGCCTCTCCAAACTATTATTTGGGGCCTCTGGTCTAGAGACTCTCAATATGACGGTTAGAAGAGATGCTGATAAATTTAGGGGTGAAGCCCCATCACATCAGGAAGTAGCTATGGGATGAAAATGACACCCTTTTCCCTTGGCAACATAATTCTCCTTAAAAGAAAAGGGGATAATGGGAGAGTTAATTCCTAGGTGGAATGATAAGTTCAGAGACCCTGAGGAGGAGAAAGAATTTGAGGTTCTCGAAGAGGAGATAGATGCTTGGAATTCTCAAGGAGTAGGAAAGGACAAGCTTTATATTTTAATTTTTCTCCTATATTTCTTAGTAAGTATTATATAACAATATTGTATCCTGCTTGGGAACAGTTTCTCCTTCTTGAAAACATTCTGACTAAACTTGATATTAGGATGTATATTACAGGAGTGGGTCTGGTAAGTTCTAATCCTGTTACTTTAAAATGTAAATTGTAGAAGTGGTCTGGTAAACTTTTTTACAACCTTGAGACATTCTTTGGATTTATTGTTATAACAAAATTAAATAGTATATAGCTCTCTTGCTTAGACTAGTCAGGGGCACTCTATGTCCCGATTCTGATGTCTATGTCAGAAGCTTTCTCTGTCCTGTTTCATTCTTGGATAAAATTCTGCTACGCAAAAGCTCATGAGTGATCAAGTGTGGTACCTGTTACTGAGACAAAATCCTGTTTCTTCAGAGATCAGGACTCTGACACTGTTCTGTTCACATTAAGCTAGTAATTCTCAGTCTTCCCATTGTTCAATTAACTCTGTTTTATTCAGTCACATTGAACTTCCATTCTGTGTTCTGTTCTTCTTTGTCTCACTGCCTGTGCATCTGCCATTCTTCTGCTTCCCTTGACTTTTATCTTTTTGTTAATGGTCTTAGAGATATGACTTTAAATTACTCATGAAGTTTTCTTCTGACTTTACAGATTGTTATAAGATTACTATTTTAGTTGAGCTGTTCAATTTTCTTTGATAGATTGTGTTCTCCGATTGGAATTAACTATCATATCCCATATCTATTTTTCCTTCTGACTTTACTCTCCTTGCTTCAGGAGTTGAGGTCTCTATTTAGGGAGTAAAAAAATGTCTGAATAAGGACTTATGGAATCAACAAGAAACACATATATTAAACAAGTTCATCTTAAGAAAATCTGTATGGAAGCAAGATTCTTAAGATCCTAACCCTCTGAAAAAGTAGTATATAGTTTACAAAATTAACATCACCAACATTGGGTTTCCTTCCCAAGAAGAGCTAAAAAAATTGTCATGATCTTCTAAGGAAAGCATTTTTTACAATGACTTATGTATTTCAGAGGTGTGTATCAGGGATAGTAAATGTCACAAAGAACATTTTTCGTTAACGGAAATTGATGCTTGTGTATGAAAGTTTTTTGCTTTCCTATTTTGGTAAATGATATGTATTTTCTATTCTGTGGTGGGAACGTTTTCCATCAGTTCAGTTCAGTTCAGTTCAGTCGCTTGGTCGTGTCCTACTCTCTGCGACGTTTTCCATAACAATCCCTTAAATCAGTGTCCATGATTGCTGTTCATGGGACTTAATGATGAGGATTTTCAGGAGACCTGGAATGACAGAAGCAAGATAACGCAGTGATAAAGCAGGTATAATCTCAACTGGAAACCAAATTGTACTACACTTTATCTCACTTTTTATTCAGTCATTTGCTTCCATGTTATTCCTGTCAAAATTTTACCAATAAAAATGCATTCTTACCTCGCAGATGAGTAGGCTTTCATGTGACCAAAGCAGTTTTCCAGAATAGGAAGTCTTTTACAGGTATTAGTGGCCAGGATTTGTAAAGTTGAAGGATACCTAATTTTTAAAGGAACCTTCGTGGTACAATATTAAAGAGAAATAATCTTGTAGTTTTGCCAGAAAGCCATACTGGGTGAGTTCTCTTTTTCTTTCTTTCTTTTTTTTTTTTTTTTTCTCATTGGTTTTCCTGTTTATTGCATGCCTGAGTCAGAATCTACCTTTGACCTCTGGACCATAGCATTTTACAGGAAGCCACCAATACCAAACTATTACCAGAAAGGGAAAGTGTTAGTGCCTTAAAAATGTCCTATTTTTTTGCGACCCCATGAATCACATCACGCCAGGCCTCGTTATCTATCACCTACTCCCAGAGTTCACTCAAAATCATGCCCATCACGTCTGTAATGCCATCCAGGCATCTCATTCTCTGTCATCCTATTCTCTTCCTGCCCCCAATCCCTCCCAGCATCAGCGTCTTTTACACTGAGTTAGCTCTTCGCATGTGGTGGCCAGAGTATTGGAGTTTCACCTTTAGCATCAGTCCTTCCAGTGAACACACAGAACTTATCTCCTTTAGAATGGACTGGTTGGATCTTCTTGCAGTCCAAGGGACTCTCAAGAGTCTTCTCCAACAGGACATTTTGAAAGCATCAGTTCTTCTGTGCTCAGCTTTTATTATAGTCAACCCTCACATTCATACATGACTACTGGGAAAAGCATAGTTCTAACCAGATGGACTTTTGTCGGGAATTAATCTCTCTGCTTTTTAATATGCTATTTAGGATGGTCATAGCTTTTCTTCCAAGGGGCAAGTGTTTTAATTTCACTGATGCAGTCAACATCTGCTGCGATTTGGAGACTAAGGATATAAAGTCTGCCACTGTATCCATTGAATCTCATGTATATGCCATGAAGTGATGGGACGAGATAATATATGTTCATGTCTTGAAAGATGAATTTTAAGATAGCCTTTTCACGTTCCTCTTCATCTTTATATCCTCTTTATCTCTTTTGAAATCTCCACTTTAAAAAAATCAAGATTTGGTAGGAAAAATATTAAAAAAAAGGAAGGACAATTCAGGCAAAATGAAGGACATTGACAAGGCACAGAATATGAGAAGAACAAAACATGGAGCTTAAAGGTATCTGAATGACTGGTCATGTGTGGACATGAGCAGTGAGCAGGAATGACAGAAATGATTAGAAATGTCTTATCATATAGGTAGTGAAATTCATGAGAAATGCTTAAGTGGAGTCGAGTTAGGTTCTGATGCCTCTTCTGTGCACTTAAGATGTTAACAAACATCTTAATAAACACAGATTTGATGACTCTATCTGCTTTAGTCTTGGAACGCTCTATTTTCAGCTTACCTGGAATTTGTAGTACCAATGGAAATGGTGTTTCTTGGTGAGTCCGTACTCTAGCACATACATTAGCTCTAGCTTCATGGCAGCACACTAGTTATATTTTCTTCTCCCTGAACATTTCTTGTAGGGATAGTATAAAATATGGAATAGGTGGTAGGACCTAGTGGAGGATATGTTGAAGCCATCCTTGAAATATAGCACCAGCAGCCATAGTTCTGCATAGTTCTAGCAGCATGCTACAATATGGATTTATTTTCCTTAGCTATACATTAATTGAATTTGACACCAACCGGCCCCTGCATCACTACCTCATGGTCACTGATGCTTCTGTGTACACCCAGACCCTCTCTAAACCACCACCAACCTGTACTTCATACTTTAGTGAAAGATACGAAGACTTATAACATGTCTAATACTTATTGATCTTGTTGTAAACCTTGTCCAGGAGGAATAAGTGATTAAACTTCTTAATCTGCAACTGGTTCTGCATTCCTATGGTTTCTGTGCCCATTTGGGACTTGCCAATGCCTGATCTCTAGCATCTCCTACAACAAAGATCAACACTGGATATATTGTCCTATTCCTGGAGCCCTGAGGGATAATCAGTGTCACTATCTCATTGGCCCCTTTACTGCAATCACCAGGGCTACACAAAGTCTGCAGCATTATTTGAGTTAGAAGGAAGTTCTTGGAGGTGAATTCTAGAAATATAAATGAAAATGCAGTAAAGTTACTGAGTCAGATACACAGATTTATGACCCACTTCTTGGCACTCTACTTCATCATTTTACCTTTGTCTCCTGCTTGAAATGTTGAAACAGTAAAGGATGGAATGTATTCTGTTTGGGGGCTTAGAGCTAAAAAATGGGACTCAAAACATTGTGAAGTAATCCAGATTGTTAAACATTTACCTGTTATGCTTTGGTCTCTTCTATATTTTAACTCATCCCAGTCCACAAGCGTGTAAACTTGCCTCTTTCACAAGTGCAACTTTGGAAATGCAGACACTGTCTGGAGCCAAGAGCTTATACAGTTTGCTTTATCTTGAAAAAGATGCAATAAAATGCTTGGGTAATGTTTTTCTCCAGCTTTACATGCCTAACTTAATGGAATAGAGAATGGCAACCCACTCCAGGTTTCGTGCCTGGAAAATCCCATTGACAGAAGGAGCAGGTGGGTTGCACTCATTGCTTTGCAGAGTCACACAGGACAGAACACACACACTTACACATTTACTTATGTTCAGATACAAATTGTCTTTCTTTTTAATAGGTCTCCATGTGGTGCACCCTGAAGTTAGTAAGCATTTTTCTCTAAATTATCTTTGTGAATTTTTATACACTACTGTTTCTTTTAGAGATGCCGGCCCTGGCGATGCAGATGCGAGAGATGCCGGCCCATGGCTGGATGGAATCACCGACTCTGTGGACATGAGTCTGAGTGAACACTGGGAGTTGGTGTTGGACAGGGAGGCCTGGCGTGCTGTGATTCATGGGGTCGCAAAGAGTCGGACACGACTAAGTGACTGAACTGAACTGAACTGTTTCTTTTTTTAAAACAAAATAAACAAATTACCTCCCTTTTGGCAATAGGTTTGTTTCCTTTTCTCCACTGATGTTTTGGAATTTCTTTCCTATTAGCAGAAATATGGATTTCTATATTGCTTTGGCTATATGGGATCTGGTAAATTGGGATATTGCTTCGTTGATTTGGGATTAATAACCTCGAACAAATTTTCCCTTTTCTAGAGCAATGGAAATCTCTGGAATTGAGAAGAAATGACAACACTGAGACCCATATATATCCCTTCCTTATCTAGGTCCAGGCTCCTTAATGACAGACATGATCAGGTCTGTCATATCACTAGAGAGCCACTAGAACTATTCTCTAAGTGTGTGTGGCTCTGTTTTTTGTCTTTGGCATGCTGTCATGCCTACTTTTATTTCACAAGTTAAAGAGGTTTTAGATTCAACTCTATTCCACAATTCATCCATACAAGAAGGTGAATCTCTATAATATTCTTTCACTCAGCCTCTAGACCTTGCCAGAGAATGTGTGAGGAAGCCTGAGAGTCCCGTTTCTGAGGGAGTTCTCAAGCATTAGTGAAGTTTCCCCAGGATTTTAGTATATTTCCCATTTTCATACTATAATAAGTTTTATAAGATACATCAAGTGTGGTCACAATTGTCTCAATGAGTAACATATAAGAAGTACTGATGGAGGTATCTGGAGGCTCAGAAGAAGATGAATATGACATGAAGAAGATGAAAGGATGCCCCTCACATTCCTATATTTCCTAGTGTCAGAAGTAATGGGATTAACTTATTGGTAGACTAAAACAAATGGAGATGACCAATAAGGCCATAAGTAATTCTGTCATGAGACTAAGGAAGAAGTTGAAATGTGTCATTTAGATTTGGAATCCAGCAGGATCTTAATATGTAGGCAGGATAATTATGAAGGAAGAGACTTAATGAGAATTAGATGGGAGAAATAGGAAGTTACTGATACTTATGACAAGTGACAGTAGTCTTGTATGGGTGTGAGAGTTGGACTATAAGAAAAGCTGAGCGCTGAAGAATTGAATTGTGGGGTTGCCGAAGACTCTAACTGTGCTTCCTAAAAGAAATCAGTCCTGAATATTCTTTGGAAGGACTGATGCTGAAGCCGAAATTCCAATCCTTTGGCCACCTAATGTGAAGAACTGACTCACTGGAGAAGACCCTGATATTGGGAAAGATTGAAGGCAGAAGGGGAAGAGGACAACACAGTATGAGATGGTTGGATGGAATCATGGACTCAATGGACATGAGTTTCTGAAATCTCTGGGAGTTGCTGATAGGCAGGGAAGCCGGGAATGTTGCAATCTTTGGGGTCACAAAAAGTCACACATGACTGAGAGCCGGACTGATGACAAATGATCTGTTTACAAGTTTTGCTGATTTCTCTCCAGAGTTTTCCCCACACTACTGTGTCAGTCTGCTAACTTATGACTCACTTTCCCATGACTTTTCTTTATTTGCAACACTCTTCAGAAGTTGGCTTGTCTGTTCTTTTGCATTTCATCTTCCTTTCATTTATTTGAGTGTGTCTGGTATGGCAGGGGGAGTTACTATAAAATAGGCTATATTAAGTATCAGGAAGTCATTCAGCAACATTGGTACAGTTGGGAATATTAGAAAAAATATCTAATACAAAAATGGGACTTACAAGTGTGTACTTTCTTCGTTTTGTATCAGTATAGAAGTATTCAAAGAAAAAAAAAATTCCAGGACTGTTGTTTATGATTTTGTAATTGAAATATTATGAGGAAACTCCCATAAGGCTCTCATCCTTACCAATCAGAGGACAGACAAAATGGAAGCCACAAATGCAGAAAACTTACCAAAGTGATCACTTGGACAGAGTTTTGTCTAACTCAATGAAGCTCTGAATCATCCTATGTAGGGCCACTCAAGATGGTCAGGTCATGGTGGGAATTCTCATGAAACATGGTCTACTGGATACATTAAGGTCAAACCTCTTCGATGAGGTTTGAACAGAATGGAAAGGTAAAAAGAAAGGTCACTGAATGGTGAATTCCCAAGGCTGCTAGGTGCCCAATATGAACGATTGAGGGATGGAGGTTCATAACACTGTACAGGATGTGGTGATCAAAATCATCCCCAAGAAGAAGATATGCAAAAAGACAAAATGGTTGTCTGAGGAGGACTTTCAAATTTATTTCTTTCTACCAAAGAAGAGAGGGAAAGACGATAGGCAAAATGAAAAGATATGTCCATCTGAATGCAGAGTTACAAAGAATAACAAGGAGAGCTAAGAAAGCCTTCCTAAGTGATAAATATAAAGAGACACATGAAAACAACAGACTGAGAAGAGCTACAGATCTCTTCCAATAAAGTAGACATAACAAGGGAATATCCCATGTAAAGATGGGCAGGACAAGACAAAAGGGTATGGACCTAAAGGAAGCAGAAGGTGTTAAGAATAGGTGGCAAGGATTCACAGAAGAACTTTAGAAAAAAGATCTTATGATAACCACAGTGGTGTGATCACTCACCTTGAGCTAGCTATCATGGAATATGAAGTCAAGAAGGCCTTACAAAGCATCACTACAAACAAAGCTATTGGAGATGATGGAATTCCAGCTAAACTATTTCAAATCCCAAATAATGAGCTGTACATAATATGCTAGCCAGTTAGGAAAAATTAGCAGTGGCCACAGGACAAGCAAACATCAGTTTCATTCCTATTTCAAAGAAATGTCACAGAAAACATTTTGAAATTTTCACACAGTTACACTCACCTCACACGCTATCAAAGTAATGCTCAAATTCTCCAATCTAGTCTACAAGAGAAAGTACACTGATGATTTCCAGATGTTCAAGCTGAATTTAGAATAGGCAGAAGAACAAAAAAACAAATTGGCAATAGTTACTGGACCATAGAAAATACAAGAGAATTCCAGAGAACACAAATTTACTTCTACTTCATTTTTCATGCCAGGGACTTTGATAGTGTACATCAGAACAAACTGGAAAATTCTTAAGGAGACAGAAATACCAGACTACTTTATCTGCCTTGTGAGAAATCTGTATATAGGTCAAGAGGCAACAGTTAGAAAGAGACAAGGAGCAATACACCGGTTCCAACTTGTAAGAAAGCAGTTAACGAGGCTGTATATTTTCACCCTGGTTATTTAAATTATATGCAGAGTACATCATGCGTAATGCTGAACTGGATGAAGCACAATATGGTATCAGGACTGCTGGTAGAAACAGCAATAACCTCAAATATACAGATAACACCACCCTTCATGCAGAAAATGAAATGTAGCTAAAGAACTTCTTGGCGAGATTGAAAAATCTGTCTTAAAATCCAACATTCAATAAATGAAGATTGTGGCATGCAGTCCCATTACTTCATTACAAATAGATGTGGAAACAATGAAAACAATGAGGGACTTAATATCCTTGGGCTCCAAAATTACTGCAGTTGGTGACTGTAGTCATGATTTCAAAGAGCCTGTTCCTTTGAAGGAAAACTGTGATAAGGTTAGAAAGTGCATTAGAAAACAGACACAGTACTTTACAACAAATGTCTATGGAGTCTAAGCTATGTTTGTTCCTGTAGTCATGTATGAATGTATGTGAGTGTTGGACCACAAAAAAAACTGAGTGCAGAACTGATGCTTTTGAACAGTGGTGTTGGAGAAGTCTCTTGAGAGTCACTTTGATTGAAAGAATATCAAGCCAGTCAATCCTAACGGAGATCAGCCATGAATATTCATTGGATGGACTGATACTGAAGCTGACGCAAAGTTCAAATTCAATGGAAGAGACGTTGATACCCGGAATATATTGCAGGCTAGAGGAGATGGTTGGATGGCATCACCGACTCAATAAACATGAGTTTGAGAAACTGCAGGAGTTGGTAATGAAAAGGGAAACCTGTCATGTTGCAGTCCATGGGAATCACAAAGATATGAATCATCCACTGAAGATAACTCAATTAAAATATTTCTGAGAGACGTGTCATCTATGGGTGAATCATGGCTCCAGCTCTATTAAGTATGCTGTGTGTTGGAACAAATCTGATAGAGAAGTCTCCTACAAGTCCCCCACCCAAAAAATACTATCCCCTGAATTTCTAAGTGGTGGCACTGAACTTGGTCTACTATAGTATTCTGAGGTCTGAAGATTGTTAAACTTGGCTGAGGCCAAAGATCACATTAGTTTGTTACCTATTTGAAAAGCATCTCTAGGTCTGCAGGCAGGTTTGGCATTGTTCCCACCAAATCAAACAGTCAGATCTAAGCTCTGAAATCTCTGTTTGATTCTGCTGTCCATCTTCTTCCATCTAATCGACGACTTGTAGCACTCTCTGTCGCTTGCCCCGGAAATGTTCTGTGTTCTTGCAGTCTTAATCATCTTCCAAGAGTGCATGTATATTGTCCATATTTTGAGCTGTCAGAAGATTGAATGGAAACATTTGAGAAATGGAAATTTGAACCTGCAAACAGGCCTGAACTGAAACTTCTTGATTAAGTTCCATAGAGGGAACCTGCACTGCCTTATTAGTGATTTGAATCCTATGGTCATCTGGGAGATGACCATTTTCTCTCTGAAACTGGCACTAAATTCTTCTATATTACTTCACTTTGGTTGTACGACAGATCCAAGGTGTCCTCTACCTGGTACTGTTACCTACAAATATTATCAATTATGTATGTCTTGGGCATGATGTGCTGGAGCGCAGACTCTGTCTTTTAAATTTGAAGATAGAAGGTTAGGAGGTTTTGTTTTTTTTTCCCCTCTAGTTGGTGAAAATGAAGTTGCTCAATCGTGTATGACTCTTTGGGACTCCACGTACTGTAGCCTACCAGGCTTCTCCATCATTGGGATTTGCCAGGGAAGAGTACTGGAGTGGGTTGCCATTTACTTCTCCAGGAGATCTTCCCTACCCAGGGATTGAACCCAGATCTCCTGCATTATAGGAAGACGTTTTACCATCTGAACTACCAGGGATGTGGCCTCTAGTTGATAGTGGACTTCAAATCTATTCTCTCCATCGATACTGGGGATATGTGTCTGGCATGGGCTGCAGGTGTTAATGGTGAGCTTGCCTGGGGCTGTGGTATTGCTGCTCATAACAGCCCTTTGTGTGGCTGAGGACCATCTATGCATCTCCTTTGGTTGGAGCCCTTCAGTTTGGACTGAATTTTATTACTGTTTATTTAAGTTATCTAGTCTAAAACCTAGAACGGTGGTCTCTTGGGCTTCTCAGGCATCTAGAGGGTTGGTGATAAGAGTGGCAGTCATAAACCACAAATCCTGCCATAGAGATCCTGATGCCAATATCCCTGGCCAATTGTCTGGTGTAAATGGCAAGGTGGCTCCAACGGTTTGGGAGGATTTGTTATCCTTTAGGCTGCCCCATGGCTACTGCAGCCTAGTGTCTTGGTTTGGGAATGTTTAGGTTGGCATGGTTACCACAACTTCACAACTTTGTGATTTCCCCAAAGCAATAGGAAGCAAAACCTAGGCCACTACCACTTTTATCCTGGGGAATTAAACATGATGTATGGAAAAGATAAGTGGAGAGGGTTGTGTTTTTTCAATGTCAGCCTGTTTTCCCTTGTGTTTATTTTCTTCTACCAGTTCCTGTAAACTATGATCTTTCTAATATTTCCTATGTCATTTTTAACCATGAAGTAGGAATAAATTTTAACACAGCTGAATCTCTAAAGAAAGAATGAAAACTCTTAGGGAGCACTAGGACTTTGTTGGGGTAATCAATGGATGGATAAGTGAGTTCTTTGACAGTTTCCATTCCCTGAAAACTTATGTAAGAAAAGGAGAATTCTTTTGGTATTGACAGATGTTTTTCAAGAGAAGCGCATATATTGGTTTGCTAAAGTTGCCATAACAAAGTGTCCTATACCAGGGAGCTTCAATAAATGTGCTCCAAACTTCTAAGGTTCAAGGCAGTAATCAAATTCAGCAGACTTGTTTTCGTCTGAGGCCTCTTTTGGATTTTTCCTGGCCATTTTCTGGCTTTGTCTTCACATAGTAATGTTTCTGTTTTTTTCTCTGACTGATCTGCTTTTCTTATAAAGTGCCAAACATATTAACTCAACTATCAATCTAGAGGTCCTATTTCCAAATAGGGTCAGAAAGAACTGTAATATCCTCACAGTTTCACTAAATATAAAGTACAGAGAGTTAGAGCTTCAACATACGAATTTCGAGAGAAAACAACTCATTGTATCATATTGAGTCTCTTCTTTCCATTTGGTACTGCTGTATATGCATCTGTTTACCATGTTCACACCAGTAGACAGGACTCCTGAACCCAGAAAGCAACTGGTTAAGAAAAATGTGTTGTGCAGGTATAATATAGATGAAACCAGATTTCAGTTTTTGTTTGCTTGTTTGTTGTTAACTCATCTAGATATCCTCACCACAAAGACATAAGGAAAGGAAAAAAATTATGTTTGTAAATGAATACTAAGACATAAGATGATGCTTATGATAAGGAAACTTCTAAAGAATTGTAAAGACAAAGAGATATACTCTATATGTTTATGCTAGCAAATCAGTTCATTACAGAATTTTCAAACTAACAGACTTTAAATAAGATTTAATGACAACATTTTTTCAGTTTGTCTAGATTCACCTGGTAATTAGGGTAGCCATCAGCCTTTCCTAGTATATTGAAGCTCAGCACTATGTTCCTGTGTTGCTGGAGAATTTGTGTGGTATGTCTTTCTCTGGAACTTGTTGGCTCATGAGTGACCCTTGCTCTTAGTGTAGGTATGGAGGATTCGGATGATCTCTTATTGGTTAATGTTCCCTGATGTCAGGAGTTCTCTGGTGTTATCAGGTTTTGGGCTTAAGCCTCCCGCTTCTTGTTTAGAGTCTTATTCTCATAGTAGCCTCAAGACTTCTACCTCGATACAGCATTAATGATAAAACTTCTAGGTTAACAATGAAAAGACTCTCTAGAGTGAGGGACATCCAGAGAAGTTTGAAGCATTACAAGGAGAAGAGAAGAGGGAGGAGCGAGATCGAGATGACCAAAAGGCGGGGAGGGGGAATCACAGAGGGAGAGAGCAATAGAGCCAGTAAATGATTCCCTATGTGCTCTCCATAGCCTGGAACCCTCAGAGAGGCTCACAGAGTTATATGGAGAAGAGAAGAAGGAGGAAAGACATAGAGGTGAAACGGAGGAGAAGAAGGGGAATCAAAAGGAAAGAGATAGATCAAGGTAGTACTATCTTCTCCAGAGCCCAGAATACACAGAGAATTTCACAGAGTTGGGTAGAGAAGAGAAGATGGAGGGAAGAAATAGAGGCGACCTGGTGTAGAAAAACGAGAGTCCAAAGGGGAGAGAATAATCAAGTGAGTAATCACACTCCTAGATAAAAATGGATACTTAAGGTTAGATTCATAAAGGTAAAAAATTGATAACAGCTACCAAAAAGCAAAGATTAAAAATCTAAATTAGAAGTTGGACTCTCAAAAATACAATATTAAAGCAAAAGAAAACAAAAAATATATACTTTTGGGGATTTTGCTTTTGTTTTTGTTTAATGTTGTAGTTTTGATGGTCTAACCTCCACTTTTTTGGTTTGGGTAATGTAATAGTATGTTATAAGAATGAAAATTATAGACAGAATAGAGATCTTTAAAAATAAAAATAAATGATTGTAGTAAAGATACATCTAGGAATTCCTCTGGCGCTGTTGCAGAGAGTGTGGGCTCAGTTCAGTTTCAGATAGTTCATTTTTCCAGCTTAGACGATATAAGGCCCCTCCAGTGTAGTTGCTGTTATCTACAGCGTTTATTCTGTTTCACCTGTCACTTCAAACGTGGTTCCTTCTGTTAGGTTGGTTTCTTCTGTTCGCTGGTCTCTTCAGTGTCTAATTTCCACCTTAACATAAGAGCGAGATGTGGGCTCTTATTTAGTCTCATTTTTTCAATCATGCTGTGTGGAGGGAGGAACACTGCAAACAAATATCACTAGCGTGTGGGAGGAGTTCTCGCAGTGTCTTGGACACCCTGTATTTGCCCCTGCTTTTGGTGTGTGAGATTTCCCAGTCTACACTGCTCAGGCTCCAGATAACCCTGCAGGGAGCAGGCCCCGAATTGTGTGCACTTTCCTGAACTAGGTCACTCATGTTCAGGTTCTCTGTTACTCCCCAAAGACGCAGACTCAGTTGGGTTTTTCTTTGTACCCTTCCCATTACTGAACAGGTCAGGCAACCAGGTGCTTGCGAGTGTGCACTCCCTGGGCAGTGAGTGCGTCTTATCACTTCCTGTGTCCCAAATGCTTGGTTTACTGGGTGATAGACTGAACCATTTCTCGTGTGGCATGTGTCTCCACTGGGGAGATGATCTCTAGCTGGCACCCTCCCAATAGATGTCAACTGTCTAGAATCCCAGGAAGTCTTGGTTAGCAACTGAAAGCCTGTTTGCCGTTTGACAGGGAATGCTTTCTCTGGGACCGAGTTTGCCCCTTTCTTGCTCTGGCTTCCACCCGCCTTCCTCTTGCAGTTGATGGACTGTCCACATCCTGCTAACTTTCCACTGGTATTCGCTCAGTCCTTTGTTCTCTGAGCTGGCCCTGCAGTACCTTCAGGTCAGTTCAGTTCAGTCGCTCAGTTGAGTCCGACTCTTTGCAACCCCATGAATCACAGCACCCGAGGCCTCCCTGTCCATCATCAACTCCCGGACTTCATTCAAACTTATGCCCATCGAGTTGGTGATGCAATCCAGACATCTCATTCTCTGTCCTCCCAGTCTCCTTATGCCCCCAATCCCTCCCAGCATCAGAGTCTTTTCCAGTGAGTCAACTCATCTCATATGGAGGTCAAAGTATTGGAGTTTCAGCTTAGGCATCAGTCCTTCCAATGAACACCAAGGATTTATCTTCTTTAGAATGGACTGGTTAGATCTCCTTTCAGTCCAAGGGACTCTCAATTGTCTTCTCCAGCACCACAGTTCAAAAGCATCAATTCTTCTGCGATCAGCTTTCTTCACAATCCAACTCTCACATCCATACATGACCATGGGAAAAACCATAGACTTATTTATGACTACAAATCTGGACCTTGGTTGGCAAAGTAATGTCTCTGCTTTTTAATATATTATCTAGGTTGGTCATAACTTTCTTTCCAAGGAGTAAGCGTCTTTTAATTTCATGGCTACAATCCGCATCCGCAGTGATTTTGCAGCCCACGAAACTAAAGTCTGCCACTGTTTCCACTCTTTCCCCATTTATTTCCCATGAAGTGATGGGACTAGATGCCATGATTTTTGTTTTCTGAATGTTGAGCTTCAAGCCAATCTTTTCACTCTCCGCTTTCACTTTCATCAAGAGGCATTTTAGTTCCTCTTCACTTTCTGCCATAAGGGTGGTGTCATCTGCATATCTGAGGTTATTGATATTTTTCCCGGCAATCTCGATTCCAGCTTGTGCTTCTTCCAGTGCCGCGTTCCTCATGATGTATTCTCCATATAAGTTATATTAGCATGGTGACAATTAGGTTATTGATATTTTTCCCGGCAATCTTGATTCCAGCTTGAGCTTCTTTCAGCACCGCGTTCCTCATGATATACTCTGCAAATATGTTAAATTAGCATGGTGACAATATACAACATTGACGTACTCCTTTTCCTATTTTGAACCAGTCTGTTGTTTCATGTACAGTTCTGTTTCTTCCTGACCTGAATACAGGTTTCTCAAGAAGCAGGTCAGGTGGTCTGGTATTCCCATTTCTTTCAGAATGTTCCACAGTTTATTGTGATCCACAGAGTCAAAGGCTTTGGCATAGTCAATGAAGCAGAAATAGATGCTTTTCTGGAACTATCTTGCTTTCTCCATGATCCAGCGGATGTGGCAATTTGTGTGCTTCAGCCTTTTCTAAAACCTGCTTGAACATCTGGGAGTTCACGCTTCACATATTGCTGAAGCCTGGCTTAGAGAATTTTGAGCATGACTTTAATAGCGTGTGAGATTAGTGCAATTGTGCGGTCGTTTGAATATTCTTTGGCATTGCCTTTCTTTGGGATTGGAATGAAGACTGACCTTTTCCAGTCCTGTGGCCACTGCTTAATTTTCCAAATTTGCTTGTATATTGAGTGCAGCACTTTCACAGCGTCATCTTCCAGGATTTGAAATAGCTCAACTGGAATTCCATCACCTCCACTAGCTTTGTTTGTCGTGATGCTCTCTAACGCCCACTTGACTTCACATTCCATGATGTCTGGCTCCAGGTGAGTGATTATGCCATCGTAATTATCTTGGTCTTGAAGATCTTTTTTGTACAGTACTTCTGTGTATCCTTGCCACCTCTTCTTAATATCTTCTGCTTTTCTTAGATACATACCATTTCTGTCCTTTATCAAGCCCATCTTTGCATGAAATAGTCTCTTGTTATCTCTAATTTTTTTGAAGAGATCTCTTGTTTTTCCTATTCTGTTGTTTTCCTCTATTTCTTTGCATTGACCACTGATGAAATCTTTCTTATCTCTCCTTGCTATTCTTTGGAACTCTGCATTCAGCTGCTTATATCTTTTTTTCTCTCCTTTGCTTTTTGTTTATCTTCTTCTCACAGCTATATGTAAGGCCTCCTCAGACAGCCATTTTGCTTTTTGCATTTCTTTCCCTTGGCGATGGTCTTGGTCCCTGTCTCCTGTAAAATGTCACGAACCTTCATCTATAGTTCATCAGGCAATCTATCTATCAGATGTAGTCCGTTAAATATATTTCTCACTTCCACTGTATAATCATAGGGATTTGATTTCGGTTATATCTGAATGGTCTAGTGGTTTTCCCTACTTTCTTCAATTTCCGTCTGAATTTGGCAATAAGGAGTTCATAATCTGAGCCACAGGCAGCTCCTGGTCTTCTTTATACTAACTTTATAGAGCTTCTCCATCTTTGGCTGCAAAGAATATAATCAATCAGATTTCGGTGTTGACCATCTGGTGATGTCCATGTGTAGAGTCTTCTCTTGTGTAGTTGGAAGCGGGTGTTTGCTATGACCAGTGCCTCCTCTTGAAAAAACTCTATTAGCCTTTTCCCTGCTTCATTCCGTGCTCCAAGGCCAAATTTGCCTGTTACTCCAGGTGTTTCTTGACTTCCTACTTTTGCATTCCAGTCC
The DNA here is from genome assembly GCF_049115385.1 of Moschus berezovskii. Classification (NCBI taxonomy): domain Eukaryota; kingdom Metazoa; phylum Chordata; class Mammalia; order Artiodactyla; family Moschidae; genus Moschus; species Moschus berezovskii. Next base: position 72,521,141 of record NC_142489.1, read on the forward strand.
CCTATAATGAAAAGGACATCTTTTTTGGATGTTAGTTCTAAAAGGTCTCATAGGTCTTCATAGAATCATTCAACTTCGGCCTCTTCAGCGTTACTGGTTGAGGCATAAGCTTGGATTACTGTAATATTGAATGGGTTGATTTGGAAATGAACAGAAATCATTCTCTCATTGTTAAGATTGCATCCAAGTCATGAATTTCGGACTGTCTTGTTGACCATGATGGCTCTTCCATTTCTACTAAGGGATTCCTGCCCACAGTAGTAGATATGATGGTCATCTGAGTTAAATTCACCCATTCCAGTCCATTGAAATATGTTAGGTCTTTTTGCGGGATAGGTCTCCCTCTCTTCTCACCTCTCACCCCCTTCCTTGGCTATCAGAAGGTTAAAGTTGTTTTCTCATGATAGCTCCATAAGATTGCCCTCAGGGCATTCAGGCCTGATCCTTAACCTAAGCAGTGTAGCCCGCTCTTCGTTGTTCAGCCTCCTTTTCCCTGGTGGTATATGCGATTTTCTGGGGGTACTTCTCTGCTGGGAGGTGTCATTACGCACATAATTTGTGGGGTTTGTTTATGTATATATGTATGTATGTGTTTTTCCTCCCAGGTTCGTTGCTTTCTGAGATTCCAAAACTCCACACACATCTGCCGGAGAGAGGGTTTCTGGTATTTGGATACTGTTCCATTTTAAGACTTCCTTTCTGGGATGGTCTCCATCACTATCTCCTTTTTCTCTGCTTTTATCTTTTATATTCTGTTCTACCTCCTTTGAAGAATATTGGCCCCATGGGGGTTTTTTGTCCTCTGCCAGTGTAAAGAAATTGTTTTGTGCAATTTGCTCAGTGTTCAAATGTTCTTTGAATGGATTTGTGGGAGAGAAGGTGGTCTCCCCGTCCTATTCCTCTTCCATCTTAGGATCGCACCCCTCACCCCCCACTGATTATAGACTACGGGAATATCTCCATAATTTTACTGACATTCACCTTAATACTACAGAAGGAGAAATTATTCGAAAAATAGATTTCTCACTCATTTGGCTCCTGATATCTGCCATAATTTACGAAAACAGGTAATTGGACAAAATTAAACCTTAGAAAATTATGACAAACCTAGAAGGCATATTAAAAAGCAGAGACATTACTATGCCAAACAAGGTCCGTCTAGTCAATGCTATGGTGTTTCCAGTGGTCAGGTATGGATGTGACAGCTGGACTGTGAAGAAAGCTGATAGCCAAAGAATTGATGCTTTTGAACTGTGCGGTTGGAAAAGACTCTTGAGAGTCCCTTGGAATGCAAGGTGATCCAACCAGTGCATTCTAAAGGAGGTCAGTCCTGGGTGTTCATTGCAAGGACTGATGCTAAAGCTGAAACTCCAATACTTTGGCCACCTCATATGAAGAGTTGACTCACTGTAAAAGACTGGTTCTGGGAGGGGTTGGGGACAGGAGGAGAAGGGGCCACAGAGAATGAGATGGCTGGATGTGATCACCGACTCGATGGGCATGAGTTTGAGTGAACTCCAGGAGTTGGTGATGGACAGGGAGGCCTGGTGTGCTGTGATACATTGGGTCGCAAAGAGTTACGATGGAGCTACTGAACTGAACTGAAACCTTGAACAACTGTTGCAAACATTTCAGATGGTATATTATTGTAAAGAATATGAGGAGGAAAATAGGGGTAAAAAATTGAGCAAAAGACTGAAACCCCAACAATGTCCGTTAGAACTGCTCTGAAACAGCCTGAGAAAAATAATCAGAGGAACACAGGTGAAAAGGTATAGGCTTGCTATTACTGTGGAAAGGAGGGGCATCTCCAGAAGGGTTTCCTTCAGGCATCTAAGACACCTCTGGCTCCCTGTCTTGTCTGCAAAAGACCACACTAGAGAGAGACTGACCTCAGAGGTATAGGCCCCAGTCATCAGACTCTCAAGAGGATTGGGAGTACACAAAAGCCCTCATCTTAATGATATCTTAAGAACACCATGTATTAATCACGGTGCGGGGGCTAATCTGTTGATTCCTTTTGGAAACCACAGCAAGCTTCTCTGTGCTCACTGAAGCCTCTGGTCCAATTTCCTCCCATCCACTGTTATAATGGAGCTGTCAGGATGAGCCAAATGCTGTTATTTCATTCACCATTAAGCTGCAACTCGGATTCTCTTTTATTTCCTCATGGGTTTCTAATGATGCCAGAGCCTCTCTTATCCCTTTGGGGGAAGAATATGCTGAACAAGGTCCAGGCCTCTGTTTTCATAATACGGAACCCTTTCTTTTAATATGAACAATAATGTAAATGTTAGGGTGTGGGCTGATGAGAAAAATTATGAGTTGAGCGCAAATGCTGTTCCTATTGTTACCAACCTCAAAGACCCTGTGTATACCATGCTCAAAGACCTCTTTTCATGTCAAAAGCAGTATCCATTACAGCCTGAGTTTAAGGAATGGACAAAATCTTACTGTACTGACTTCTCATGATGTAAGAGGGATCTTTAAACTCTACAATTCAGAGCAACAGTGACTCCATTTTCAAAACTTTTGTAACTGAAGGAGTGTCAAAAGTTATATGAATAGAATATTACTAACCCAACTCCCATCTTCAAGAAAGGTAGAAAAAGTGTAACGATATCATTAAGAGGCATCTACATAAGCTAACTCAGGAAACAGAGAACCATTATTTGAAAATTTACCCGTACCTTTAACGAAGGCTCAGACTCCCCACCCCCCTGCAAAAAAAAAAAAAAGGATTTTCTCAATGACACACCAATTTTATGCACAAATATTAGCATAGATCCTCAAGCTATAGAATTAACTATGTTTCTTAGGTTTCAGCTTTTCAACCTCCTAATCATACATATATGACATATTGGGAGAAGGCGATGGCACCTCAGTCCAGTATTCTGCTTGGCTGCCATCTATGGGGTCGCTAAGGATCGGACACGACTGATCGACTTTACTTTCACAATGATATATATATATATAAAACAATGATATATATATAAAACAATGATAGATATATATAAAAAACAATGTTTTATATATATATATATAACAATGAAAAGCCCCTAGCACGCACTCAAATTTGTGAAAACAGACGATGCACTCATTCTCCTTCACGACGAAGGCTTTCTGAATTACTGGATTTGCAATCTCGAGTCTCTGAGGCCGATGATGTTTTTCTCTCTCCTTTGTTAAGAAATGAAAATTCTCAAGGGTAACTAATGCCTCAATACAAAGGCATTGATATTTCTCACATACAACAAATGGAAAAGGCTGTAACTTCTAAACACTATAGTTTCTTCTATTTGAATTTTATTTTATTCTTTAACTACACTGGGAGTTGCTATCTCCTTTATTGTTGTCAGAAAGGACGCCAACATGCTATTTGAAAAACTGCTTGTGTATGGAGAATGAAAATCAGGATTGTCAGAGAGCCATCACTCTGATTTGTGAGACCAGGAATGTTCTTGATTATTTGAAGGCTTGTTGCACCTTAGGGTTAGAAACTCAGAAAATGCAAATGTTAGCTGAAGCAATGACTACTTCCTTTAAAAGGGGGAATGGAGGGCGTTTTGTTTGTGGGGATAAGAAGCATTAAAAAAAAAAAAAAACTGATTGCCCTAAAAGATACACAGAATAAAGTAAAACTAATAAAAAGCCTCCAGGAATCTTCCATTGATGTTCTAAATGGGTACAACTGTGATCTAAATATCATTTGCAGGGAACCCTATTTTGGGAAACTCAAAGATGGGGATTCCCCGGGTCCCCATCAACAAAAATCAGGGGCAAACTCCATCTTGTCTCTCAAACCGTCAACATTTGGCAGGGCTGCTGTCAACATACAAGCCCTGAAAGATTTTCTGTTTTTCCTCAAACAGTCCCTTCTAGAATACCTACCGGACTTTATGGACACTTAACTCCCACAAACCTTTGACCTTATATTTGGCCGATATAATCTGAATTCTAAGGCAATTTCTATTCATTCTGGAATCATTGATTCAGATTATAAGGGAGAAAGTAAAATTATAATATCATCTCAGAAACTATCATAATTCAAAAAGGGGGACAAATTACCCAATTACTTCTTTTACCTTACATTTTCTATTAACTCCTTAAATGCATCAACTGCACGGAACTGAATGGCAAATTGATAGGGAACCAGTGGAAACAGTGGCTGACTTTATTTTTCTGGGCTCCATAATCAATGAAGATGGTGATTGAAGCCATAAAATTAAAAGACGCTTCCTCCTTGGAAGGAAATCATGACCAAGCTAGAAGGCATAGTAAAAAGCAGAGACATTACTTTGCCAACAAAGTCCGTCTAGTCAAGGCTATGGTTTTCCCACTGGCCATGGATGGATGATGAGTTGGACTATAAACAAAGCTGAGCGTCGAAGAATTTATGCTTTTGAACTGTGGTGTTGGTGAAGACTTGAGCGTCCCTTGAACTGCAAGGAGATCCAACCAGTCAATCCTAAAGGAGATCAGTCCTGGTTATTGATTGGAAGGAATGATGTTTAAGCTGAAACTCAAGTATTTCAGCTACCTGATGTGAAGGGCTGACTCATTTGAAAAGATCCTGATGATGGGAAAGATTGAGGGCAGGAGGAGACGGGGACGACAGAGGATGAGACAGTTGGATGACATCACTGACTCGATGGACATGGTGGGTGGACTACGGGAGTTGGTGATGGACAGGGAGGCCTGGCGTGCTGCAGTTCATGGGGTCGCAAAGAGTTGGACATGACTGAGCGACTGAATTGAACTGAACTGAATGATATACAGACAGGTGAATTAGGTAAATCAGATTAAAAACAATTCTTATGAACATCAATAGTATCTGAACAGGCACAACCAAATATAAGTATTAAAATTAATTGCAAAAGATTTTCTGGTGTTCTTGTTACTAAATCCGATATTACTATTATTACAAAACATTTATTGCCCAAACCTGGGCATTTACAAATAAATTTTTGTTAAATTGCAGGAGTATCTCAAACTAAAGTACAGGAGGCTTACTAAAATGTCCAAATATATCCACGTGAGTGACCAGAAAGCCAACCTACAACTTTAAAACCTTATATGATCGATGATCCCCTTAATTTAATAAGAAGAGATTTACTTATGCAATGACAAAATCAAATACATATTCCATATTTTTCCTACGGGCCACTGCTCATTTAATAAACAATATAATAATTAAAATAACTTTGAAATATGACGAGCCTATTTGGACAGAGCAGTGGCCCCTTACAAAAGTTGGACTGTGAAGAAAGCTGAGTGCCAAAGAATTTATGTTTTTGAACTGTGGTGTTGGAAAAGACTCTTGAGAGTCCCTTGACCTGCAGAGAGATCCAAACAGTCCAATCTGAAGGAGATCAGTACTGAGTGTTCATTGGAAGGACTGGTGTTAAAGCTGAAACTCCAATACTTTGGACACCTCATGGGAAGAATTGACTCACTGGAAAAGACTCTAATTTTGGGAGGGATTGGGGGCAGGAGGAGAAGGGGACGACAGAGAATGAGGTGGCTGGATGGCATCACCGACTCTGTGGACATGAGTTTGAGTTAAGGCCGGGAGTTGGTGTTGGACAGGGATGACTAGCATGCTGTGATTCATAGGGTGGCAAATAGTCAGACACGACTGAGCAACTTAACCGAACTGAACTGAAGGAACGACAATGGAGGATACACAATTGAAATTAAAACATATTGAGGAATCATGTTCTCCTTGGAATACTCCCATTTTTGTGATAAAGAAGAAATCTAACAAATGGCGTCTTTTAACTGACTTTTGAAAGATTAATGCATCCATGAAACCTATCTGTGCAGTGCAACCATGAATTCCATCACCTGCCACTATTCCTCGAAACTGGCATATTATTATCATAGGCTTGCAGGATTGATTTTTTACTACACCTTTACACCTGCTAGAGCGAGAAATATTTACTTTCTCCCTTATCCTAATCATATCAGGCCTCACAAACAGTATCAATGGACTGCATTGCCTCAAGGAATGATAAATTCTTGCGCCATGTTTCAACGTTGTGTAGCCAAAGCTCTTGAACCTGTGTGAAAGCAATTTCATAACTATGCTATTGTTCACTACACGGATGATACATTGTTTTCAGCTCCTTCTACTTTAGAAACTCAGAAGATATTTTATGTAGCTCAACAACACTTAAAAGAGTCTCGATTAATCATTGCCCCTGAATAGATTCAATCCTCTGCACCTTACAATTACTTGGGATTTAACGCTATTAGACAACGTATCACCCCTCATCTTGCACAGATTCGTGTTGATAAATTATCATCCTTGACTTTTTGATTTTAAAAATTTTAGGCATATAACCTGGAGTAGACCTACTTTGGGTATTACAGAGTATCAACTGACTTATTTAACACTTTAAAAGGAGTTTCTGATCAAAATATCCCTCGTTCACTCTCTCAAGAGGCACGAGAAGAATTCTGCATAATGCAAAATAAATTACAAAAGCAAATTCTTTCTCCTATCAGACTTGAGATACCTTTAGAGTTATTTACCCTTCCCTCTCTCCAGTCCCCTACAGGACTTCTTGCCCAGCAAGAACGCCTGATAGAATGGATATATACCCTTTTTCACAGGGACAAGATCACTTACACTCTCTCTTGATTTGATTGCTAAAGTAATTATCAGTGGGAAAAATAGAACTGGAGCTCTAACTGGCTCTGATTCTTATAAAATTGTAATTGAGTTCAGTTCAGTTCAGTCACTCAGTCGTGTCTGTACAATTCTTCAAAAGTACTGAATATATTATCTGTCGCATTGTCACATCACAACCTATACCTCAAGCTGATGTTTTTTTTTTATCAGTTCAGTTCAGTCTCTCAGTCGTGTCCGACTCTCCGCGACCCCATGGATCACAGCACACCTGGCCTCCCTGTCCATCACCAACTCCAGGAGTTCCCTCAAACTCATATCCACAGAGTGGGTGATGCCATCCAACCGTCTCATTCTCGGTCGTCCCTTTCTCCTCCCGCCGCCAACATTTCCCAGCATCAGAGTCTTTTCCAGTGAGTCAACTCGTCGCATGAGGTGGCCAAAGTATTGGAGTTTCAACTTTAGCTTCAGTCCTTCCAATGAACACCCAGGATTGATCTCCTTCAGAATGGACTGGTTGGGTCTCCTTGCAGTCCAGGGGACTCTCAAGAGACTTGTCTAGCACCACTGTTCAAAAGCATCAATTCTTTGGCGATCCGCTTTCTTCACAGTCAAACTCTCCATCCAAACATGACCACGGGAAAAACCATAGCCTTGACTAGAAGGACCTTGGTTGGCAAAGTAATGTCTCTGCATTTTAATAGGCTATCAAGGTTGGTCATAACTTTCCTTCCAAGGAGTAAGCGTCTTTTATTTTCATGGCTGCAGTTAGCATCTGCAGTGATTTTGAGCCCCCCCAAAATAAAGTCTGACACTGTTTCCACTGTTTTTCCATTTATTTCCCATGAAATGATGGGACCAGGTGCCATGATATTTGTTTTCTGAATGTTGAGCTTCAAGCCAACCTTTTCACTCTCCTCTTTCACTTTCATCAAGAAGCTTTTTAGCTCCTCTTCACTTTCTGCTATAAGGGTAGTGTCATCTGCATATCTGTGGTTATTGATATTTCTCCCAGGAATCTTGATTCCAGCTTGTGCTTCTTCCAGCCCAGCGTTCCTCATGATGTACACTGCATATAAGTTAAATAAGCAAGGTGACAATATACAGCCTTGATGTAGTCCTTTTCCTACTTGGAACCAGTCTTTTATTCCATGTACAGTACTGACTGTTGCTTCCTGACCTGTATACAGGTTTCTCAAGAGGCAGGTCAGGTGGTTTGGTATTCCCGTCTCTTTCAGAATGTTCCACAGTTTATTGTGATCTACAGAGTCAAATTCTTTGGCATAGTCAATGAAGCAGAAATAGATGCTCTTCTGGAACTCTCTTGCTTTCTCCATGATCCAGGGATGTTGACAATTTGTTCTCTGGTGCTTCTATGTTTTCTAAAACCTGCTTGAACATCTGGAAGTTCACGGTTCACACAATGCTGAAGCCTGGCTTGGAGAATATTGAGCGTGACTTTACTAGTGTGTGAGATGAGTGCAATTGGTGCGGTCGTTTAAGCAGTCTTTGGCATTGCCTTTCTTTGGGACTGGATTAAAGACTGACCTTTTCCAGTCCTGTGGCCACTGCTGAGTTTTGCAAATATGCTGGCATATTGAGTGCAGCACTTTCTCAGCATCATCTTTCAAGATTTGAAATAGCTCAACTGGAATTCCATCACCTCCACTAGCTTTGTTCGTTGTGAGGCTTTCTAAGGCCCACTTGACTTCACATTCCAAGATGTCTGGCTTTAGGTCAATGATCACGTTATCGTGACTACCTTGGTCGTGAAGATCTTTTTTGTACATTTCTTCTTTGTATTTTTGCCACCTCTTCTTAATATCGTCTGCTTCGCTTATGTCCATACCATTTCTGTCCTTTATCGAGCCCATCTTGGCATGAAATATTCCCTTGGTATCTCTAATTTTCTTGAAGAGATCTCTTGTCTTTCGCATTCTGTTGTTTTCCTCTATTTCTTTGCATTGATCACTGAGGAAGGCTTTCTTATCTCTCCTTCCTATTCTTTGGAACTCTGCATTCAGATGTTTATATCTTTCCTTTTCTCCTTTGTTTTTCACTTGTCTTCTTTTCACAGCTATTTGTAATGCCTCCTCAGACAGTCATTTTGCTTTTTTGCATTTCTTTTCCATGGGGATGGTCTTGGTCCCTGTATTCTGTACAGTGTCACGAACCTCCGTCCAGAGTTCATCAGGCACTCTCGCTATCAGATCTAGTCCCTTAAATCTATTTCTCACTTCCACTGTATAATCGGCTCCTCTAGCAAAGCAGACACCAGAGACGCCATCCCCGGCGCTACCGACCACGCAAAGAGGCGCGGCCGTGAGAAGGTACCCCAAGACTGAGGCCAGGGCCAGTGGCCGAGAGGAGCTACCCCACCTCCAATAGGCCGTGGCTGCGCGGGCGCAGGAGGGCCGAGAGGAGCTACTCCACCTTCAAGGTCAGGAGGGGCGTCCTTGAGGAAATACCCCTCATCCAAGTTAAGCTGCAGCGGCTGCACTTTTCTTGGAGAAGCTGTGAAGAGATATCCCACGCCCAAGGTAAGAGAAATCCAAATAAGACAGTAGGTATTGCGAGGGGGCATCAGAGGGCAGAAACACTGAAATCATAATCACGGGAAACTAGTCGATCTGATCACATGGACCACAGCTGAATGTGGTCCACTGGAGAAGGGAATGGCAAACCACTTCAGTATACTTGCCTTGAGAACCCCATGAACGGTATCAAAGGGCAAATTGATAGGATAATGAATGAGGAATTCCTCAGGTCGGTAGGTGCCCAGAATGCTACTGGATATCAGTGGAGAAATAACTCTAGAAGAATGAAGGGATGGAGCAGAAGCAAAACCAATACCAATTTGTGGATGTGACCGGTGATAGAAGCAAGGTCCGGTGTTGTAAAGAGCAATATTGCATAGGAACCTGGAATGTTAGGTCCATAAATCAAGGCAAATTGGAAGTGGGCAACAAGAGATGGCAAGAGTGAACATAGACATTCTAGGAATCATTGAATTAAAATGGACTGGAATGGGTGATCTTAACTCAGATGACCATCATATCTACTACTGTGGGCAGGAATCTCTTAGGAGAAATGGAGGAGCCATCATGGTCAACAAAAGAGTCCGAAACACAGTACTTGAATGCAATCTTAAAAACGACAGAATGATTTCTGTTCGTTTCCAAGGCATACCATTCATTATTACAGTAATCCAGACCTATACCCCAACCAGTAACGCTGAAGAAGCCGAAGTTGAACGGTTCTATTAAGACCTACAAGACCTTTTAGAACTAACATCCAAAAAAGATGTACTTTTCATTATAGGGGACTGGAATGCAAAAGGAGGAAGTCAAGAAACACCTGGAGTAACAGGCAAATTAATGTCTCTGCTTTTTTACTATGCCTTCTAGCTTGGTCATGATTTCCTTCCAAGGAGGAAGCGTCTTTTAATTTTATGGCTTCAATCACCATCTTCATTGATTATGGAGCCCAGAAAAATAAAGTCAGCCACTGTTTCCACTGGTTCCCTATCTATTTGCCATTCAGTTCCGTTCAGTTGATGCATTAAAGGAGTTAATAGAAATGTAACGTGAAAGAAGTAATTGGGCAATTTGTCCCCCTTTTTGAATTATGATAGTTTCTGAGATGATATCATAATTTTATTTCTCCCTTATAATCTGAATCAATGATTCCAGAATGAATAGAAATTGCCTTAGAATTCAGACTATATCGGCCAAATATAAGGTCAAAGGTTTGTGGGAGTTAAGTGTCCATAAAGTCCGGTAGGTATTCTAGAAGGGACTGTTTGAGGAAAAACAGAAAATCTTTCAGGGCTTGTATGTTGACAGCAGCCCTGCCAAATGTTGATGGTTTGAGAGACAAGATGGAGTTTGCCCCTGATTTTTGATGATGGGGACCTGGGGAGTCCCCGTGTTTGAGTTTCCCAAAACAGGGTTCCCTTCAAATGATATTTAGATCAAGGTTGTACCCATTTACAACATCGAGGGCAGATTCCTGGAGGCTTTTTAGTAGTTTTACTTTATTCTGTGTGTTTTTTAGGGCAATCAGTATTTTTTTTTTTAATGGTTCTTATCCCCACAAACAAAACACCTTCCATTCCCCCTTTTAAAGGAAGTAGTCATTGCTTCAGCTAACATTTGCATTTTCTGAGTTTCTAACCCTAAGGTGCAACAAACCTTCAAATAATCAAGAACATTCCTGGTCTCACAAATCAGAGTGATGGCTCTCTGACAATCCTGATTTTCATTCTCCATACACAAGCAGTTTTTCAAATAACATTTTGGCCTCCTTTCTGACAACAATAAAGGAGATAGCAACTCCCAGTGTAGCTAAAGAATAAAATAAAATTCAAATAGAAGAAGCCATAGTGTTTATAAGTTACAGCTTTTTCCATTTGTTGTATGTGAGAAAAGTCAACGCCTTTGTATTGAGGCATTAGTTACCCTTGAGAATTATCATTTCTTAACAAAGGAGAGAGGAAAAAGATCATCGGCCTCAGAGACTCGAGATTGCATATCCAGTAAATCAGAAAGCCTTCGTCGTGAAGGAGAATGAGTGCATCATCTGTTTTCACAAATTTGAGTGCGTGTTAGGGGCTTTTCATTGTTATATATATATATATATATATATCCATATATCATTGTGAAAGTAAAGTCGCTCAGTGGTGTCCGACCCTTAGCGACCCCATAGATGGCAGCCAACCAGAATACTGGACTGAGGTGCCATCGCCTTCTCCCCATATGTCATATATATATAGTTCAGTTCCGTTCAGTCGCTCAATCGTGACCGTCTCTTTGAGACCCCCATGAATCACAGCATGCCAGGCCATCCACCATCTCATTCTCTGTCGTTCCCACCCCCAATCCTTCCCAGCATCAGAGTCTTTTCCAGTGAGTCAACTCTTTGCATGAAGTGGCCATAGTATTGGAGTTTCAGCTTTAGCATCAGTCCTTCCAATGAACACCCAGGATTGATCTCCTTCAGAATGGAATGGTTGGCTCTCCTTGCAGTCCAAAGGACTCTCAAGAGTCTTCTCCAGCACCAGTGTTCAAAATCATCAATTCTTCGGCGATCAGCTTTCTTCAAAGTTCAACTCTCACATCCATACATGACCACGGGAAAAACCATAGCCTTGACTAGATGGACCTTTGTTGGCAAAGTAATGTCTCTGCTTTTTAATATACTATCCAAGTTGGTCCTAACTTTCCTTCCAAGAAGTAAGCGTCTTTAAATTTCATGGCTGCAATCAGCATCCGCAGTGGTTTTTGTTGATACTTCTGATGCTCTCTTTGACTATATTGTTGGCTATAGTGTCAAAGAGAGCATCAGAAGTGTCAACATCGGATTCATCTTGTCCTCAAATCGGGGGATCTTTGGCTTCACTTCCATTAGAAAAGGAGGACGAGCGCTAGGGACAACCGGAACAGGGACGGTGGGAAAGTTTTGAAACATTGTATGTTGCTCTAATTGGGCTTTTTGTAAAGTCTCATCATCTAATTTATATTCGTATAACATGAGCATTCGCTTGATGAGGAATATGGGGGTTGCAGATAGGATTGCCTTGAAATGAAAAGATCAAGGCTTTAATGAGGGCACACAAGGGTCAGAAATTTGTTGCAATATTTACTCCCCATCCTGTGGCTCGTTCAACATATTCTTTAACCTGCTTTCAAATTTCTAAATCCAAACATCAGGGAACCAGGGATTCTATTCAGCCACTGTTTGGAGTTGAGCCTCTATCTGCTGATGCGAAACCAAAAGTCGTTGAACCTTACATAAATGATGAAGTAAAGTAGAAAGGAGGTGGGACTTTCCAGCCATTTCTCTCATAACCCTGCATTTACCGACCTCCATAGGTCCTAACAGCCATTCAGTCTGCTTGCCAAGGGTGCTCACCAGGTCCTTGTTGGGGCGCCAGCAGTCACAGTCGGCGTAGACTGGGACCGAGGGACTGGAGTTGATGAGAAGAATGCCGGGGACCCAAGTGTTGAGTGAAACAAGGGTACTTTATTTGAAGAAACACATGCTTATATATCTTCAGTAAAGTGATTACTCAGTCATGAAAAAGAATGAAATTCCACCAATTGCAACATAATGGATAGTTTTTTCAGTCCAAAGTCACTGAAGGGAGTCAATGAAGGGAATCCAAGCAGGTGTCTTTTCTCATGATCTCAGACCTGAGAACTGCATGCAGCTATGATCGTTCCTCTTTTGTAGGAACTGATAATAAACAGAGAGTCCTTGAGATACAGCACACAAAGAAGACAACATATTGGATCCCTTAAAGTCGAATGCATCCTGACAGACCCAGACATTCTGGAATGCAAAATCACGTAGGCATTAGGAAACATCAGTAAGAACAAAGTTGTTCGAAGAGATGAATACCCAGTTGAGTTATGTATAATTCTAACCGATGACGCTGTGAAAATGCTGCACTCAATATGCAGGCAAATTTGGAAAACTCAGCAGTGGCCAAAGAACTGGAAAAGATCAGTTCACTCCAATCTCATTAAAAGGCAATGCGAAAGACTCTTTGAACTACCGCACAATTGCACTCATCTCACACAGAGCATAAAGTAATGCCTGAGATTCTCCAAGGAAATTGTCCACAAATGAAGAATTTCCAGAGGTTCAAACTGGATTAGGAAAAGCAGAGCAACCAAAGACTAAACTGCCAACACCCATTGTGTGATTGAAAAAGCAAGACAGTTCCAAAAAACATCTATTTTTGCTTTAATGACTATGCCAAGGAAAAGACTCTGATGCTGGGAGGGATTTGGGGCAGGAGGAGGCAGGGAAGACAGAAAATGAGATGGCTGGATGGCATCACCGATTCGATGGTCATGAGTTTGAGTGAACTCTGGGAGTTGGTGATGGACAGGGAGGAATAGCGTGCTGTGATTCATGGGGTTGCAAAGAGTCGGACACTTCTGAGTGACTGGACTGAACTGAATCGAACTGAACTGAAAGTCTGACTTGTAGAACATGAAAAACTGGAACATTCCTCAAGAGATGGGAATCCCAGGCCACCTGACCTGCTTCCACAGAAATCTGTATGCAGGTCAAGGTGCAACAGTACCATGAACTTGGAAAAATGGACTGGTTCCAGAATGGGAAAGTGGTTCCTCAAGGCTCTATATTCTATTTCTCACTTCCACTGTATAATTGGCATCTCCAGCAACGCAGACACGAGAGACGCCATCCCCGGCGCAACCGACCACGCAAAGAGGCGCGGCCGTGAGGAGGTACCCCAAGACTGAGGCCAGGGCCAGTGGCCGAGAGGAGCTACCCCACCTCCAATAGGCCGTGGCTGCGTGGGCGCAGGAGGGCCGAGAGGAGCTACTCCACCTTCAAGGTCAGGAGGGGCGTCCTTGAGGAAATACCTCTCATCCAAGTTAAGCCGCAGCGGATGCACTTTCTTGGAGCAGCTGTGAAGAGATATCCCACGCCCAAGGTAAGAGAAATCCAAATAAGATGGTAGGTATTGCGAGGGGGCATCAGAGGGCAGAAACACTGAAATCATAATCACGGGAAACTAGTCGATCTGATCACATGGACCACAGCTGAATGTGGTCCACTGGAGAAGGGAATGGCAAACCACTTCAGTATACTTGCCTTGAGAACCCCATGAATGGTATCAAAGGGCAAATTGATAGGATACTGAATGAGGAATTCCCCAGGTCGGTAGGTGCCCAGAATGCTACTGGATATCAGTGGAGAAATAACTCTAGAAGAATGAAGGGATGGAGCAGAAGCAAAACCAATACCAATTTGTGGATGTGACCGGTGATAGAAGCAAGGTCTGGTGCTGTAAAGAGCAATATTGCATAGGAACCTGGAATGTTAGGTCCATAAATCAAGGCAAATTGGAAGTGGTCAACAGGAGATGGCAAGAATGAACATAGACATTCTAGGAATCATTGAATTAAAATGGACTGGAATGGGTGAACTTAACTCAGATGACCATCATATCTACTACTGTACTACTGTGGGCAGGAATCCCTTAGAAGAAATGGAGGAGCCATCATGGTCAACAAAAGAGTCTGAAACACAGTACTTGAATGCAATCTTAAAAACAACAGAATGATTTCTGTTCGTTTCCAAGGCAAACCATTCAATATTACAGTAATCCAGACCTATGCCCCAACCAGTAACGCTGAAGAAGCTGAAATTGAACGGTTCTATGAAGACCTACAAGACCTTTACACCTGGAGTAACAGGCAAATTTGGCCTTGGAACACGGAATGAAGCAGGGCAAAGGCTAATAGAGTTTTGTCAAGAGAATGCACTGGTCATAGCAAACACCCTCTTCCAATTCCAACACAACGGAAGACTCTACACATGGACAACACCAGATGGTCAACACCGAAATCAGATTGATTATATTCTTTGCAGCCAAAGATGGAGTAGCTGTACAGAGTTAGAGAAAACAAGACTAGGAGCTGCCTGTGGCTCAGATTATGAACTCCTTATTGCCAAATTCAGACTTAAATTGAAGAAAGTACGGAAAACCTCTAGACCATTCACATATGACCTAAACCAAATCCCTTATGATTGTACAGATTTTTATATAGATGGGACTAAAAATGTTAAAGTCTCATTCTGGTCTCTCGAAGAGTATAACGTTCTTTATACTAAATCCCACTCTTCTCAACAAAATGAATTATATGCTCTCATTCAGGTTATTCACCTACATCCTTACCATATTAATATAGTTTATAATTTTTTATATTCAATATTTGTATTACAATCTATCGAAACTTCAATCATAAATTCTAATCAGTCTATTATTCAACATTTTATCTAACTACAATCTCTTATTAAGAACTGCACTTCCTCTACTCATATTACCCATATCTGAGCACATTCTTGTTTTCTGGCCCTGTGGCTCATGGCAACGAACAAGCTGATAAGCTTGTCGTTTTGCTACTCCTGAAGAGCCACATGATCTATTTTGCAATAATGCTGGTTCATTCCACCAAATTTGCAAAATTCCATATTGCCATGCTAAAGAAATTATCATTAGTTGCCCTACTTGAAGGCCCTTACATCTTCGATCTATTGCACAAGGCATTAATGCTCAAAGATTACATCCTAACGAACTATGACCAATGGGTGTAATGCATTGTCCTGAAATTTCTCGCTCTTCCTTCTTATATGTCTCAATTGACACAAATTCCTTTTTAATATGGTCACACCTCTTCAAGATGAGGCTACACGACATGTTGTAACCCACCTGTTAACTTGTTTTCCTATAATGGGAACACCTAGTTCTATAAAAACGGAAAAAAAGCCCTGCCTATATTTCTAGGCAATTTAAACAATTCCTACAGTCATTTTCTATTAAATATATTACAAGCATCCCTTATAATCCACAAACAATTTTTTTAAACTGGAAACTGTAACACTTTATTTTATTTTTTTTATTGGAGGCGAATTACTTTACATTAATATATTGGTTGGTGTTGCCATACGTTGACACGAATCTGCCCCGATTGTGCAAGTGTTCCCTTTCTTGAACCCCCAGCCCACCTCCCTCTTCCCTATATCCTCCCTCTAGGTCATCCCCGTGCACCAGCCCCAAGCATCCTGTATCATGCCTCGAACCTGGATTGGTGATTCAGTTCAAATAATATACATGTTACAATGCCATTTTCCCAATTCATCCCACCATCACCCTTTCCCACAGAGTCCCAAAGACTGTTCTATACACTTATGTCTCTTTTGCTGTCTCGTATACAAGGTTTAGGCTACCATCTTTCTAAATTCCCTATATATGCATTGGTATACTGTATTGATATTTTTCTTTCTGGCTTACTTCACTCTGTAAAATAGGCTCCAGTTTCATCCACCTCATTGGAACTGACAAAAATGCATTTTTTTGATGGCTGAAAAATACTCCATTGTGTAGATGTACCAGAGCTTTCTGACACATGCATCCGCAGATGGACATCTCGGTTGCTTCCATGTTCTCCCTATTATAAGCAGTGCTTCAGTGAACATTGGAGTACATGTGTTTCTTTCATTTCTGGTTTCCTCAGTGTGTAAGACCAGGAGTGGATTTGCTGGATCATATATCAGTTCTATTTCCAGTTTTTTGAGGAATCTCTGCACTGTTCTCCATAGTGGCTGTACTAGTTTGCATTCCCTCCAACAGTGTAAGAGAGTTCCCTATTCTCCACACCCCCTCCAGCATTTATTTGCATGTAGACTTTTGGATAGCAGCCATTCTGACTGGTGTGAAATGGTATCTCATTGTGGTTTTGATTTGCATTTCTCTGATTATGAGGGATATTGAGCATTTTTTCATGTGTTTGTTAGCCATCTGTTTGTCTTCTTTGGAGAAATGTCTGTTTAATTCTTTGGCCCATTTTTTAAATGAGTCGTTTATTTTTCCGGAATTGAGCTGCAGGAGTTGCTTGTATATTTTGGAGATTAATTCTTTGTCAGTTGATTCAGTGGTATTAATTTCTCCCAATCTGAAGTCTGTGTTTATACCTTGCTTACAGTTTCCTTTGCTGTGCAGAATCTTTTCATTTTAATTAGGTCCCATTTGTTTATTTTTGCTTTTATTTCCAATATTCTGGGAGGTGGGTCTTGGAGGATCCTGCTGTGATTTATGTCAGAGAGTGTTTTGCCTACGTTCTCCTCTAGGAGTTTTAGAGTTTCTGGTCTTACATTTAGTTCTCTAATCCATTTTGAGTTCATTTTGGTGTATGGTGTTAGGAAGTGTTCTAGTTTCATTCTTTTACAAGCAGCTGACCAGTTTAACAAGCACCACTTGTTAAATAGACTGTCTTTACTCCTTTTTATTTTTTTTGCCTCCTTTGTCAAAGATAAGGTGTCCAAAGGTGTGTGGATTTATCTCTGGGCCTTCTATTTTGTTCCATTGATTTATATTTCTGTCTTTATGAGAGTACCATATTATCTTGGTGAATGTGGCTTTGTAGTAGAGCCTGAAGTCCGGCAGGTTAATTCCCCCAGTTCCATTCTTCTTCCTCAACATTGCTTTAGCTTTTCGAGGTTTTTTGTATTTCTATACAAATTGTGAGATTATTTGTGGTAGTTCTGTGAAAAATATCGTTGGAAGCTTGATAGCGATTGCATTGAATTTATACATTACTTTGGGTATTATACTCATTTTTACTATATTTATTCTTCCAATCCACGAACACGGCATATTTCTCCATCTATTAATGTCCTCTTTGTTTACTTTCACTAGTGTTTTATAGTTTTCTATGTACAAGTCTTTTGTTTCCTTAGGTAGATATATTCCTAAGTATTTAATTCTTTTCGTTGCAACAAAGAATGGAATAGTTTCCATAATTTCTCTTTCTATTTTCTCATTAAGTGTATAGGAATGCAAGGGATTTCTGTCTGTTGATTTTATATCCTGCAACTTTACTGTATTCACTGATTAGCTCTGGTAGTTTTCTGGTAGAGTCTTTAGGGTTTTCTGTGTAGAGGATCATGTCATCAGTGAACAGTGAAATTTTACTTCTTCTTTTCCAATTTGTATTCCTTTTATGTCTTTTTCTGCTCTGATTGCTGTAGCCAAAACTTCCAGAACTATGTTGAACGATAGTGGTGATAGTGGGCACCCTTGTCTTGTTCCTGACTTTAGGGGAAATGCTTTCAGTTTTTCACCATTGAGGATAATGTTTTCTGTGGGTTTGTTATATATAGCTTTTATTATGTTGAGGTATGTCCCTTCTATTTCCACTTTTGGAAGGTTTTTATCATAAATGGATGTTGAATTTTGTCGAAGGCTTTCTGTGCATCTACTGAGATAATCATATGATTTTTATTTTTCAGTTTGTTAATGTGGTGTATTACGTTGATTGATTTGCGGATATTGAAGAATGCTTGCATGCCTGGGGTAAAGCCCCTTGATCATAATGTATGATCTTCTTAATGTGCTGTTGGATTCTGATTGCTAGAATTTTGTTAAGGATTTTTGCATCTATGTTCATCAGTGATATTGGCCTGTAGTTTTCTTTTTTGTGGGATCTTTACCAGGTTTTGGGATTAGGGTGATGGTGGCCTCATAGGATGAGTTTGGAAGTTTCCCTTCCTCAGCAATTTTCTGGAAGAGTTTGAGTAGAATAAGTGTTAGCTCTTCTCTAAATTTTTGGTAGAATTCAGCTGTGAAGCCGTCTGGCCCTGGGCTTTTGTTTGCTGGAAGATTTCTGATTACAGCCTCTAATTCCATGCTTGTGATGGGTAGGCAGGCCGCCCTGCCTCCCTACCCATACTCCGCCTGCTAGAGGGTGGTGCGGGCATCTGTGCCGCTTCTCTGCTGAGAGTTTCCTCTGGGCACTTAGTCTGTGGGTTTTAATTATTTATTTAATTATTAATTAAATATTTATGTATGTATGCGTTTTTCTCCCAGTTATGTGGCCCTCTGAAGTTCCAAGGCTCGCCACAGACACACCAGTGTTTCCAGGTGTTAGTAACCTTCTTTTTTTTTTTTTTTTTTTCTTTTCTTTCTTTAAGTCTCCCTTCCTAGGACGAAGCTCTTTCTCTCCCTCTTTTGACTCTCTTTTTATCTTTTATACTATTTCCTACCTCCTTTCGAAGATTATGGGCTGCTTTTCTGGGTGCCTGATGTCCTCTGCCGTTATTCAGAAGTTGTTTTATGGGATTTACTCAGCGTTCAAATGTTCTTTTGCTGATTTTGTGGGGGAGAAATTTGTCACCCTGTCCTATTCCTCTGCCATCTTCCTGTGCTCCCTAAACTCTCCACAAGCACAAATTAAAAAAGTAAATAAAGAGGGGGTATACACAGGATCATTTTTGTGTTCCTTATCCAGAGCAGACCTTCAGTTCAGTTCAGTTCAGTTCATTTCAGTCGCTGGCTCAGTTGTTTCCGATTCTTTGTGACCCCATGAATCCCAGTGCGTCAGGCCTCCCTGTCTATCTCCAACACCCTGAGTTCACTCCAACCCATGTCCATCAAGTCGGTGATACCATCAAGCCATCTCATTCTCTGCTGTCTCCTTCTCCTCCAGCCCACAATCCCTCCCATCATCAATGTCTTTTCAGGTGAGTCAACTCTTCACATGAGGTGGCCAAAGTATTGGAGTTTCTGCTTCAGCATCAGTCCTTCCAATGAACACCCAGGACTGATCTCCTTTAGAATGGACTGGTTGGATCTCCTTGCATTCAAGGGATTCTCAAGAGTCTTCACCACCACAGTTCAAAAGCATAAATCCACGGCTACAAGCTTTCTTTACAGTCCAACTCTCACAACCATACATGACCACTGGAAAAACCATAGCCTTGATTTGAGGGACCTTGGTTGGCAAAGTAATGTCCATGCTTTTCAATACGCTATCTAGATTCCAATGCAATATATTCTCTAATCTTAAAATTATCATTAATGCAGCTTTGCTTGTTTTAAATTTTTTAAACTTATCGCAAGGAGATATTTTGACAAAAGCAGAAAACCGTTTCCTGGAACTGAAGGACACTTCTCTTCCTCTACCTATTTTGTATCAAGACGGGGTGACTAAACAACGGATGTGGAAAATTAATATTACCAGGATAGGGACACGCTTGTATTTCTCCAGGTGGATCCAACGAAGTCATTTGGTTCCCTCTTCAGAAGATTCACCCAAGGAAGCTAAGATAGGGAGAAAAAGGTGAAATCCCCTGGAGGAGGAGATTTCAGTACAAGCCATGGCGGCTTTTAAACTTTCTAAGAAATGTCACACTCGACGTCATCGACCTCATGATCTCCCTACTTGGAGACAGATAAAAACTCTTATTAATCAACCTGAAAATCTGGGTTTTCAACAGGAAATGACCTGGGAATCTGAGAATATTTTTTGGCTACACTTGCTTTCCTTCCTTTTGCTTTCCCCGCTCAGGCTGGCTTGAATAATCACACTTATAGGGCTCATATACCTAAGCCCCAGTTATTGCAAGTTGTAGAATGGAAAGATATAGGACCTGTCATATCCACTAATGACACAGTACATACGCCTCCTCCTTGGAGATTTGAGGGGTCGTCTCCTCTCTTCCTGAGGAAGATGGAAGACTAATAAACATTTCTCTAGGCTATAAAATCCTTCCTTTGTGCATGGGCCCAGGAGAATTATGTATTAATGTTAGTCAACAAAAGTGGACTTCCATCCTGCCTCCAACAAAGAATTTCAGTACATTGCTTGGACTGTTTACTACCCTGTCCCTTTATGGAAACCATGTCAATACTACCAAATCTTTCAGAAAAGGACAAAAGTTGAAATGTAAGGGTTTTACGTATAAGGACTTTACATATGTTCCTGTTTACTGGGATAGATGTCAAGCTAAATCAGGGAAATTAATGTTTTTGTCCAATTACACCATTGTTGATTGGGAAACCCAATCATCTAACTGCTCAGATGATCTTAATAATACAATATGTGAAATGCTAATCAAGAAGAATGGAAGATTACCAATAGTTCAATGGAAAACTTCCATGACAAAGGCCTCTTTGGCTGGATTGACAGTGAAAGGGCAACTCCTCACCCTCGAATCATCCTCAATATATGAATTGGACCTGAACAACAGGACATTTGGAAACATGATGCACGTACTTAAAAACTTGGAACTTGGACTGGATATGCCACAGGGACCAGTCGTTGTCATAGTAACTCTTCCTTCCATTATAATCATTCATATTTTATACAAGCTTCCATCCCCCTTCCTTTTGTTATAGCCATATGGAACTCACAATTTAATAAGACTTTATGTTCTGTGTCTTGTATAGATTGCAAATTGTATACTTGTCTAAATTCCTTTTAAAAAATGAATCCGTTTTGATTCTTCGATCTCGGTGTAGTCTGTGGTTACCAAGTAGGTCTCCAAATACCCTGGGAAGAAGGTCCCATGGTAGGACTTGCCTCCCGGTTACTCTCTAAATTACTCCAATGATCTAAGCGATTCATTGGATGGCTAATTCTTGGCATTTTGGGATTAATAGCCATTTGCATCACTGCTGCAGTTGCAGGCATTGCTTTACAAACCTCAATTCAAACCCAAAACTTTATTCAAATTTGGACTAAAGATGCTGATAATATGTGGGCCACACAGACTCAGATGGATGAGGACGTTCAGGATAAAATACAAGAATTAAAAACAGGCATACAGTGGGTCAGAGAACAATTAATACAATTTTAAAAAGCAAGTATTATTAAAATGTGATTGAACAGTTTTGCATTACTCCTGTTTGGTTCAACAATAGTGCTTACAACTGGGAACAAATCTAGTTTCATTTACAAGATACACATAATAATTCTCCTTAAATATACAATTGGTGCAAGAGAAAATCTTTGAACTCTTCTCTAAGAGTCTATCCTCTTCCAAAAATTTGAAAACCTTAGCTGATCAGCTAGCTGATCAATTATCTGGGTTAGTCACTTGAGGATGATTTCAAAGCATTACACTTCGTATTGGATCTGGAGCTATAAAGCTGAAAATTATCATGGTCATTAGTATCTGTAGTATACTGATGCCTTTCAACTAAAATGTTCAAACTAAACAGACTCAATTGGTCAGTGCCTTTTTCACAGAAGTATATGCAGTCACCCCCAATTATGAAAAAATAAAACAGGGAGAATAACCAGGGGACGTTCAACTTTAAGGGATCCAATAGGTTTTCTTCCTTTGTGTAGCATTTCTCAAGGACTCTGTTCATTCTCAGTTCCTGTGAAACAGGGACGAGCAGAGCTGCATGCAGTCCTCAGTACTGGGATCATGGGAGAGAACACCTGTTTGGATTCCCTTCAGTGTTTCCCTTCAGTGACCTTGAACGTAAAGGATTATCCATTTTGTTGCAACTGGTGGAATTTCATTATTTTTCATGGCAGAATGATAATTTTATTATAGATATATAAGCATGCGTTTCTGCCAAAAAAAAAAAAAAAAAGCACGCTTGTTTCACTCGAGTCTTCTGTCCCATGCATCCTTCTTCTTGTCAACTCCAGTCACCAGATCCTGGTTTACGAAGGCCGTGACATGGGTCTAGTTGAGTGATGACACCATCATGATTATCTGGTCATGAAGAGTATCTTTGCTGAGTTTTTCTGTGTATTCTTGACACCTTTTAATTGTTGCTGTTTCTGTTAGGTCCCCAATATTTCTGACCTTTGTGGTGCACTTCTTTATATGAAATCTTCCCATGGTATCTTTAATTTTCTTGAAGTGATCTCTAGTCTATCTGATTCTATTGTTAACCTCTCTTTCTTGGCATTGATCAATGAGGAACGTTTTCTTATCTGCCCTACTTATTCTTCAATATTCTACATTCAAATAGGTATATCTTTCCCATTCTCATTTCACTTCCACTTCTCTCTCTCCTTTTTCTTTTTTTCTTATTCTCAGCTAGTGTAAGGTGTCTTCGAAAACCGTTTTGCCCTTGTGCATTTCTTTGTCTTGGGGATAGTCTTCATTGCTGCTCCTGTACAATGTCACGAACCACTGCCCTTAGTTCTACAAGAACTCTATTAGATTTCCAATTATAATCAAAAGGGCTTTTATTTAGATCACAGCAGAATGATCTAGGGATTTTCCCTACTTTTGTTGAAATCAGTCTGAATGTTTCAGTATGAGCTGATGATCTGAGCCACAGTCAGCTCCCGGTTTGTTTTGGATGGCTACATTAAGCTTCTCCATCTTCAGCTGTAAAGCATATAATCAGTTTGATTTTGGTATTAACCGTCTTCTTGTGTGCATGTGTAGAGTCGTCTCATGTGTTGTTGGAAAAAGTTTCCTATGACGGTCCCTTGTCTTGGCAGAACAGTGTTAGACATTGCCCTGGTTCATTTTGTAGCCAAAGGCCAAACTTGTCTATGACTCTAGCTATCTCTTGATGTCCTACTTTTGCATTCCAGTCCCCAATGATGCAAATAATATCTTTATGTGTGCGTGTGTGTGTGTGTGTGTTAGTTCTAGAAGATCCTATTGGTAAACATAGAACCACTCAACTTCAGCTTCTCACCGACCTTCAGCTCAATTTCTACTTCAACATTGCTGGTCAGGACATAGATTTGGATTATTGTGCTATTGCATAGTTTGTCTTGAGAATCAGCAGAGATCTTTCTGCATTCTTGAGAATGCACCCAAGAACTGCATTTCACACACTTTTGTTGACTGTGAGTGATACACCGTTTCTTCTCTAGGGATTCTTGCCCACCGTGGTAGATAAAATGGTCATCTCAAATAAATTTGCCCATTCCAGTCAATTTTAATTCACTGATTCCTGAAAGGTTGCTGTTCACCATTGACATCCCCTGTTTGACGAATTCCAAATTAACTTGAATCATGGGCCTAACTTTCTAAGTTCCTATGCACTATTGTTCTTTACAGAATGAGACTTTACTTCCATCACCAGTCACTACAACAGCTGGGTTTTTTTTTTTGTTTGTTTGTTTGTTTTTTGTTTTTTGCTCTGGTTTCATCTCTTCATTACTTTTGGAGTTACTTCTCCACTGATTTCCAGAAGCATATTAGGACACCTACCAACCCGGGGAGTTCATCTTTCAGTGTCCATTCTGTTTGCCTTTTCATACTATTCATGGGGTTTCGAGGCAAAATACTGAAGCTGTGCCATTCACTTCTCCATTGGCCCACGTTTTCTCAGAACCCTCCATCATGACCCATCCATCCCGGATGGCCCTACAGAGTCTGACTCATAGTTTCATTGCATTAGACAAGACTGTGGTCCACTGCATCAGTTTGATTAGTTTTCTGTGGTTGTGGTTTCCATTACGTCTGCCCTCTAACGGATAAGCATAAAAGGCTTATAGAAGCTTTCTGATGGGAGGGACAGACTGTGAGTGAACCTGAGTCTTGTTTAGATAGGTGGAGCAATGTTCAGTATAGCTTTAATCTGATTTTCTGTTGTGGGGAGGGGTGGGGAGGGCTTTGTTCCAGCCCTGTTATTTGAACTGAGGACAAACTTTGGTATGAGAAATGTACTTGTGATCTTCTTCAAAAGGGCTTGTGCAAGCACTGTTGTATTCAGTGCCCCTCATCCTCCTGTAGCCCACTCTCGGCCCACACTTACAGGCAAATCTGGCTCAGGATTTTGTGGGGACACTGCTCCTTATGCTTGGCTCCTGGTGCACACAAGATTTTGTTTCTGCCCTGCAACTGCTTCAGTTCTGTGGAAGTTCTGTAATCAAGTCCTCCAAAGTCAAATTTCCTGTGGGGTTCTCAATCCCTTTGCCACACCCCCAGGTGAGGAATTGTGCAGTGCTCCTAGAACTTCCTTAACAGTACGAGAATTTCTTTGGCATATTTATTTTTCAATTTGTGGATGTCTGCTAGCTGGCTTTATTGTGGATTGAATGGAAAACTCCTCCAAGAGGGCATATGCCATAAACTGCATGACCCAGGTCTGTAGCAGCCAGAGACCCTCTCCCCTGTCAGGCTACTGCTGACCCATGCCTCTGCAGGAGACACTCAATCACTGAAAGACAGGTCTCACTCTGTGTCTGGAAGTCTCTGCGTATTGGTGCACAAAATGTTTTCTATGAGCCCTCTGAGTGTGGCTGGAAGGTATTGATGAAAAACACAAAGTCACCCCTCCTACAGTCTTCTTGGGATGTCTCCTTCCCCACTGGACATGGTGTACATCTTTTTGGTGGGGCCTGACCTTCTCTTGTCCTTCATCATTCAGTAGCAAGCTGCAATTTTGGAGCTCTCTCAGGAAAAGATAAGTGAACACCCTTCTACTTGGCTATCTTTGCTCACTCACAGGCACACACTGGCAAAGGAGAAAATTCATATACCCCATGGCTGCACTTTCTTCACCTTTCTACACCGCCAGTTATGCATGAGCACCTGGATGGATTGCATGCTCGCACACGGTATGCTAGGATGCCTGTGGTTTCACAATGAAGGAGCCTACCTGATCATGTCATTTGTCTCACACCATGCTATTATTGGCCGCATCAGCGAGGGAGTTTGCTGCCTGGTGGACTGGTCTGAGGCAGCAGTAGGCCAGGGCCTTCCTCTAACGTGTAAAAATTCTCCAGTGCAGTAGGCTATCTTTCTGTTCCTCCTCCTTCCAGTCTCTGTTCGTTTCGGAAGGACCTTCACCTCTTCACTGTCATGGATCCTGTTATAGCCATGCCCACCATTTCCACAGGATACCCCACTTCCCATAGACTAAAGGGTTCAAAGGCTATGCTTTAAAATACCCACACCATTCAATTTACACTGGTTGTATTCAGTGTATTTACACTGAATTTACACTGGGTGAGTTCTCAAAACTTCCCCATCTGCTTCCTGGTAGAAATACACACATCAACGTGGCATAAACTGTGAGCTTCTTTATGTCTCTTGAGGTAAACCCAGATTTATTGAGCCACTTTCCTGAATTGTCACTGGCCATCCTTTCCTCATCCCTGTGCTGAACAGGAGCACCTCAGAGATGCATGGGCCAGTCTTCCCCAGTCTGTGGACACCTCGTGCCTCCTTCTTCTTGCTGCATGCCTCGTGATATCTCACCTTCATCTCTACATCGGATGTGGTTGGACACACATCCACATACAGAAACACACACAAACACTGCCATGTCTACCCACGCATGTACACACAAATGTTTAAAGGCACAGGGGAACATAACAAACAGGGACCATAGGTGTTTCTGTAGCTGAAGAACCAGTGCTTCATATCAAATATAGAGAACTCCATATTTCTCCCAGGGAAGTTTCCATTCTGATCTCCAATATGAAATACACAGGAGTCCAACTTCCAAAGTGGAGAATTAACACCTATGATTGAATGCTGTCAATACAGAGCATTTAACATTTCATGGAAGAAATTCTGTTTTGATAAAATTTGAGAAATATGACAAACTCTAAACTTGATGAAGAAAGAGTGGGCCCTGATTTTCATTTGTGCAAGAGAGATCATTCCAAATCCATACTGAATCTCGATATCTTCAGAAACCAGTGCCAAGATTTTCATATGAGAAATATACAGAATTCTAAATTAAATGCCAGAAATCCACATGTAGATTTTCATACCTGAGTAATAGAGAATTCCACATTTCACGTAAGAAAGATAGAATCCAGATTTTCATAGAGTGAAATAAAAAATACAATTATCATGGAGTAATACTATTATCACTATATTTGCATGTAAAAGTATAGGTAATGCTATACTTGAGTTAATTTAAGTTCAGTCTCTCGGTCATATCCAACTCTTTGTGATCCCGTGGACTGCAAATTACGACACTTCACTGTCCAACAGCAATTCCTGGAGCATTCTCAAACTCATGTCCATCGAGTCGGTGATGTCATTCAACCATCTTATCCTCTGTCATCCTCTTCTCCTCCTGGATTCAGTGTTTCCCAGGGTCTTTCCGATGAGACAATTATTTGCATTAGGTGGACAAAATTGGAGTTTACGTCTCAGAATAAGTCCTTCCACTGAATATTCAGTACTGATTTCCTTTAACCTCCTTGCTGTCCAAGAGACACTAAAGAGTCTTCACCAACAACACAGTTTTAAAGCAACAATTCTACTGCACTCAGTTGTCTTTAGAGTCCAAATCTCACATCTGTACATGACTACCAAAAAACAAAAAATCATAGCTTTGATTAAGAGGATATCTGCTCACAAAGCAATGTCTCTGCTTTTCAATATGTTGACTTGGCAGGTCATATCGTTCCTTCCAAGGGGCAAGAATCTTTTAATTTCATGGCTACAGTCACCATCTGCAGTCATTTTGGAGCCCCACAAAAGTCTCTCTGTGTTTCCATTGTTGTTCCATCAGTTTCCCAAGCAGAGATGGAACCAGTTGTAGTTATCTTCGTTTTCTGAATGTTGAGTTTTACGTGAACACTGAACTCCTCTTTCTCCTTCACCAAGAGGCTCTTTAGTTGTTCTTCACTTTTTCCGCAAATGTGGTGTCATCTACCTTTCTGAGGTTATTGATATTCTCCCAGAAACCTTGATTCAAACTTTGCCTCATGCAGCCTGGAATTTAACATCTTGCACACCACCTACAAGGTAAGTAGGCAAGGTGATAATATGCAGCCTTGGCATAATTCTTTCCTGATTTGAAAGCACCCTGTTGTCCATGTCCAGTTCTAACTGTTGCTTCTTGACCTGGATACAGATTTCTCAGGAGGCAGGTCAAGTAGTCTGGTACTCCCATCCCTTTAAGAATTTTCCACAATTTACTGTGATCCACTTATGGCAGAAAGTGAAGAGGAATTCAAAAGCCTCTTGATGAAAATGAAAGAGGAGAGTGAAAAGGTTGGCTTGAAGCTGAATATTCAGAAAGTAAAGATCATGGCATCTGGTCCCATCACTTCATGGGAAACAGATGGAAAAACAGTGGAAACAGCGTCAGACTTTATTTTTGGGGGCTCCAAAATCACTGCAGATGTTGATTACAGCCAGGAAATTAAAAGACTCTTACTCCTTGGAAGGAAAGTTTTGACCAAGCTTGATTGTACATTAAAAAGAGACATTACTTTGCCACCAAAGTCCGTCTAGTAAAGGCTATGGTTTTTCCCTTGGTCATGTTTGGATGTGAGAGTTGGACTGTGAAGAAAGCTGATAGCCGAAGAATTGATGCTTTTGAAATGTGGTGTTGGAGAAGACTCTTGAGACTCCCTTGTACTGCAAGGAGATCAAACCAGTGCATTCTAAAGGAGATCAATCCTGGGTGTTCATTGGAAGGAATGATGCTAAAGCTGAAACTGCAATACTTTGGCCACCACATGCGACGAGTTGACTCACTGGTAAAGACTCTGATGCTGGGAACGGTTGGGGGCGGGAGGAGAAGGCGACAACGGAGAATGAGATGGCTGGATGGCATCACCGACTCTGTGGACATGAGTTTGAGTGATCTCCGGGAGTTGGTGATGGACAGGGAGGCCTGGCGTGCTGTGATTCATGGGGTCGCGGAGAGTCGGACACGACTGAGCGACTGAACTGAACTGAACTGAACTGAACTGACAAAGCCTTTATACCAATGGCTTTGGTATAAACAATGAAGCAGACATACACTTTTTTTTTTTTTTTTCCTGGAGACCTCTTGATCTTTTGATGGGACCTCGGATGTTGGCAATCTGATCTCTGTTTCCTTTACCTGTTCTAAATCCTCTTTGAAGTTCATGGCTCACGTACTGTTCAAGCCTCGCCTGGGGAATTTTTACTATTACTTTGCTACTATTTGATTTAACGCCATTGCGTGTTAGTGTGAACAGTTTATGGCATTGCCTTGCTTTGGAATGGAATAAAAACTGAAAGTTTCCAGTCCTGTGGCCACTGCTTCATTTTCCAAATTCCTTGCATACTTAGTGCAGCACTTTGAGACAATCATTTTTCAGGCTACGACATAGCTGAACTGGTCTCCCTCAGTTCTACTAGTTTTGTTCATAGTGAAGTTTCATAAGGATGGCTTGACTTCACATTACAAGAGGACTGGCTCTAGGTGAGTGATCACATCTTCCAGGTTATCTGACTCATGAAGATCCTGTTAAAATAGTTCTTCTGAATAACCTTTCCACATCTTCTTAATATCTTCTGCTTCATTGAGGTCCATGCAATTTTTGTCCTTTATTTTGAACATCTCTTCATGAAATGATTCCTTGGTATCTCTGAATTTCTTGATGAGGTCTCTAGTCTTTCCCATTCCATTATTTTCCTCTATTTCTTTCCACTGATCACTGAAGAAGGATTTCTTATCACTCCATCTTATTCCTTGAACCTTTGCATTCAGATTATTATATCTTTAATTTTCTCCTTTGTTTTAGCTTCTTTTCTTTTCTCATGTATTTTTAAGTCATCTACAGCAAACCGTTTTGCCTTTTTTTTTTTTTTTTGAGGAGGGTTTTGATCACTGCTTATTGTACAATGTCACAATCCTCTGTCAGTAGTTCATCCGGATTTCTTTGTATCAGATCTAATCCCACGAATCTATTTGGCACTTTCACCGTGTCATCATAAGGGATTTCATGTAGGACATATCTGAATGGTCTAGTGGTTTTCCCTACTTTCTTAAATTTAACTCTTGCTTTCGCAATAAGGAGTTCATGATCTGAGCCACTGTCCAATCCCAGTCTTGCTTTCCTGACTCTACAGATCTCCTGCATCTTTGACTGTGAAGAAAAAAATCAATCTGATTTCAGTTTTAACCATATGATGACGAACATTTGTAGTATCCTCTCGTATTCCCAAAAGAGGGTGTTGCTATGAGCAGTGTGTTCTCTTGGCAAATCTCTGTTAGCCTTTGGAAGACTTCATTTTGTACTCCAAGGCCAAATTTGCCTGTTACCCCTGGTATCTCTTGACTTCCTACTTTTGAATTCCATTCCCCTGTGATGGAAAGGTCATCTTTCTTGTCTGTTAGTTCTACAAATTCTTGTAGGTCTTCGTAGAATTGTTCTATTATAGCTACTTCAGCATTACTGGTCAGGGCACAGATTTGAATTACTGTGCTATTGAATGGGTTCCCTTGGAAAGAAACAGAGATCATTCTGTCATTTTTCAGATTGTCACCAAATACTACATTCCAGACTCTTTTCTTGACTATGACAGCTACTCCATTTCTTCTGAGGGATTCTTTCCCACTGTAGTAGACATAATGGTCATCTGAGTTAAATTCATCCATTCCCGTCCATTTTAGTTCACTGATTCCTAAAATGTCAATGTTCATTCACTCTTGACATTGCCGTTTTGACCCCTTCCTATTTACCTTGATTCAGGGACCTAACCTTTAAAGTCCCTATGCAATCATGCTCTTTACAGCATCGGGGTGTTCTTCCATCACTAGTCACATATGCAAGTGGGAATTTGTTTTTGCTTTGGCTCCATCGCTTCATTCTTTTTGGAGTTTCTTCTGCACTGATCTCCTATATCATATTGGGCAGCTATCAACCTTGGAATTTGTCTTTCAGTATGCTATATTTTGCCTTTACATGCTGCTCATGGAGTTCTTCAGGCAGGAATACTGAGGAGGTTTTCCATTCCCTTCTCCAAGGACCACTATTCGTCAGAGCCCATTACCATCACCCGTCCATCATGGGTGGCCCTACAATCATGACACATAGTTTCACTGAGTGAGTTAGACAAGGCTGTGTCCCATGTGATCAGTTTGATTAGGTTTCTGAGATTATGGTTTTCATTTGTTCTGCCTTCTGACGGAGAAGGTCAAGAGGTTGTGGAAGCTTCCTGATGGGGAAGACTGACTAAGGGAAACTGGTTCTTGTTCTGACAGGTAGGGCCATGCCAGTTCAGTGACTCAGTCATTGACAAATCTTTGTGGCCCTATGCACTGCAGCATGCCAGTCCTCCCTGTCCATCACTAACTCATCGAGTTTACACAAACTCATGTTCATTAAGTCAGTGATGCTCTCCAATCATCCCATCTTCTGTCTACTCTTATCCTCCCACCTTGAATTTTTCCGAGCATCAGCGTCTTTTCCAATGAGTCAGTTCTTTACACCCCGTGACCAAAGTGTTGGAGTTTCAGCTTGAGCACCAGTCCTTCCAATGAATATTCCGGACTGATTTCCTTTAGGATGTACTGCTTTGATCTCCTTGCCCTCCAAGAGACTCTCAAGCCTCTTCTCCAACATCATAGTTCAAAAGTATCAATTCTTTGGTGCTCAGCTTTCTTTATAGTCCAAATCACCCATCCATACATAACTACTGGAAAAACCATAATTTTGATTAGACAGAAATATTTTGGAAAGTAATCTCTCTGATATTTGATATGCTGTCTAGTTTGGTCATATTTTTCTTACAAAGAGAAAGCATCTTTTATTTTTATGGCGGCATTCCCAATCTGCTGTGATTTTGATTACAGTTCCATTCCCCAAACCGCACCCCTGGCAAAAAAAAAAAAAAAAGTCTCTCATTCTTTCCATTGTTTCCCCTTCTATTTGCCATGAAGTGATGGGACCGGTTGACATCATCATTGTTTTCTGAATTTTGATTTTTATGTCATCTATTTCAATCTCCACTTTCACTTTCATCAAGGGCTCTCTTCTTCATCTTTCCTTTCTGCCATAAATGTGGTGCCATCACCAGATAAGAGATTATTGATATTTCATCTGTCTATCTTGATTCCAGCGTGTGCTTATGCAACCAGGCCTTTCACATGATGAAATCTGCACATAATTTACATAAGCAGCATGTCAGCATACAGCCTTGACATACTCCTTTCCCATTGGATTCAGATTGCTGTTCCATTTCCAGTTCTAACTGTTGCGACTTGACCTGCATACAGATTTTTCAGGAGTCAGGGCAGGTTGTCTGGTATTATCATCTCTCGATAAATTTTCCAGTTTGTTGTGACCCATAGTCAAAGGCTTTGGAGTAGTCAACTATGCAGAAGTAGACTTTTTTCTTCTGGAACTCTCTTCCTGTGTTTCTGATCCAAAGGCTATTGACAATTTGATATCTGGATCCTCTGCCTTTTAAAAATCAAGCTTGAACACCTGGAAGTTCATGGTTTACGTACTGTTGAAGCCTGGTTTGGAGAATTTCAATCATTATTGTGCTAGTGTGTAAGACGATTGCATTTGTGTGGTAGTGTGAAAATTCTTTGGCACTGGCTTTCTTTAAGATTGAAATGAAAACTGACCTCCTTGTATAATTATGGGTCATTAATATGTGTATATTACAACAACAAAAAAAAAACACCAATATTCGATTATGTTTATTGTCCACTTATTTTTTAAACTAAATTATGAAAAAGGAGTAAAGAAGAAAAAAGAATTCTGCTTTGTGTTCTCTGATGACCTAAATGTGAAGGAAGTCTAAGAATTCAGGGATTTATGTACACATAAGTGTCCTTCATTTTGACATAGTAGAAAAAAACTAAGATAAGATTGTATAATTTTTATAAAACAAGATTGCTTAATACAATATTACAAGTCAATTGTACCTCAAGCAGTGAAGAAATAAATGGTTCCACCATTTGCAGTATTTTGGTCCTTGAGAACATGACGGTAAATAAAATATTTCAGTTACAATGTGACAGAAACTTTAATCACGTGATGGTGTTTGTAAAAATATGTGAATTTTAAAAAAGTGAGTTAAAAGTGGTTATCAGAGCCTATTCAAAATGGACCATGATTGTTCAAGTTACCAACTTGTATCGTAGGTGAAAT
Source organism: Moschus berezovskii (assembly GCF_049115385.1). Classification (NCBI taxonomy): domain Eukaryota; kingdom Metazoa; phylum Chordata; class Mammalia; order Artiodactyla; family Moschidae; genus Moschus; species Moschus berezovskii. The sequence continues at coordinate 72,553,919 of NC_142489.1, forward strand.
ATTTCTCCAAGAATGGTGTCTAATAGAGACAGGATGGACATAAATCTGCAGATCTTAGCTCAAGATTATTAGTGAAGTTGGAAGTACAACTGCAACCACAGTCACAGGTTCAATGGAGTGCAGTAGAATATACATTGCTCCCATTCTCAGGGCCCTCTTGGCCTTCTACCCTAGGGCTGGGTAGTGAAAGGCAGAGTTTCGGGACAGGCAAAAGACTATGCATTGCAGAGGCACAGTTCCCTTGATGGAGCCATTCACTGGCCTCCACCAGGGTTCGAAGAAGTAGCCACACGTCCGAGGCTCACCTCCATGACCTAATGGCTGTGGCAAACTGTAGAGGTAACAGTCTATGACACCCAGCCCCCTTTTGGATAGTATGAGGAGACCGAGGACCAACTGTGTTTCGGGCACCTGACTCCCTCATTAAAATGACTGGACAAAGTATGAGAACCTTGGAAATAGAAGGACACAGAGAACAGACAGCTTCCCCTTCAGCTGGGACTGGGCACTGATGGGAGAACCAAGACCAGACGTTCAGATCTAGCCTATGCCCAGACAGGATAACCACCCTTCAGAGGGAAACCCTCCTTCTAACCAGGATGTTGGATGATGAAAGTTGTTTTAGGATATTACCTTTCAGAATACGGATTGATATTTTCTTCAGTACAGGTTTACAGAGACAGTATTACTTGACTGTGACCTTACCTCAATAACAGAAGTAAGAGAACCTGACAGCAAGATATTTGCAACACCTTATCACAACCCTCACTTACCTTTCCTCTAAGTGAGCTGGGTTTGAGGAGTTTGGTGTAATTAAAGGAATAAGCCACATATCTTGCATTATTGTGCAATGAAAATCTCTAGTATGTAAACGTCAATCTTTGAAAATATCTTAGCCTAATAATATTGGGTATTTTTAGCAGTAACATCTATGTCTCACTTCTGTGGATGAGAGAGTGCCTCATTTCAAAACCACATTCTATCATGTGTACATGAGAAGTTTATCCTTTTCCAGTATAAAACAAATTAACTGGTGCACTGGGATGAACTAGAGGTATGGGATGCGGAGGGAGTTGGAGGGGGGTCTAGATGGGGAACCTATGTACACCCGGGGTGGATTCATGTCAATGTATGGCAAAACCAATACATTGGAAAGTAATCAGCCTTCAATTAAGATAAATACATTTGAAATAATAATAGTAATAAAAACAAATTAGCAAACACTGATGGCTACCCCAATGATCAAGTTAATTAACGACCAGATTGCTGTGACAGATGTCATCAGGTCTATTTGAAGAATACTTATAACTTTGAAAATATTGTAATGAGCTGATTTCCAAGTAGACATATATAATATATATGTATTTTGACTTTACAACAATTTTGTAGTTCGTATATGTGCATCACAGTTTGGTTTAATACTTATACAAAATAAATATTTTTCTTTCCCTAATGTCTTTATTTTGAGGATATGGAGGTTGGCAAGAAACTCTGAATCTTGTTCACAGTTGAATTAGTCCCCCAAAACCCATTTTTCTTGACAATCTGCTTTCTGAATTGGGTAGATCTGATTAGTGGGGTGAACACTCAGAGACAGATTAGTATACAAAAGTAACAACTGAAAAGAAGAAAATCAATATTGTAGAATAATTTTGTCCTCTCAAAATGTGTACTTTGAAGACGATGGCATCACCGACTCGATGGACATGAGTTTGAGTGAACCCTGGGAGTTGGTGATGGACAGGGAGGCCTGGCGTGCGGTGATTCATGGGGTCACAGATAGTCGGACATGACTGAACGACTGAACTGAACTCACTGTACCTTGTACAGAGTCAAAATTGTGAGCAATGTATAATTTCTTTCTGAACATTTTTGCCAATAGGGTTTTTAGGTAGATATTTTGATATACAGGACTGGGTTTTTACAAGGAAAGGAGAGCAGACACAGAAAACACAGAGACATTAATATGTGGAGACAAAGCCATGTGAAGATGTTTTACCATCCAAAAGAGGCCTCAGAAGAAAGAAAATCTTGTAACCCTTTGATTACTGGCTAGATCCCTGGAAGTATGAGAAAATCTTTATTGAAGCTACCTGCTATATGGCATGCTGTTACAGCAAACCTTGAAAAGACATACACCACTACCTCTTGAAAATAAACTTTAAAGTTCAAAAGAAGCCTACAGTTCATACCCAGATTCTCACGGAATGGAAATAGTTAAAGAACTCTCTGACCCATAAACTGATAATGTTTTCAGAATTTTAATGGGAAAAATCCCATTCTCCATTGCAAAGAGAAGTGCAAAGAACTTAGGAATAAATTTACCTAAAGAAACAAACGACCTGTATTTATATATAGAAAACTAAAACACTGCAGAAATAAAGATAATAGAAACAGACCGAGAAATATGTCAGCTTCTTAGATCAGAAAAATCAATATGTGAAAATGAATGTTGTTGCTTCCATAGAACAAGAACAAACAATTTTAACCTCTAATAGCCAAAGCAATCTTGAAAAAGAAGAATGGAAATAGTGGGATCAACCTGCCTGACTTCAGGTCATACTACAAAGCTACAGTCATCAAGAAAGTAAGGTACTGGCACAAGACAAAAATATAGATTAATGGAACAAAATAGAAAGCTCAGAGATATATCCACACACATATGGACACTTTATCTTTGACAAAGGAGGCAGAAATATATAATGGAGGAGAGAAACCACTTTAAAAAGCAGTGCTGGAGAAAATGGCCAACAACTGTAAAAGAATGTGCTAAAACACATTCTACCACCCTATACAACAATACACTTAAAATGAATTGAAGATATAAACATGAGTCTAGAAACTATATAACTCTCAGAGGAAAACGTAGGTAGAACAGACTGTAACACAAATCACAGCATGATTCTCTGTGGCCCACCTGTGTGATGGAAATAAAAACTAAAACAAACATGGGACCTCATTAAGCTTGAAAGTTTTACACAATGAAGGAAACAATATGCAAGGTGAAAAGGCAGCCTTACCAATGGAAGAAAATAAGAGTAAAGAAAGTAACTGAAAACAAAGTAATCTCCAAAATACACAAGCAGCTCATGCAGTTCAATACCAAAAAAATAAGCAATCCATCAAAAAGTGGCACAAAGAACCAAAGAGACTTCTCCAAAGGAGACATACAGATGTCTAACAAACACAGGAAAATCTGCTCAACATCACTCATTATCAGAGAAACGCAAATCACTACTACAGTGAGGTACCGTTTCACACGGGTCTAAAGCTACCATCAAAAACTACCATCAAAAAACTCTACAAGCCAGCAATGCTGGAGAGGGAGCAGAGAAAGGGAACCTTCTTACATTGCTGGTGGGAAGGCACTATGGAGGACAGTGTGGAGGTTTCTTACAAAAAAAAAAAAAAAAAGGAAATAGAATTACCATGAGACCCAGTGATCCCACTTCTGGGCATACACACCAAGAAAACTAGAATTCAATGAGACATATGTACTCCAATGTTCATTGGAGCACTATTGACAATAGCTTGGACTTTTGAAACAACCTCGATGTCCGGTTCGAAGATGAATGGTTAAGGATGATGCTGTCTACATACACAATGGAATATTCAGCTATTAAAAAAGGGACACGTTTGAGTCAGTGCTAAGAGGTGGATGAAACTGGAACCTATTATACAGAGGGAAGCAAGCCAGAATGAGAAATTCCAACGCAGAATATGAAACCTTATATATGAAATTTAGAAAGAGGTAACAACGATGCTATAAGCGAGACAATGAAAGTGATACATATTTAAAGAAAAGAATTTGGGACTCTGTGGGAAAAGGCGAGGGTGGGATGCTAGGAAAGAATAGCATTGAAACATGAAACATTGAAACATGTATATTATCATAGGGAGAACAGACAACCAGTTGAAGGTCGTTGAATGAAGCAAGGCATGCAAAACTGGTGCTGCGGGACAACCGAGAAGGATGAGTCCATGAGATAGGTGACTGATATAATAGTGTGGAGGAAGCTCTGATGAGAATTCAGTAACCAGGAAAGAAGTTCACTTGTATTACAGGAAAAGAAAAAGTCTCTTTTTCTCCCTGTTAGCTCTCATTAACTCTATCCACTCGTCAATACCCAGCCTAGCGGGGATGAACCAGTTTGATCTCAAATCTAAACCGGACATTCCAACTTCTACCTTAGGTTCATGACATGAATGCTTATGACTTCATCGTCATCCACTTTTCTTTTACTGTAGCAATGAATAGTCTAACCCACTGTGACTGAAGCCTTCAAGTATGTCACTGTGGAGCCCATCCTTTCTTCTTCCTAACATCATCTCCATGTTCCCCTGAGCATCAGGTACCTCCATAAGTACTTCTTAGCTGTTGCTCATGAAGGCAATTGAACAACCCTCATGACCTCTTTTCAATCTCATTAAAGTGTGAAATAGACAAATATGCTAAAAAGGCCTGGAAAACTTCCCTAATACTGAGAACGCCTTCAGAAAAGGGAGTCCCAGTCTTCCTGATAAATTCTTGGTAAAGGTCATGTAACTTGTGGGAAAGAATATAAAGAATATGCTCACTCTTGCTATGGAAAGAAGTGGGTAATATGATGGAATTAATAAGTCCTTTCACATGTGACATAAAAAATGATGAGACAGCATGGGAAAGACAGACACAAAGCCACATATATGTGGGGTGAAAGTTCTTGGGTTTTTTTGCTCTACGACAGACCTTTTAAATGCATAAAGCAGACTGCTCCTAGAAAGGAAGAGGTATATGTTGGTATCAAGATTATCATTTCCTCTCAGTTCCATATCATTCCATTGTGATCCTTACTAGTCCAGACAAGTAAAACTTAAATTAGAGTTTATCATTCCAAAATAGGAAATGAAACATCCCAGTGGACCAGATTCTCTAAAGTCAAAACAGTGTCTTTATTTCGTATACTAGGAAAGAAGTTTCAAATCTTGGATGGTAAAGAAGAAGCATAAGACTCTCCTCATAGGATATGCTTTTGTTTCCTTCTTGGTCTTCTTTCTTCTTTCTTTGAAGGTAAAAGACAGCCAGTGAACTTTAATACAGTCACAGAGATAATTTAGAAAAATGTTAAGCCCTTCAGTGTGAGCGACACAAAGTCCTATGAGATAATAAATAAACACAATTGCATCTCACACTAAGATACGTGTTTCTTTATATGTTCAGTCTTGTCCAACTCTTTGCAACCAAATGAAATGTAGAACACCAGGCTCCTCTGCTCATGGGATTTACCAGGCAAGATAGTTGCTTCCTGTGGCCATTTCCTACTCCACTGTTAGATGTATGGAATGAATAAAAATATTACCCATGAATTTTCTTGCATCTCTTTCAAGACAAAATAAATTATACAGGCTCTTTGCTCGAGTGAATCTTTCTGAAATTCCAAAGATGCAATTGGGAATGAGAAATGGTTAAAATATTGTGGACGCTCATGACCACAGCAAGGCTGATACAAATTAAAGGAAAAGGTAAACCTCGAAACCTGACCTACCTTAGAATGTAGTGAAGCTCAATTTTTGTTAAACGTGTAGCAACAGAAATTCACTTCTTTAAGTCCTTTTAACAGCTAAAGATGGAGAAATAGGTAGATAGATGGAGTGGAGCTCAGAGAAGTGGGACAGAAATCTCTGTATATGACCCAGACAGTTTTCAAGGGTTTCACCTTTGTTTGCTTGCCTGCTTGCTTGTTTGATTTTAAAGAACTCATTTCCCAGAACTTCATAGAAACTGAAGATCTTGTGTCACCTTGGTGTTGGCGGGAACCATGACCACGAGCAAGTGACACTGGTTTTCCCTCAGGGCTCCAGGTATAAATCAGTATGTCCAGTGCTTAAGTTTTCCGTAAGAGAAGCCACAAATCAAATATCCGAAATCAGTGGGATCATGAAAATAACAAGAGAGCTCCAGGAACAAACAAACAAATAAACATATTCTTCTACTCCGTTGTTTATAACAAATGTTTTGACTGTGTGGATCACAAACAAATGCTGGAAAATTCTTAAAGTGATAGGAACACATGATCACCTGACCTACCTCCTAAAATATCTGTATGCAGACCAAGAAGCACCAGTTAGGACTGGATGGGAAACAACAGATTGCTTCCAATTAGAGAAAGGATTATGACAAGGTTGCTTATTTAAATTCTATGTATTGTTCACTTCAGTCGCTCAGTCATATCCGACTCTTTGCGACCCATTAACCACAGCATGCCAGGCCTCCTTGTCCATTACCAACTCCTTGGGTTTACACAAACTCATGTTCATTGAGTTGGTGATGCTATCCAATCATCTCATCCTTTGTCATCCCTCTCTCTTCCTGCCTCAATATTTTGTAGCAACAGGAAATTCCCCAGTGAGTCACATCAGGTGGCCAAAGTATTGCAATTTCATCTTCAACATCAATCACTCTAATGAACACCCAGGACTGATCTCCATTAGGATGGACTGGTTGGAGCTCCCTGCAGTCCAAGGGACTCTCAAGAGTCTTCGCCTCCCCTACAGTTCAAAAGCATCAATTCTTCAGCTCTCAGATTTCTTTAAAGTCCAACTCTCACATCCATACATGCCCCCTGGAGAAACCATAGTCTTTACTAGACGGACCTTTGTTGGTAAAGTAATGCCTCTGCTTTTTAATATGCTGACTAGGCTGGTCATAACTTTCCTTTGAAGCAGTAAGTGTCTTTTAAGTTTATGGCTGCAGTCACCATCTGCAGCAATCTTGGAGCCTAAGAAATAGTCGGCGACAGCTTTCACTGTTTCCCCACCTATTTGCCATAGAGCGAAGGGACCAGATACCATGATCTTAGCTTTCTGAATGTTGAGCTTTAAGTGAACTTTTTCACTATCCCCTTTCACTGTCATCAAGAGGTTCTTTTGCTATTTTTCACTTTTTGCCGAAAGGGAGGTGTCGTTGGCATATCTGACGTTATTGATATTTCTCCCAGAAACCTTGATTCCAGCTTGTGCTTCATCCAGCACAGCACTGCTCATGATGTACTCTGCATATAAGTTAAATAAGCAAGGTGATAATATACAGCTTTGACTTACTCCTTTTCCTATTTTGAACCAGTCTGTTGTTCGATGACCAGTACTAACAGTTGTTTCATGATCTGCATATAGGTTTCTCAAGAGGCAGGTCAGGTGGTCCGGTATTCCCATCTCTTTCAAATTTTTCACCATTTATACTGATCCACTCAGTCAAAGGCTTTGGCATAGTCAGTAAAGAAGACAGAGATCGTTTTCTGGAGCTCTCTTCTGGATGTTGGCAATTTGATCTCCGGTTCCTCTGCCGTTTATAAAACCAGCTTGAACATATGGAAGTTCACAGTTCACGTATTCCTGAAGCTTAGCTTGAAGAATATAGAGCATTATTTTACTAGCATTTGAGATGAGTGCAATTGTGCGGTAGTTTGCACATTCTATGGCATTGCCTTTCTCTGGGATTGAAATGAATATTGCTCTTTTCCACTCCTGTGGCCACTGCTGAATTTTCCAAATTAGCTGGCCTATTGAATGCAGCACTTTTAAAGCATCATCTTTCAGGATTTGAAAAAGCTCAACTGACACCCAAACACCTACACTAGCTTCGTTCGTAGTGATGCTTCCTAAGGCCCACTTGACTTCACATTCCAAGATGTCTGGCTCTAGGTGAGTGATCACACCATCGTGATTATCTGGGTCGTGAAGGTCTTTTTTCTACAGTTCTTCTGTGTATTCTTACCACCTCTTCCTTATATTTTCTGTTTCAATTAGATCCCTACCGTTTCTGTGCTTTTTTAAGTCCATCTTTGCATGAAATATTCTCGTGGGATCGCCAATGTTCTTGAAGAGATCTCTCGTCTTTCTCATTCTATTGTTTCCCTTCTTTATTTGCACTGATCCCTGAGGAAGGCTTTTTTCTTTTTTTTTCTCTCCTTGTTTTTCTTTAGAAATCTGCATTCAAATGGATAGATCTTTCCTTTTCTCTTTTACTTTTTGTCTCCCTTGTTTTCAAAGCTATTTGTAAGGCCTCCTCAGATAGCCATTCATTTTTTGCCTTTCTTTATCGGGGAATGGTCATGATCACTGTCTCCTGTACAATGTCAGGTACCTCCATCCATAGCTCATCAGGCACTCTGTCAATCAAATCTAGTCCCTTAAATGTATTTTGCACTTCCAGTGTATAGTCAGAAGGGATTAGATTTAGGTCATACCTGAATGATATATTGGTTTTCTCCATTTTCTTCAACTTCTGTCTGAATTTGGCAATATGGAGTTCAGGATCTGAACCACAGTCATCTTCCTGTCTTCTTTTTGCTAAATGTATAGAGCTTCTCTATTTTGGCTGCCAAGAACATAATCAATCTGATTTCAGTGTCGACCATCTGGTGATGTCCATGTGTAGAGTCTTCTCTTGTGTTGTTGGAAGAGGGTGTTTGCTTGACCCGTGCGTTCTCTTGACAGAACTCAATTAGCCATTGCCCTGCTTCATTCTGTATTCCAAGGCCAATTTGCCTGGTACTCCATGTGTTTCTGGAATTCCTACTTCTGCTTTCCAGTCCCCTATAATGAAGAGGATATCGTTTTTGGTGTTAGTTTTAGAAGGTCTTGTAGGTCTTCATAGAATTTTCAACTTCAGCGTCTTCAGTGTTACTGATAAGAGCAGAGATTTGGATTATTATGATAGTAAATCCTTTGCCTTGGAAAAGAACAGAGATCATTCTGTCATTTTTGAGAATGCACCCAAGTACTGTATTTTGGACTCTTTTGTTGACTATGATGGCTACTCCATTTCTTCAAAGGGATTCCTGCCCACAGTAACAGATTCTCCCATTCCATCTTAGTTCACTGATTCCTAGAATGTCAATGTTCACTCTTGTCATCTCCTGTTTGACACTTCCAATTTGTCTTGATTCATGGACTTAAAATTCCAAGTTTCTATGCAGTATTGTTCTTAATGACATCAAACACTGCTTCCATCACCAGTCCCATTCACAACTGGTTACTGATTTTGCTTTGGGTCAATTGCTTCATTATTTCTGGAGTTATTTCTCCACTGATCTCTAGAAGCATATTGGGCACCTACCAAAATCTTTCAGTGTCCTATCTTTCTGTTTTCATGGATATCATGGGGTAATCAAGGCAAAATACTGAAGTGCTTTGCCATTGCCTATTACAGTGGAACATATTCTTCCAATCAGGTGAAGAGTTGTCATCAGGTAAAAGAAAATTTCTTCTTGGAGAAAACTCTATTGCAAATCTAGACATTGTATTTAGCAGAGACATTCACCTTGGTAGCAAAGGCCTCCGCTTCACACGCCCCTGTTTTATATCCAGTAGTCATGTGCAGATGTGAGAGCTGGACTATAAAGAAAACTGAGAAAAGGAGAAATGATGGCTTTCAACTGTGCCGCTGCCGAAGACTCTTCAGTTCAGTTTAGTCACTTAGTCGGTTCTGACTCCTTGTGACCCCATGAATCACAGCACACCAGGCCTCCCTGTTCATCAACAAATCCCGGAGTACACTCAAACTCATGTCCACAGAGTCGGTGATGCCATCCAGCCATCTCATTCTCTGTCCTCCCCTTCTCCTCCCGCCCCCAACCTTTCCCAGCATCAGAGTCTTTTCCAGTGAGTCAACTCGTCGCATGAGGTGGCCAAAGTATTGCACTTTCAGCTTTAGCATCAGTCCTTCCAATGAACACCCAGAATTGATCTCCTTTAGAATGGACTGGTTGGATCTCCTTGCAGTCCAAGGGACTCGCAAGACTCTTCTTCAACACCACAGTTCAAAAGCATCAATTCTTTCATGATCAGCTTTCTTCACAGTCCAACTCTCACATCCATACATGACCACAGGAAAAACCATTGCCTTGACTAGATGGACCTTGGTTGGCAAAGTAATGCCTCTGCTTTTTAATATACCATCAAGTTTGGTCATAACTTTCCTTCCAAGGGTAAGCGTCTTTAAATTTCATGGCTGCAATCAGCATCTGCAGTGAGTTTGGAGCCCAAAAAATAAAGTCTGACACTATTTCCACTGTTTTTTCATCTATTTCCCATGAAGTGATGGGACCAGATGCCATGATCTTTGTTTTCTTAACCTCGAGTCAAGCCAACCTTTTCACTCTCCTCCTTCATTTTCATCAAGAGGCTTTTGAGTTCCTCTTCACTTTCTGCCATAAGGGTAGTGTCATCTGCATATCTGGGGTTATTGATATTTCTCCCAGAAATTTTGATTCCAGCTTGTCCTACTTCCAGCCCAGTGTTCCTCATGATGTACTCGGCATATAAGTTAAATGAGCAAGGTGACAATATACAGCCATGACGTACTCCTTTTCCTATTTGGAACCAGTCTGTTGTTCCATGTACAATTCTGACTGTTGCTTCTTGACCTGCATACAGGTTTCTCAAGAGGCAGGTAAGGTGGTCTGGTATTCCCGTCTCTTAGAACTTTCCACAGTTTATTGTAATCCACACAGCCGAATGTCGTCCAGTGGAAAAGGGAATGGCAAATCACTTCAGTATGCTTGCCTTGAGAACCCAATGAACAGTATCAAAGGGAAAATGATAGGATACTGAATGAGGAATTCCCCAGTTCGGTAGGTGCCCAGTATGCTACTGGATATCAGTGGAGAAATAACTCTAGAAGGAATAAAGGGATGGATAAAAAGCAAAAGCAATACCCATTTGCGGATGTGACCGGTGAAAGAAGCAAGGTCCTGTGCTGTAAAGAGCAATATCGCATAGGAACTTGGAATGTTAGGACCATGAATCAAGGCAAATTGGAAATGGTCAAACAGGAGATGGCAATAGTGAACATAGAGTTTCTAGGAATCAGTGAACTAAAATGGACTGGAATGGGTGAATTTAACTAAGATGACCATCATATCTACTTCAGAGGTCAGGAATCCTTTAGAAGAAACGGAGTAGCCATCATGATCAACAAAAGAGTCCGAAACGCAGTACTTGGATGCAATCTTAAAAGTGACAGAATGATTTCTGTTCATTTCCAAGTCAAACCATTAAATATTACAGTAATCCAGGCCTATGCCCCAACCAGTAACGCTGAAGAAGCCGAAGTTGAACGGTTCTATGAAGACCTTCAAGACCTTGTAAAACTAACATCCAAAAAAGATGTCCTTTCCATTACAGGGGACTGGAATGCAAAAGGAGGAAGTCAATAAACACCTGGAGTAACAGGTAAATTTGGCCTTGGAGCACGCAATGAAGCAGGGCAAAGTCTAATAGAGTTTTGTCAAGAGAACGCACTGGTCATAGCAAACACCCTCTTCCGACAACACAAGAGAAGACGCTACACATGGACATCACCAGATGGTCAACACCGAAATCAGATTGATTATATTGTTTGCAGCCAAAGATGGAGAAGCTCTATACAGTTAGCAAAAACAAGACCGGGATCTGACTGTGTCTCAGATCCTAAACTCCTTATTGTCAAATTCAGACTGAAATTGAAGAAAGTAGGGAAAACCACTAGACCATTCACATATGACCTAAATCAAATCCCTTATGATTATACAGTGTAAGTGAGAAATAGATTTAAGGGACTCGATCTGATAGATCGAGTGCCTGACGAACTCTAAACAGAGGTTCATGACATTGTACAGGAGACAGGGACCAAGACCATCCCCAAGAAAAGAAATGCAATAGAGCAAAATGGCTGTCTGAGGAGGCATTACAAATGGGTGTGAAAAGAAGAGAAGTGAAAAGCAAAGGAGAAAAGGAAAGATATAAGCATTTGAATGCAGAATTCCAAAGAATTGCAAGGAGAGATAAGAAATCCTTCCTCTGTGATCAATGCAAAGAAATAGAGGAAAACAACAGAATACGAAAAACAAGAGATCTCTTCAAGAAAATTAGTGATTCCAAGGGAATATTTCATGCAAAGATGGGCTCGGTAAACGACAGAAATGGTATGGACCTAACAGAAGCAGAAGATATTAAGAAGAGATGGCAAGAGTACGCAGAAGAACTGTATAAAAAGGATCTTCACGACCAAGATAATCACGATAACGTGATCACTGACCTAGAGCCAGACATCTTCGAATGTGAAGTCAAGTGGGCCGTAGAAAGCATCACTACGAACAAAGCTAGTGGAGGCAATGGAATTCCAATTGAGCTATTTCAAATCTTGAAAGATGATGCTGTGAACGTGCTGCACTCCGTATTCCAGCAAATTTGGAAAACTCAGCAGTGGCCACAGGACTGGAAAAGTTCAGTCTTCATTCCAATCCCAAAGAAAAGCAATGCCAAAGAATGCTCAAACTACCGCACAATGCACTCATCTCACACGCGAGTAATGTCATCTTCAGAGTTCTCCAAGCCAGGCTTCAGCATTATGTGAACCGTGAACTCCCAGATGTTCAAAAAGGTTTTAGAAAAGTCAGAGGCACCAGAGGTCAAATTGCCAACATCCGCTGGATCATGGAGAAAGCAAGAGAGTTCCAGGAAAACATCTATTTCTGCTTCATTGACTATGCCAACTCCCAGAGACCACCCGAACTCATGTCCACTGATCGGCAATGCCATCCAAACATGTCATCCTCTGTCATCCCCTTCTCCTCCTGCCCTCAATCTTACCCAACATTAGGGTATATTCCAATGAGTCTTCTCTTCACATCAGGTGTCAAACTATTGGAGTTTCAACTTCACCATGACATATTCCAATGAATACCCAGGGCTCATCTCCTTTAGGATGGACTGGTTGGATCTCCTTGCAGTCCAGCGGTCTCTCAAGAGTCTTTTCCATCACCACAGTTCAAAAGCATCAATTTTTCAGCACTAAGCTTTCCTTACAGTCCAGCTCTCACATTCATGTATGACCACTGAATAAACCATAGCCTTGACTAGATGGACCTTTGATGGCAAAGCAATGTCCCTGCTTTTTAATATGCTACCTAGGTTTGTCATAACTTTCCTTCCAAAGAGAAAGTGTCTTTTAATTTCATAGCTGCCATCACTATCTGCAGTGATTTTGAATCCCGAAAAGTTAAAGACTCTTAGGGGGCCCTTGGACTGCAAGGAGACTTAGCCAATTCATCCTAAATGAAATCAAACATAAGTATTCATTCGAAGGACTAATGATGAAGTTGAAAGTTCAGTTTTGGCCAGCTGACGCAAAGTGTCAATTCACTGGAAAATTCATGATGCTTTTAAAGTTTGATGACAGGAGAAGAAGGGAGTAATGGAGGATAAGATGGTTAGATGGTATCAGAAAAAACAATGGACATGCATTTGCACAAATTCTGGGAGATGCTGAAAGATAGAGAGGCCTGTTGTGCAGCAGTCCATGGCGTCACAAAAGAGTTGAAGACAACTTGTTGACTGAAAAATGACACTCAATGTCTCTAGCGTTACTTCTTCAAATCACTCTATGATTAAATACTTAATGAAAGTAGTAACAAATAACAACTAAGGTGGTATAATAGCAGATGATGCAATGCATTTTTGTAAACAAATATGGAAACTGTAGGGTCTGAAAGAAATAAATCTTAGGATTGAATAAATTTTAAATATTACTGTGAGGGAGGAGATAGGAAGATGGGAAGATGGAGGAGGAATAGGACGGGGTGACAACTGTCTCCCTCAGAAATTCATCAAAAGAAAAATTGAACTCTGAGTAAATCCAACAAAACAGCTTCTGAATACTGGCAGAGGACATCAGGCAACCAGAAAAGCAGGCCATTGTCTTCAAAAAGAGGTAGGAAATAATATAAAAGATAAAAAGAGAGGTAAAACAGGGTGGGATGGAGGTCTATCCAGGGAAGGGAGGCTAGAAGTTTCCAAGCACTTGGAAACACTCACTGGCGAATCTGTGACAACTCTTGGAACCTCAGAAGGCAACATAACTGGGAGGAATAATAAATAATTAAAACCTACAGACTACGTATCCAGTGGTAACTCCCAGCAGAGAAGTGCAGCCGCCCGCAAACCCCACTAGCAAGCAGGGACTGGGCAGGGAGGGGCGGGCTGCATCCCTTAGAGTAAGGATAGGGCCTGAATGCCCCTAGTGCAATCTGAGGGTGCTAATTTAAGATAGTTAAGCAGACTGTGGGATAGCTAGCCCACTAAAAGGCGAAAAGCCCCAAGATAAGACACCACCAGACCCACTCACAGAACAAAGGACTAAACAGGGCTAGATAGCAGCGGTCAGCCCATCCACCATCCCCCGCTGAGACAGGTAGGGAAGTCCAGCCAGAGACAGAAGCGGACAATCGCGGTCCCAGTGAGGCATCCAATACCAAGCTGCATGCAGGCTTGTTGCTAACCAAGACTTCTTGGGTTCTGGCCGGTTGATATTCGTTGAGAAGGTGCGCTGGCTGTACACCCAGAAAACCGAACAGCAGGGACTGGGGAGGCAATAAGTCACAGTGACCCCGCTGGCCAAACACCTGCTCACCTGAGCTGCTCAGACTGGGGAAGGGCACAAAACGCAGGCCCAACCAAGTCTGTGCCTTCGTGTAGTGCCTGAGTACCAGAACCTGAGCGGTATAGACCAGCGATGTACATCCAACCCAGCACCGGCCTTGGACGGTTTGCAGCAGAGCAACCTAGAGCCTGTGCAGTGTAGACGGGGACAGCACACATGCCATGAGTGGGGGCAAACCCAGTGTGGCTGAGACACTGCAAGCACTCCCCACAGATGCCCTTGATATTTGTCTGCAGCTTACCTCCCACCCCACAGCACAACTGAATGGATGAGCCTAAAAAGTGTCTACCACCGCCCCCTTGTGTCAGGACGGGAATAAGACACTGAAGAGATGGGCAAACAGAAGAAGCTTAAACAGAAGGAACTGAGTTGGAAGAGACAGACGGAGAATTCTTGAGCCTACTGCAAGAATACCAGAGCCAGAGGCTTAAGTCTAAATCCTGAGAACACCAGAGAACTCTTGTTCCAGGGAACATTAATTGATAGGTGCTCATCAAATGCCTCCATCAGTTCAGTTCAGTTCAGTCACTCAGTCGTGTCCGAGTCTCCGCGACCCCATGAATCACAGCACGCCAGGCCTCCCTGTCCATCACCAACTCCCGGAGTTCACTCAAACTCATGTCCACAGAGTCGGTGATGCCATCCAGCCATCTCATTCTCGGTCGTCCCCTTCTCCTCCCGCCCTCAACCTTTCTGAGCATCAGAGTCTTTTCCAGTGAGTCAACTCGTCGCATGAGGTGGCCAAAGTATTGCACTTTCAGCTTTAGCATCAGTCCTTCCAATGAACACCCAAGATTGATCTCCTTTAGAATGGACTGGTTGGATCTCCTTGCAGTATAAGGGACTCTCAAGAGTCTTGTCCAACACCACAGTTCAAAAGCATCGATTCTTCCGTGATCAGCTTTCTTCACAGTCCAACTCTCACATCCATACATGACCACGGGAAAAACCATTGCCTTGACTAGACGTACCTTGGTTGGCAAAGTAATGCCTCCATATCTACACTGAAACCAGGCAATACCCAAGGGCCAACAAGTTCCAGAGAAAGACATACCATGCAAACTATCCAGCAACACAGGAGAATAGACCTCAGCTTCAATATACAGGCTGCCCAAAGCCACTCCAAATCCACTGACATCTCATAACTCATTACTGGACCCTTCATTCCACTCCAGAAAGAAGAAATCAGCTCCATCCACCAGAACACTGACACAAGCTTCCCTAACCAGGAAACCTTGACAACCACCCATCCAAACCACACACAGCAATTAAATTACGCAATAAGGAAAACTCCACAGACTGCCAAAAGATGGAAAGGCCACCCCAAACACAGCAATATAGGCAAGGTGAAGAGGCAAGGAAATACCCAGCAAGTAAAGGAACAGGATAAATGATCACCAAAAAAGAAAACAAAAGAATAAGATATAGGGAATCTATCTGACATATAATTTCGAACACTGATAGTGAAAATGATTCAAAATCTTAAAAACAAACTGCAGTTACAGATAAACAACCTGGAGACAAGGATCGATAGAATGCAAGAAAGGTTTAGTAAGGATCTAGAGGAAATGAAAAAGAGTCAATATACAATGAATAATGCAACAGATGAGATCAGAAACACTCTGGAGGGAACCAACAGTAGAAAAACGGAGGCAGAAGACAGTTGTTAAGAGAGCTAGATGACAGAATTGTAGAAATAAATCAAACAGAGCAGAAAAAAAAAAACGAATTAAAACAATTGAGGACAATCTCAGAGACCTCTGGGACAATGTCAAATGCCCCAACATACGAATCATAGAAGTCCCAGAAGAAGAAGACATAATGAAAGACCATGAGCGAATACTTGAGGAGATAATAGTTGAAAACTTCCTTAAAATGGGGAAGGAATTTATCACCCAAGTCCAAGACACACAGAGAGTCGCTAACAGGATAAATCCAAGGGGAAATACTCCAATACAAACATTAATCAAATTAACAAAGATCAAACACAAGAACAAATATTAAAAAGAGTAAGGGAACACCAACAAAAAACACACAAGGCGATTCCCATAAGGATAACAGCTGATCTTTCAGCAGAAACTCTTAAGGCCAGGAGGCCGTGGCAAGACATACTGATCAGATCAGATCAGATCAGATCAGTCGCTCAGTCGTGTCCGACTCTCCGCGATCCCATGAATCACAGCACGCCAGGCCCCCCTCTCCATCACCAACTCCCGGAGTACACTCAATCTCATGTCCACAGAGTCGGCGATGCCATCCAGCCATCTCATTCTCCGTCGTCCCCTTCTCCTCCCGCCCCCAACGTTTCCCAGCATCAGAGTCTTTTCCAGTGAGTCAACTAGTCGTATGAGGTGGCCAAAGTATTGCACTTTCAGCTTTAGCATCAGTCCCTCCAATGAACATCCAGGATTGATCTCCTTTAGAATGGACTGGTTGGATCTCCTTGCAGTATAAGGGGCTCTCAAGAGTCTTCTCCAACACCACAGTTCAAAAGCTTCGCTTCTTCAGCGATCAGCCCTCTTCACAGTCCAACTCTCACTTACTGAAAGGGATGAAAAAAAAAAAAAAAACTCTACAGCCAAGATTTCTATACCTATATCTCATTTAAATATGAAGGAGAAACCAAAAGCTTTACAGACAATCAAAGGCTGAGAGAATTCAGCATCACCAAACCAGCTCTCCAACAAATGCTGAAGGATCTTCTCTAGATAGGAAGCATAGAAAGGGTGTATAAACTTGAACCCAAAACAATAAAGAAAATGGCAATGATATCATACTTACCAATAATTACCTTAAATGCAATTGGGTTAAATGCCCCAACCAAAAGACAAATACTGGCTGAATGGATACAAAGGCAAGACCCCTATATATGTTGTCTGCAAGAGACACACCTCAAAATAAGGGACACATACAGACTGAAATTGAAGTGCTGGAAAAAGTTATTCCACGCAAACAGAGACCAAAAGAAAGCAGGAGTAGCAACATTCATATCAGATAAAATAGACTTTAAAATAAAGGCTGTGAAAAGAGACAAAGAAGGACACGACATAATGATCAAAGTATCAATCCAAGAAGAAGATACAATTATAAATATATGCACCCAACATAGGAGCACCGCAATATGTAAGACAGTTACTAACAAGTATAAAAGGGGAAATTAACAACAACAGAATAATAGTGGAAAACTTTAATACCCCATTCACACCTATGAATAGATCATCTAAACAGAAAATTATCAAGGAAACACAAACTTTAAGATACAAAAGAACAGTTAGACCTAATAGATATCTATCGGATATTTCACCCCAAAACAATGAATTTCTCCTTTTTCTAAAGCACACACAAGTGTTCCCACTTTCACCACTACTGTTCAACATAGTTCTGGAAGTTTTGGCCACAGCAATCAGAGCAGAAAAAGACATTAAAGGAATTCAAACTGGAGAAAAAGAAATAAAACTCTCAGTGTTCGCCAATGACATGATCCTCTACACAGAAAACTCTACAGACTCTACCAGAAAACTAATCAATGAATGCAGTAAAGTTGTAGGATCTAAAATCAACACAGAGTAATCCCTTGCATTCCTATACACTAATAATGAAAAAATAGAAAAATAAATTAAGGAAACTATTCCATTCACTGTTGCAACCAAAATAATAAAATACATAGGGATATATCTACCTCAAGAAACAAAAGACTTCTATATAGAAAACTATAAGACACTGGTGAAAGAAATCAAATAGGACGCCAATAGATGGAGATATATACCGTGTTCGTGGATTAGAAGAAAAAATATTGTGAAAATATGTATAATACCTAAAGCAATCCATACATTACATGCAATCCCTACCAAGCTACCAAAGGTATTTTTCACAGTGTTAGAACAAATAATCTCACAATTTGTATGGAAATTCAAAAAACCTCGAATAGCCAAAGTGATCTTGGAGAAGAATGGCACTGAAAGACTCAACCTGCCAGACTTCAGGCTCTACTACAAAGCCACAATCATCAAGACAGTATAGTACTGGCATTAACTCAGAAATATAGATCAATGGAACAAAGTAGAAAGCCCAGAGATAAATCTATGAACCTATGGACACCTTAACTTTTACAAAGGAGGAAAGAATATAAGATGGAAAAAAGACAGTCTCTTTAACAAGTGGTGTTGGAAAAACTGGTAAAAGAGTGAAATTAGAACACTCCGTAACACCATTCAGTTCAGTTCAGTTCAGTTCAGTCGCTCAGTCGTGTCTGACTCTCCGCGACCCCATGAATCACAACACGCCAGGCCTCCCTGTCCATCACCAACTCCCGGAGTTCCCTCAAGATCATGTCCACAGAGTCGGTGATGCCATCCAGCCATCTCATTCTCTGTCGTCCCCTTCTCCTCCCGCCCCCAACCTTTCCCAGCATCAGAGTCTTTTCCAGTGAGTCAACTTGCCGCATGAGGTGGCCAAAGTATTGCAGTTTCAGCTGTAACACCATACACAAATATAAACTCAAAATGGATTAAAGATCAAAATATATGTCCAGAAACTATAAAACACCTGGAGAAGAACATAGGCAAAACACTCTCTGACATAAATCACAGCAGGATCCTCCATGACCCACCACTCAGAATATTGGAACTAAAAGCAAAATAAACAAATGAGACCTAATTCAAATGTAATTCTTCACAGCAAAGGAAACTATAAGCAAGGTGAAAAGACTGCCTTCAGAATGGGAGAAAATAATAGCAAATGAAAAAACTGACAAGGAATTAATCTCCAAAATATACAAGCATCTCCTGCAGCTCAATTCCAGAAAAATAAATGACCCAACCAAAAAATGGGCCAAAGAACTAAACAGATATTTCTCCAAAGACGACATACAGGTGGCTAACAAAGCACATGAAAAACTGCTCAATATCACTTATAATCAGAGAAATGCAAATCAAAAGCAAAATGAGATACCATTTCACACCAGTCAGAATGGATACTATTCAAAAGTCGACATGCGATAAATACTGGAGAGGGTGTGGCGAAAAGGGAACCCTCTTACACTGTTGGTGGGAACGCAAAGTAGTACAGCCACTATGGAGGACAGTGTGGAGATTCCTTAAAAAACTGGAAATAGAACAGCTGTATGATCCAGGAATCGCACTCCTGGGCATACACACCGAGGAAACCAGAATCGAAAGAGACACATGTACCACAATATTCATTGCAGCACTGTTTATAAGAGCGAGGACATGGAAGCAACCTAGATGTGCATCTGCAGACGAATGGATAAAAAAACTTTGGTACATATACACAATGGGGTATTACTCAGGCATCAAAAAAATACCTTTGAATTAGTTCTGATGAGGTGGATGAAACTGGAGACTATTATACAGAATTAAGTAAGTCAGAAAGAAAAACAACAATACATTATACTAAGGCATATATATGGACTTTAGAATGGTGATGATGATAACCCTGTATACGAGACAGCAAAAGAGACACAGATGTATAGAACAGTCTTTTGGTCTCTGTGGGAGAGGGCGAGGGTGGGATGATTTGGGAGAATGACATTGAAACATGAATCATATCATATGTGTAACGAATCGACAATCCAGGTTCGATGCATGATACAATGCTCAGGCTTTTGTACTGGGATGAACCAGAGGGATGGGAAGGGGAGGGAAGTGGGAGGGGGGTCACGATGGGGAACACATGTACACCTGGGGCAGATTCATGTCAATATATGGCAAAACAAATACAATAATGTAAAGTTCAGTTCAGTTCAGTCGCTCAGTTGTGTCCGATCCTCCGCCACTCCATGAATCACAGCACGCCAGGCCTCCCTGTCCATCACCAACTCCTGGAGTTCACTCAAGCTCATGTCCACAGAGTCGGTGATGCCATCCAGCCATCTCATTCTCGGCCGTCCCCTTCTCCTCCCGCCCCCATCCTTTCCCAGCATCAGAGTCTTTTCCAGTGAGTCAACTCGTCGCATGAGGTGGCCAAAGTATTGCAGTTTCAGCTTTAACATCAGTCCTTCCAATAAACACCCGGAATCTATCTCCCTTAGAATGGACTGGTTGGAACTCCTTGCAGCACAAGGGACTCTCAAGAGTCTTCTCCAACACCACAGTTCAAAAGCATAAATTCTACGGCGAACAGCTTTCTTCACAGTCCTATTCTCACATCCATACATGACCACGGAAAAAACCATATCCTTGACTAGACGGACCTTGGTTGGCAAAGTAATGTCTCTACTTTTTAATATGTTATCAAGGTTGGTCATAACTTTCCTTCCAAAGAGTAAGCGTCTTTTAATTTCATGGCTGCAATCAGCATCTGCAGTGATTTTGGAGCCCAAAAAATAAAGTCTGACACTGTTTCCACTGTTTTTCCGTCTATTTCCCATGAAGCGATTAGCCTCTAATTAAATAAATTTAAAAAAAAAATATTCCTTTAATGATACAAATTAAATTGCCTCAACTAAAACGCCTCCAGATTAGTCTTCACAGCTAACATGGTAGAAACAATTATGCTTCTCAACTAAAAATACGTTTTATATATACAGTAAATACCACTTTAAGTAGCTTCAAGACACATATCTTGTTTCAAGTTGATTGGAAAGTTTGTTAAACGTCAAATACTATATCCTCCAGCTGTTTTCAACTTCAAAAAATAAAGCTTCTTCAACAATTTGCTATCTCAATTTTAAATTCTGTTTTAGCTACATATGGTAACATGCTTTCTAGATCACATGATTTAATCTTCAGTTCAGTTCAGTTCAGTTCAGTCACTCAGTCGTGTCCGACTCTCCGCGACCCCATGAATCACAGCATGCCGGGCCTCCCTGTCCATCACCAACTCCCGGAGTACACTCAAACTCATGTCCACAGAGTCGGTGATGCCATCCAGCCATCTCATTCTCTGTCGTCCCCTTCTCCTCCCGCCCCCAAACTTTCCTAGCATCAGAGTCTTTTCCAGTGTCTTACATATTGCCAATAAGTGAAAATTTTGGAATACCTTGCTCAAAAGAGAGATGTTGTTTTCTTCTTCCAGAAAGTCAGATATTGAAGCAGATCTTTGAAGAGGTTGTTGCTTTTTGCTAAACCCATAAATGTTCAGCTGTCAAACTAAACATTTCATATTATTGGTTTCAAATATCCTGAAAGGTACCTTTCTTTCCAAGACTTCTTCTTTGAAGAGTTCTTCATTGATCACTATACAAGTGTCACTCTCATCCCACCAAATAGTTTCAAATTGATCACTTTCCACTCTATTGCACAATTTTTGTGGAAAATAGAGTCAAAGAAAATCATTCAGTTCACCTGTTTCAGAGACAGAAAATGTGTAATGTGGTCTTTTCATCAGAACTGCCTCAGACAAAGCCTGAAAAGCATATTTCTCAATTATAGATCAAAAAACCGAGTCTCCAGCAAGTGTATAATCGTGCAAAGGTCTGATGGAGGTTTCTGAACCAGTGGATTCATCGTTAAGAGGCACATCTTGAATTTCTGAAGAAATATGTGCCATCTTAGAAAAAACTTTCTTCAAACACTTTTCTCATTTGTCTGATTTTACACACTGAAAATTCAAATGCTGCCTGGCTGGCCTACAGAGGGAAACTCCCAGACCATCACAGTGTTTCAAAAAGTCACTGATCTCCTACAATGGACCGGTCACTGTGACATCACAAAGTCACTAGTCTCCTAGCAATTGAAGCGTAATGTTCAACCAGTGTTTACTTCAGCATAAACTTAAAATACAGACTCCTTACACAAATCGCAACCAAAACCATGAGCCTGCAAAATCTCATTATTAAAGAATTTTTATATGGATAAATCACATCAGTAAATCTATTTGGTTTCTGAAATAAAAGTATTTCTCGGTGGCGGCCAGGAGTGGTGGCCGAGAGGAGCTACTCCACGTTCAAAATCAGGAGGGGGTGGCCGTGAGGAGATACCCCTTGTCCAAGGTAAGGTGCAATGGCTGTGCTTTGCTGGAGCAGCCGTGAAGAGATACCTCACAACCAAGGTAAGAGAAACCCAAATTTGACGGTAGGTATTGGGAGAGGGCGTCAGAGGGCAGACACACTGAAATCGTGATCACAGTAAACCAGTAGATCTGATCACACGGACCACAGCCTTGTCTAACTCAATGAAACTAAGCTATACTGTGTGGGGCCACCCAAGATGGGTGGCTTATGGTGTAGAGGTCTGACAGAATGTGGTCCACTGGAGAAGGGAATGACAAACCACTTCAGTATACTTGCCTTGAGAATCCCAAGAACAGTATGAAAAGGCAAAATAATAGGATAGTGAATGAGGAAATCCCCACGTTGGTAGGTGCTCAACATGCTACTGGAGATCAGTGGAGAAATAAATTCAGAAAAGGTGAAAGGATGGAGTCAAAGCAGAAACAGTACCCAGTTGTGGATGTGCCTGGTGATAGAAGCAAGGTCCGATGCTGCAAAGAGCAATATTGCATAGGAACCTGGAATGTTAGGTCCATGAATCAAGGCAAATTGGAAGTGGTCAAACAGGAGATGGCAAGAGTGAACGTAGACATTCTAGGAATCAGTGAACTAAAATGGACTGGAATGGGTGAATTCAACTCAGATGACCATTATATCTGAGGGTATAATGGTGATTATACCATTATATAATCACCCTTAGAAGAAATGGAGTAGTCATCATGGTCAACAAAATAGTGCGAAATGCTGTACTTGGATACAATCTCCAAATGAACAGAATGGCCTCTGTTCATTTCCAAGGCAGACCATTCACTATTACAGTAATCCAAGCCTATGCCCCAACCAGTAACGCGTAAAAAGCCGACGTTTAATGGTTCTATGAAGACCTACAAGATCTTTAGAACTAACACTTTAAAAAGATGTCCTTTTCATTAGAGGGGACTGGCATGTAAATGTAGGAAGTCAAGAAACACCTGGAGTAACAGCCAACTTTGGCCTTGGAGCACGGAATGAAGAAAGGCAAAGACTAAGAGAGTTTTGCCAAGAGAACACACTAGTCATAGCAAACAACCTCTTTCAGCAACAGAAGAGAAGACTCTAAACATGAACATCACCAGATGGTCAACAGAAAAAACAGATTGATTATATTCTTTGCAGCCAAAGTGGAGAAATTCTATACAGTTTGAAAACACAAGACCAGAGCTCACTGTGGCTCAGATCATAAACTCCTTATTGCCAAACTCAGACGTAAATTGAAGAAAGTAGGGAAAATCACTAAACCATTCAAATATGACTGAAATCAAACCCCTTATGATTATACAGTGGAAATGAGAAATAGGTTTAAGGGACTAGATCTGATAGAGTGTCTGATGAACTATGGATGGAGGTTCATGACATTGTAAAGAAGACAGGGACCAAGACCATGCCCATGGAAAAGCAATGCAAAAAAGCAAAATAGTTTTCTGAGGAGGCCTTACGAATACCTGTGAAAAGAAGAGAAGCGAAAGGCTGAGGAGAAAAAAAATATATAATCACCTGAATGCAGAGTTCCACAGAATAGCAAGGAGAGATAAGAAAGCCTTCCTCTGTGATCACTGCAACGACATAGAGGAAAACAACAAAATGGGAATGACAAAAGATCTCTTGAAGAAAATTAGAGATACCAAGGGAACATTTCATACAAAGATGGGCTCGATAAAGGTCAGAAATTGTATGGACCTAAGAGAAGCAGAAGATATTAAGAATAGGTGACAAGAATACACAGAAGAAGTGTACAAAAAAGATTTTCACAACCAAGATAATCACGATGGTGTGATCACTGACCTAGAGCCAGACATCTTGGAATGTGAAGTCAAGTGGACCTTAGAAAGTAACACTAAGAACAAAGGTAGTGGAGGTGATGGAATTCCAGTTAAGATTTTCAAATCCTGAACGATGATGCTGTGAAAGTGCTGTACTCAATTTGGAGAAAATTTGGGAAACTCAGCAACGACCACAGGATTGGAAATGTCAGTGTTCATCCCATTCTCAAAGAAGGGCAATGCCAAAGAATGATCAAACTACCACACAATTGCACTTATCTCACACGCTAGTAAAGTCATGCTCAAAATTCTCCAAGCCAGGCTTCAGCAATATGTGAACCTCCAGATTTTCAAGCTGGTTTTAGAAAAGGCAGAAGAACCAGAGATCAAATTGCCAACATCCTCTGGATCATGGAAAAAGCAAGAGAGTTCCGGAGAAACATATATTTCTGCTTCATTGACTATACCAAAGCCTTTGACTTTGGGAATAACAACAAACTGTGGAAAATTCTGAAAGAGATGGGAACACCAGAACACCTGACCTGCTTCCTTAGAAACCTGTATGCAGGGCAGAAAGAAACAGTTAGAACTGGACATGGAACAACAGACAAGTTCCAAAAAGGAAAAGGAGTACGTCAAGGCTGTATATTGTCACCCTGATTATTTAACTTCTATGAAGAGTACATCATGAGGAACGATGGGCTGGAAGAAGTACAGGCTGGAATCAAGATTGCTGGGAGAAATATCAATACCCTCAGATATGAAGATGGCATCACCCTTATGGCAGGAAGTGAAGAGGAACTGAAAAGCCTCTTGATGAAAGTGAAAGGGGTTAGTGAAAAATTTGGCTTGAAGCTCCACATTCACAAAACTAAGATCATGGCACCTGGTCCCATCACTTCATGGGGAATAGACGGGGAAACAGTGTCAGACTATATTTTTGGGCTCCAAAATCTCTGCGGATGTTGCTTGCAGCCATGAAATTAAAACACACTTACTCTTTGGGGGGAAAGTTATGACCAACCCAGATAGCATATTGAAGAGCAGCGACATTACTTTTCCAACAAAGGTCCGTCTAGTGAAGGGTATGGCTTTTCCAGTGATCATAATGGATTTGAGTGTTGGACTGTGAAGAAAGCTGATCGCCAAAGAATTGATTCTTTTGAACTGTGGTGTTGGAGAAGACTCTTGAGAGTCTTGGACTTCAAGGAGATCCAACCAGTCCATTCTAAAGAATATCAGTCCTGGATGTTCGTTGGAAGGACTGATGCTAAATATGAAGCTCCAAAACTTTGGACACCTCATTCGAGGGGTTGACTCACTGGTAATGATTCTGATGCTTGGACGGATTGAGAGCAAGAGGAGAAGTGGACGACAGAGAATGAGATCGCTGGATGCCATCACTGACTCGATGGAGGAGGGTTTGAGTGAATTCCGGGAGTTGGTGATGGACAGGGAGGCCTGGCATGCTGTGATTCATGGGGGTCACAAAGAGTTGGATTCGACCGACTGACTGAAATGAACTGAACTGAATTGAACTCTTACCCAACCAAACTTGGGTTACTCACTTCTGTGCAATAGTTTAATGTGGAACCAAGCAAGGTGTCCTAGCAGCTGGTGTTTCAAAGACCCACACTCCCCAAATACTTTCAGGGGAACTTTCTTTTTGACAGAGTGAGGTTAGGCATTGGGTGTGTGATTAGTTTGGGAACATTCTCCTAGTGGCCTGTTCCTGAGGATATTGGGAGTCGACATCATTGACCATCTGGTTCCAACTACTCTGTGGTCTATGAACTTACATTTCAGCCTCGTTGGGGCTTTAATATCTCTAAAACTGTTCACAGGATATTGCTCAGAATGTTATCTATGGCCCTTGAGGAGGAACTAAAGATCCTTGACTTTGCTTAATGTTTAAGCATTATTATTCTATATTGCTTGATCATTTTCCTTTGTTTCTGGCTTTTCTAGTTTCTCTGATTAAAATTACTCTGGGAACACGAGGAAGTCTAGAATCTCTTACTCCTCTCTCTCGGTTTTCATAGTTTTCAATCTTAAGACGGGACTGCTTAGAACAAGAAATGAAATAAAGTGTTGGATTTAGAGCGTGATCATAACTGTGACTGAAAATCTCAGTTGCAGGTTCGATTTCTGTCCCAACTCTTGGAGTGTTTGAGTTAACTACAACTTTGGCTATTTCATGATGAGATTGAGCATGGAACTGGAAATAAATCTGACATCAATATTTTTTGTTATGCAAACATATCCGTCTACTTTATATAGATTTATGTATATATATATATTTTTATATAACTTTATTTTTGTCATTAAACCTGGACAAACATTTGAAAATTGGTAGCTATTTACTAAAAAAGAGGGGAGTGATATAAAGGAGTTCTCATATTTTTTCCACTTACGTATATTCAATAACCGAGTAGACAGTTGGTGATGGACAGGGAAGCCTGGCGTGCTGTGATTCATGGGGTCGCGGAGAGTCAGACACGACTGAGTGACTGAACTGAACTGAACTTAACTGAGACTTTTGAATAATTCTACTTTTGGGTTTTAATTTTTTTCCATTGCTGCTTTGCCTAACAGGAATTAAAAGCCATTGTACATTTTTTAATACACATACACACATGCACATATGTGTATATATGTGTATATGTCAAAACATAATTTTAGACAACTTTATTTAGGTGGTCAAAGTCTTTGCTTGTTCCCAAGATCTTAAATGAACTGTTTGGGGAGCCCAACGTTACTTAATAAATTTCTGGCTGTATAATACAGATCCTATTCTGAAAGGCTGTCACTTAATGGAGCTGATCACCCAGTATGCTTTCTGTAATAGTGACGGGGTTCATACATATGAGGACACCTTGAGCCCATAAAACTGCAACTCTCATTTACTTAGAGATATTGTTCTAAGACTGCTGTTCCTCTCCTCACGTTGGATATAATTTTAAACATTCAAATTAATGGGTTAAACAGATGCACCAGGCACTGTGCATAGATCATAATCAGGCTCTCTGGCTAGCTGAACACTGAAATTATATGATGTGTACATTAAAATAACTCTTCCATAATTCAGTGTGTACATTTTTATTTCATCACTTTAAACTTCTGGTACCAAATATTTGAGTAGAAATCATTGATGATCAAAACTTCTCTCCCTTCATGACACAGCGGTTCGGCTTCCTGTCCCCCTCCACATCATATCATTATTTCTTGTCCTCCTTTGTATTTTTGTAGGTGCCACATTAGAGATAACATGAAAAGGCTCAATATATTATGTTAATAGAGAAATGTATTATAGGCTGTGTATATTGTCAACATTTTATAGAGTTGTCACAGAAGCATGGCACAAATGCTCCAACAGGAAACTTAAAACCAGCAGTATTATATATGATGAGTAACGATCATCTTAGAATACTCTTAGAAAACAATTTCTCATCCAAAACACTGAGGGGAAAAAATGGTACAAGAATAAAATAATTCTCAATGTTGATAGGTAAGCATAGGAAAAACAGTACACTTGAATTCTCAGTGTTACACAAAGTAAGATCATAGCATCTGGTCCCACTGCTTCATGGGAAATAAAGGTGGAAAAGGCAGAAGCAATGACAGATTTCCTCTTTTGTGGCTCTATATTCACTATGAATGTGATGGCAGTTATAAAATTAGAATACAGGTGCTTCCTGGAAAAATGGCACTCACACATTTAGTAAGCGTGTTAAAAAGTGAATAGTTGACTTGACTACACTAATGGTCTTTCCAGTAGACATGTGCAGATGTGAGAACACCAAACTGCTCTGCTGGGGATGACTTGTGAGCGTCCATTAGATTGCAAGGAGATCAAGCCATTCAAACTTAAAGGAAATCAACTCTGAAGATTCATTAGAATTACTGATGCTGAAGCTATGTCTCCAAAGCTTTGACCACCTGAGCAAAGAACTGACTCATGAGAAAAGACCCTGATTCTTAGGAGCCAATTAAATCTTTTTTCATGATTTGGATGAGAGAGGAGGAGCAGAGTGTATAGCTTCACTCATTCAATGGACATGATCTCAAGTAGACTCTTGGAGATGGTGAGGGGCAGAGAGGCCTTGCGTGCTGCAGTCCAAGGAGACACAAAGAGTCTGACAAGACTTTGTGACTGAACAACAAGATATCAGTTAATAAAATGGATCTTCCAGGGTCTTGGTGGGGTCTCATCATATTAGAGGAATAGGAGCCTGAGTCCACTTTCTCCCACACAAATCCATCAAAGGATAGATTGCACATGGAACACCTTCCAGAAACAAATTTGTGACCAATGTTGATGGGCCCTAGAAACCGATAAAGGAAAACCAGTCTCTTAAAATGTAGGTAAGAAAAAATAAGTAATGAAAGGGAGGAAATGTTTTTAGGGATTGAGACCCGCCTTGGAGAAGGAGTCTTAAAGGAGGAGAAATTTGCACAAAATAAGAAACGCTCTCTCATAGGTGTCAGTCGGGGAAGAAATAGAACGGAAGAGAGGAAGAATAAAAACACAGATTATGCCAATAAATGCAATCACTAGCCAAGAAATGACTCAGATGCTCCCATCCACTGTCATACATGGGTCATCGAAGGGATGTCTGGGATGTATCAAACACACTATGGTTAGAATCAGGCATTAGTGCCCTAAGGACAATGTGACGAAGCTAAGGTAACACGCAAACCTAAACTATGGGGACGCTAGAGACAGAAATTTTAGAAAGGACCTTTCCTGTGAGAAGGCTCTAAGGCCACATCTTGAACAATGGCATACTCACAGAACAGAAGATTGTGCACTAGAAAATACCAAAGGAAACCAAGCCAGTGTCCATTTAAGACCCATTTCTCCACTGAGGGAGAGAGGAACGTGTACGACTGTCAGAGGAAGAAGGAAATAGGCTCATAGAATCTTGGCCCCAGACACATGCCCTGCCAATCTCTAAGCTAGCTGACAGTTGCTAGTGATGAATTCCTCACTTCATGGACAGTTCACATAGCCCAGAAACATGACAGCCTGGGGTCAGTTAGCCTGAGGAGACGAATGGCACACTTGAGACTGTGCCCTCTGCAGACACAGGCAGCAAACGGAGTGGCTGAGACCAGAAAGTTGCATAAAATGCATGGACCACCTGGGACTGTGCCTTGCTTCCAACCACTCACCCGAGGTTTTGGACTTGGGAAGAGCACAAATCACATAGCCAATAGTGGTCATGGCCCTTGCCAAGCACCTAACTGCCTGATTGGCTGAGAAGTGCATGAAACACAGGGCACACTTGGGACTGTGCCCTCATGTATCAACCAGGAGTCTGAGCAGGGTGGACCCAGAAAGTACATGCCACATTTGTCATTGACAAGCCCCATGTGATCAATAGACCTCAAGCACCCCCCCGCCCCCATCCCAATGGCCTTTGTTTTCTGTATCCCACCTCTCACCCCCAAACACTGAACAGGTGAGGTCGAATAACAGGCTACTCCACCCTCGTTTCATGGTGAAAACCAGATATGGAGAGGCTTTCAAATAAAAGAAGGAAATATAAACAAAGAAGCATAAACCAACCCAGAAGTGACAGGTTAAACGTAATAAGTCTGCAATATATGGCCAGACTGTTCAAGTGAGGAACAACAGTCACCTTTGACAAGTACAAGCTTCAACAAGAGACTGTCTGACACTGAATTGACACCAAAAATCACACAACTACTTTAAAATTCTGAGATCTATTCCCTCTATTTTTTTTTAATTTATTTATTCTATTGGAAGGTTAATTACTTCATATTATTGTATTGGTTTTGCGGTACATTGGCATGAATCTGCCCAGGTGTTCATATGTTTTCCATCTTGAACCAGCCTCCCACCTCCCTCCCCATCCCATCCATCTAGTTCATCACCGTACACCAGCCCCGAACATCCTGTATCATGCATCGAACCTGGACTGGCGATTCGTTTCACATATGATAATATACATGTTTCAATGCCATTATCCCATCATCCCACCCTCGCCCTCCCCCATAGAGTCCAAAAGACTATTCTATACATCTGTGTCTCTTTTGCTGTCTCGTATATAGGGTTATACTTATCACCTTTCTAAATTCCATATATACGTCTTAGTGTACTGTATTGGTGTTTTCCTTTCTGACTTACTTCACTCTGTATAATAGGCTCCAGTTTCTATGTGATTTCTTTAATTTTAAATTATTTTAGTCCTTTATTGTAACCTAAACGTTTATTTCTGTTAACTATTATTAGCTTTCAAGCAAAACACACGTAAATCTATTTTTTAAACACTTTTTATATATGAGAGAATGAATTTGGACTCCGTTTTCTTTTTTTACACTATTTAAACAAGTCCATATTTTATTTTTGGTTCTTAACTTTCACTTTCCAAAAATTGATATCAATGTTGTGACTTTAGTAACAAAATCTTTATGATCTGCTTTCACTTATGGATTCGTTTTCCCGAATTGATTGCTCTCTCCAATTTCAACCCTCCCATATCTCCCCCTAGGCACCTCTTTCTCCCTCTTTCCTTTTCTCTGCTGTCTGAAATTCTGTGAATCCCTTTGATTCGTTCTGGATGAGGAGAATTGTGCCACCATTAACCTCGGGTTTTATCTTCTGTATTGCATGGATTTTTGATGTTACTGCAACCTGGGAACAGAAACCCAGAGGCCAGGGAGTCGATTCCAGAACTTTAGATCAACATTGAACTCCTTACCTCAAGGAATATTAAAGGACAAGCACAAACCCCAGAGTTTCCGTGTCTACATGGAAAGCAATCTCCACACTTGAGTCAGTAAGTTCAGTACAAGAGAACCCAGAGCTATTCCCCAGTAAAACAGAAACACAACAATGAATAGGATAAAGCCATGCCAGACTCACAAACACCCCAAAGCACAGTCCATGAACAATTCATTGCACTTCAGAGAGAAGTGATACAGATCTGCCTGCCAGGGAACACACACAAATGATCCGAAACATTAAACCTTGAGAAGTCACTGGTCTTATCCCACCCACAAAAGACAGGTTCCACAACATAGTGGAGCTATAATTCTCCAGCCTGCAGAAAGGGGACCCAAATCACAGTAATCGAAACAGAATGAAAAGGGAGAGAAATATGCAGCTGTTGAAGGTAAATTATAAAAAAAACCACAAAAAAAAAAAGAAAAGTAGAGGAGTTAGGAAGTTTTCCTGGAAAAGAATTCAGAATAATGAGAGTAAAGATAAAAATCTTGAAAGAGATTTAGAATTACCAGTAAATACACTGGGGGACCGGAATGAGTAGAAATAAACATGTTTAACATGGATCTAGAAGAAATAAAGAGTCAAGTAGTAAAAATCAATACAATATCTGAGATTAACAACACCCTGGAAGGAACCAACAGTGGAATAATTGAGACAGAGAAAGAACTAATTAGGTGGAAGCCGAAAGGAGGAAATAAATGAAGCACAGTGAGGTGTGCAACGAAAACAACAAGTTAAACAGGTAAAGCTCAGCAGTGATGAATGTCCCACAATGAGAAACTTAGGTGTCGAGAAGGGGAACAACAAAACAAAAAGGGATGGGGTACTTGGAAGATTCTCGAGGAAGTAAACGTTGAAAGCACCTTTAAATGAGTCAAGACGAAAGAATTGGGACCAGACATGAAACAAATAAATGTTCAAAACCGGGAAAAGAAAGTGACAAATCTCTGTATTGTCACTCAGCTTATGTGAATCTACATTAGAGTATACTATTAAAATACCAGATGAGTAAATCACAAGCTTGCATCAAGGATTGGGAGAAACATAAACAGCCTCAGATTATATAGATGACAACACTGAACCAAATAGAAAGTGAAGAAAAAATAAAGAGTCTTTTGATGAGGGTGAATGAGAAGAGTGCAAAACCATGCTGACAACTCAACATTCAGGAAAACAAAGGAAAAGGCATCTGGTCCCATCACTACTTGGTAAATAGAAGGGGTAAACATGTGAACTTCCAGATGTTCCAGTTGGTTTTAGAAAAGGCAGAGGAAAGAGAGCTGAAATTGCCAACATCCGATGGATCATGGAAAAAGCAAGAGAGATCCAGGAAAACATCTCTTTCTGCTCTATTGACTATGCAAAGCCTTTGACTGTGTGGACCACAATAAATGGTGGAAAATTTTGGAAGAGAGGAGAATACCAGACCGCCTGACCTGTCTCTTGAGAAAACTGTATGCAGGTCAGGAAGCAGCAGTTAGTGCTGGACATGGAACAACAGACTGCTTCCAAATAGGAAAAGGAGTATGTCAAGGCTGTATATTCTCATGCTGCTTATTTAACTTATATGCAGAGTACATGATGAGAAACACTGGGCTGGAAGAAGCACAAGCAGGAATCAAGGTTGCTGGGAGAAATATCAATAACCTCATATATGCAGATGACAGCATATCTGCCCTTTAGGGCAGAAAGTGAAGAGGAATTGAAAATCTTCTTGATGAAGGTGGAAGAGGAGAGTGAAAAACTTGGACTAAAGCTCAACATTCAGAAAGCTAAGATCATGGCATCTGGTCCCATCACTTCATGAGAAATAGTTGGAGAAACAGCGGAAACCATGCAAGACTTTCTTTTTAAGGTCCAAAATCACTGCAGATGCTGATTGAAGCCATGAAATTAAAAGATGCTTACTCCTTGGAAGAAAAGTTAAGACCAACTTAGATAGCATATTAAAAACCAGAGACATAACTTTGCCAACCAAGGTCGGTCTAGTTAAGGCTGTGTATTTTCCAGTGGTCAATATGGATGTGAGAGTTGAACTGTGAAGAAGGTTGAGTGCAGAATTGATGCTTTTGAACGGTGGTGTTGGAGGAAATTATTAAGACTCACTGCAAGGAGATCCAACCAATCCGTTCTACAGGAGATCAGTCCTGGGTGTTCATTGGAAGGACTGAAGCTGAGGCTCCAACTCCAATACTTTGGCCACGTGATGCGAAGAGTTGATTCATTGGAAAAATCTCTGATGCTGGGAGAATTGGGGGCAGGAGGAGAAGGGATAACCGAGGATGAGATGGCTGGATGGCATCACCGATTCAACCGACATGAGGTTGAGTGAACCCCAGGAGTTGGTGATGGATAGGGAGGCCTGACATGCTGTAATTCATGGGGTAGCAAACAGTAGGACACGACTGAGACTGTTCTGAACTAAACTGAAGTATGTGGAAACAGTGACAGGCTTCATTTTCTTTGGCTTGAAAATTACTAAGAATAGTGATTGCAGTCATCAAATTAACTGTCACTTGCTTTTGGATGTAAAAGCTCTGACAAACCTAGACATTGCATTAAAATGAAGACACACCACCTTATTAATTCTCAGTTAAATATAAATGTCAAAGATGGTTACCCTTGTCTAACTCAAAGAAACTAAGCCATGCTATGTGGGGCCACCCAAGACAGGCAGGACATGGTGGAGAGGTATGACAGAATGTGGTCCACTGGAGAAGGGAATGGCAAACCACTTGAGTGTACCTGCCTTGAGAACCCCAAGAACAGTATGAAAAGGCAAAGTAATAGGATACTGAATGAGGAATTCCCCAGGGTGGTAGGTGCCCAGTATGCTCCTATTGATCAGTGGATAAAAAACTGCAGAAAGAGGGAAGGGATGGAGCCAAAGCAAAAACAGTATCCAGTTGTGGATGTTACTGGTGATAGAAGCAAGGTCCGATGCTGCAAAGAGCAATAATGCATAAACCTGGAATGTAATGTCCGTGAATCAAGGCAAACTGAAAGTGGTCAAATGAGATGGCAAGAGTGAATGTAGATATTCTAGGAATCAGTGAACTAAAATGGACTAAATGGGTAAATTTAAGACAGATGACTCAGATGATTATATCTGCTACTCTGGGCAGGAATACCTTAGAAGAAAGGGAGGAGCCACCATGGTCAACAAAAGAGTCCGAAATGCTGTACATGGATGCAGTCTCCAAAACGACAGAATGAAATGTGTTCATTTCCAAGAAAAACCATTCAATATTATAGTAATCCAAAGCTATGCACCAACCAGTAACGCTGAAGCAGCTGAAGTTGAACGGTTCTATGAAAACCTACAGGACTTTTAGAAATAATACTAAAAAAAAGATGTCATTTTCATTATAGAAGACTGGAATGTAAAATGTAGGAAGTCAAGAAATACATGGAGTAACAGGCAAACTTGGCCTTGAATCAGTGAATGAAGCAGGGCAAAGGCTAATAGAGGTTTGCCAAGAGAATGCACTGGTCATAGCAACACCCTTTTTCAACAACACAAGAGAAGACTCTACACATGGACATCACCAGATGGTTACCAAGGAAATCGGATTGATAATATTCTTTTCAGACAAAGATGGAGAAATTCTATACCGTTAGCAAAAATAAGACCAGGAACTGCCTGTGGCTCAGATCATGAACTCCTTGTAACCAAATTCAGACTTAAAATGAAGAAAGTAGGGAAAACCACTACACCATTCACATATGACCTAAATCAAATCCCTTATGATTATACAATGGAAGTGAGAAATAGATTTACGGGACTAGATATGGTAGATAGAGTGCCTGATGAACTCTGGACGGAGGTTTTAGACATTGTATAGGAGACAGGGACCAAGAGCATGTCCATGGAAAAGAAATGCAAAAAAGCAAAATGGCTGTCTGAAGAGCCCTTACAAATAGCTGTGAAAAGAAGAAAAGTAAAAAGCAAAGGAGAAAGGGAAAGATATAAGCATCTGAATACAGAGATCCAAAGAAGAGTAAGGAGTAATAAGAAAGCTTTCTTCAGTGATCGATGCAAAGAAATAGAGGAAAACAACAGAATAGGAAAGATAAGAGATCTCCTCAAGAAAATTGGAGATACCAAAGGAATGTTTAATGTAAAGATGGGCTCGATAAAGGACAGATATATTATGGACCTAAGAAAAGCAGAAGATATTAAGAACAGGTGGCAAGAATACACAGAAGAACTATGCAAAAAAGATCTTCACGACCAAGGTAGTCAGGATGGTGTAATCACTGACCAAGAGCCAGACATCTTGGAATGTGAAGTCAGGTTTGCCTTAGAAAGCATCACTACGAACAAAGCTAGTGGAGGTGATGGAATTCCAGTTGAGCTACTTCAAATCCTGAAAGATGATACTGTGAAAGTGCTGCACTCAATATGCCAGCAAATTTGGAAAACTCAGCAGTGGCCACAGGAGTGGAAAAGGTCAGTCTTCATTCCATTCCCAAAGAAAGGCAATGCCAAAGAATATTCAAACGACCTCACAATTGCATTCATCTCACACACTAGTAAATTCACGCTCAAAATTCTCCCAGCCAGACCTCAGCAATACGTGAACCATGAACTTCGAGATGTTCAAGCTGGCTTCAGAAAAGGCAGAGAAACCAGAGATCAAATTGCCAACATCCTCTGGATCATGGGAAAACTAAGAGAGTTCAAGAAAAAACATCTATTTCTGCTTCATTGACTATGCCCAATCCTTTTACTGTGGGGATCACAACAAACTGTGGAAAATTCTGAAACAGATGGGAATACGAGACCTCTTGAGAAACCTCTTGAGAAACCTGTATGCAGGTCAGGAGGCAACTGTTAGAACTGAACATGGTACATCGGACTGGTTCCAAATAGGAAAAGCAGTGTGTCAAAGTTGTATATGGTCACCCTGCCTATTTAATTTCTATGCAGAGTACATCATGAGGAACAGTGGGCTGGAAGAAGGGAAAGGCTGGAATCAAGATTGCTGGGAGAAATATCAATACCCTCAGATATGAAGATGACATCACCCTAATGGCAGAAAGTGAAGAGAAACTGAAAAGCCTCTTGATGATAGTGAAAGCGGAGAGTGAAAAATTTGGTTTGAAACTCCACATTCACAAAACTAAGATCATGGCATCTGGTCCCATCACGGCATGGGAAATAGATGGGGAAACAGTGGAAACAGTGTCAGACTTTGTTTTCTGGGCTCCAAAATCACTGCGGATGCTGATTGCCGCCATGAAATTAAAAGAAGATCACTCCTTGGAAGGACATTTCTGACCAACCTAGATAGCATATAAAAGAGCAGAGACATTACTTTGCCAACAAAGGTCCGTCTAGCCAGGGCTATACTTTTTCATGGGATCATGTATGGATATGAGACTTCGATTGTGAAGAAAGCTGATAGCTGAAGAATTGATGCTTTTGAACTGTGGTGTTGGAGAAGATCTTGAGTCCCTTGGAATGCAAGGAGATCCAATCAGTCCATTTTAAAGGAGATCAGTCCTGGATTTTCATAAGAAAGACTGATGCTGAAGCTGAAGCTCCAATACTTTGGCCACCTAATATGAAGAGCTGACTCACTGGAAAAGACTCTGATGCTGGGAGGGATTGGGGGCAGGAGGAGAAGGGGACGGCAGAGAATGAGAGGGCTGGATGTCATCATTGCCTCGATGGAGGTGGGTTTGATTGAACTCCGGGAGTTGGTAAAGGACACGGAAGCCTCGCATGGTGTGACTCAGGGGTTTCAAAGAGTTTGAAACGACTGAGGGACTGAACTCAACGTGAACTAAACTGAATGATGGTAATGTTGGAGGCTGTGGGATGTTGTTGAGTAATGTATATAGCTTTTGACTGCTAATTTATTTAGCACTTTTATTGCTAGTTCAGGAAATACTTTAAATACTTCATTTGGCAAGCACCATGTCATCACTTCATGGGAAATAGATGGAAAAACAGTGGAAACAGTGTCAGACTTTATTTTCTGGGGCTCCAAAATCACTGAAGATGCTGATTGCAGCCATGCAATTAAAAGACGCTTACTCCTTGGAAGGAAAGTTATGACCAAACTTGATAATATATTGAAAAGCAGAGACATTACTTTGCCAACCAAGGTCCGTCTAGTCAAGGTTATGGTTTTTTCCGTGGTCATGTATGGATGTGAGAGTTGGACTGTGAAGAAAGCTGATCACTGAAGAATTGATGCTTTTGAACTGTGGTATTGGAGAAGACTCTTGAGAGTCCCCTGTACCGCCAGGAGATGCAACCAGTCCATTCTAAAGGAGGTCAATCCTGGGTGTTCATTGGAAGGACTGATGCTAAAGCTGAAGCTGCAATACTTTGGACACCTCATGCGATGAGTTGACTCACTGGAAAAGACTCTGATGCTGGGAAAGGTTGGGGGTGGGAGGAGAAGGGAACGACCGAGAGTGAGATGGCTGGATGCATCACCGACTCTGTGGGCATGAGTTTGAGTGAACTCCGGGATTTGGTGATGGACAGGGAGGCATGGAGTGCTGTGATTCACGGGGTCGCAGAGAGTCGGGCAGGAAACTGAGCGACTGAACTGAACTGAACTGAACTGATGTCTTACCTGATGTGAAAGATACACAAGGCAACTTGGGTACAGATACAACACATAGAAGAATTGGACATCTGTGGTTAACTTGGTAGGAAAGAAGACAGGTTCTTTCCATTCCCAAGTAAGTGTTTAGGAAAAGTTGTGAAATGTGGCTTAGTATGACTGAAAATATGTTGCCTGATTGTAGCTCTAGAATTTCTGTGAAACAGATAGATAATGAAGCTTGTAAGGGAAAGTAATGTCATGTCTTCCAAGAACTGATTACCTTGCTGAGATGCTGCATTCACCACAAGGATTTAAGTCTATCTTTGTACGAACAGCAAAGCAACATCAAAATATACATGAGGAAATATAGGGTGGTGTGTTGGTGGGAGGAAATAAAAGCATGACATAAGGAGAGCAGAGCAAGAATGACCCTTTTTAATACAACTTGTAAAATGCCTATCTTTTGCTGACTGTGGTGCAATCCTTGGCTATGTCATGTTATCATTGGCATCCCATCATGGTATGTTAGTGATCATGATTATCGAGTAGGCTACATCTATATTTTCAAGTGAAACACATTTTATTTTTTAATGCAGTAAACCTTCTGCCTAACCTCTTAGCTTTCTTTTCAATGACTGCTATAATATAATAAAACTGAGAAAGCATTAAAATATATATGCTCTTTTGTTGTTTCTAAATTTGATTTGTATCTGATCCTTCCCCCTTACCATCCTATCTTAGACAGCCAGTCAGTTCTGCCTGGATGATTTCACAAGTCAATTTATTTACATTTTGCCTTTCACATTGTTTACATTTTCTGTTTCTTCAAACAATTCATTAGGTGCAATGTACCTATGATGCACACTGAATGTTTCCTTGAACAGAAAATTTTATATTAAAGTAGAACAAAATATCCAGAGACTGAAATGCTGATTTACTCTTAATTATTTCAAAGTGAAATTGACACTATGAAAATGAGCATATAAGTTTATTCTTCAAATAAGAGAATTGTAGAAATTTGTTGACATCTCCCAACATTAATTTAATCTTCAGTATCGTACATAATCTGACACCTATTTGGTACACCAGTTGTATTAGAATGATTTTTAAATAATGAAGACGATTGATGTATTGACCTAGAAAGAGAGGCAACAATGTATCAGAGATCTCCGGTACTGGGAAACATGAATGGGCTGCGTGTTTTATTTTAGGGAAAGGTTTGTCATGGACTGCCACATGAACGTACACACCTGGAAAAGTAGAAGTTTCCACCCTCAGTCCAAAATCACTGTTGCATAATGGAGATACAATATGGTACGGCAAAACAGAAGTAGACATAGCTGCCACAGTATGTCAAATGGACACTGCAGCCATTTTGCGTATATTAGCTGCTAGGTGAAACCCCGTAAACAGTGCTCCACCTAGATTGTGGGATGGAGAGGGAGATGGGAGGGTGTTCCGAAAAGGAGGATATACATATATATATATATACATATACATATATACATATTTCTATACCTGATTTATTTTAAATTCTGACAAAATACAGAAAAATTCGGTAAAACAATTACCCTTCCATTTAAAAAAAATCAAAATAAGAGAAACAGCAGGGTGATGTATCACAGTATGCTCCTGTGGTCTAACTGATATTGATGATGGAGAAGAGAAATAATTTCAAGTTAGGGCACTTGTATCAGCAACAATTTGGATGGCAGAACGCTATAGTATGAATGGCACACTTAAACTTCTGCAGGTTGAAAATACATTCAATTCTCTAGTTCCAGGATTGAAGTCAGAATTATGACCATCCACATTACCCGTTGCTTTAATATACTTCTTCTTTTTATCTCGGATTAATGAAGGTACTGTAGAGACATTTTTCTGATCAACTCTTCTTTTGATTCTTACTAAATGTGAGGATAACCTTGTTCAAAATATGCTTATGATAGAACTGAAACTAAAACCAAATGGGGAAAAATATTTAACTCTTTCAACCAACATAGATCAGTAAAGCAAAGAAAAATGGATTCCTTTAATCATAAAATGTAAATAGTATCAAATAATCCTCTTCCATTAGTAGTTTTTAAAACTTACATAGTCGTAGAAATAATGATCCTCAAGTAAAATATATTATAAGTCTAAGGTAAATATCATTTAAATACCTTTAGGATTTGAAATTTTCCCAATTATTTTTTGGTCAAAATATAATTTAAGCCATTTTTATTAATCTGGACAAACAAATGCCAGAGAGAAGACATCACCAAATGCTCAACACTGAAATCAGATTGATTTTATTCTTTCAGTCAAAGATGGAGAATCTCTATACAGACAGCAAAAACAAGACCAGGAGCTGACTGTGGCACAGATCATGAGCTCCTTGTTGCAAATTCAGACTGAAATAGAAGGAATTGGGGAGAACCCCTATACCATTCATGTATGACCTAAGTCTATTCACTTATGACTATACAGTGGAAGTGAGAAATAGTTTTAAAGGACTAGATCTGACAAAGAGGGTGCCTGATAAATTGTGGGTGGATGTTCATGACATTGTACAGGAGACAGGAATCAAGATCATCCCCAAGAAAAAGAAATGCCAAAAAGCAAAATGGCTGTCTGAGGAGGCCTTACAAATGGCTGTGAAAGAAGGGAAGTGTAAAGAACAGGAGAAAAGGAAATTTATACCCATTTGAATGTAGAGTTCCAATGAATAGCAAGGAGAAATAAGAAAGACTTCCTCAGTGATCAATGCAAACAAATGGAGGAAAGCAATAGAACGGGAAAGACTAGACATATCTGCAGGATAATTAGAAATACTGAGGCAGCATTTCATGCAGCGGTGGGCTCAATAAAGGACACAAATTTTAGGAACCAAAGAGAAGCAGAAGATATTAAGAAGAAGTGGCAAGAATAGACAGAAAAACTGTACATAGAAGATTTTCAGGACCCAGAAAATCAAGATGGTGTGATCATTCACGTAGAGCCAGACATCCTGGAATGTGAAGACAAGTGGGCCTTATGAAGCATCACTATGAACAAAACTAGAGTAGGTGATGGAATTCCAGTTGAGCTATTTCAAATCCTGGAAGATGATGCTGTGAAAATGCTGCACTCAATATGCCAGCAAATTTGGAAAACTCATCAGTGGCCACCGAACTGGAAAAGTCAGTCTTCGTTCCAATCCCAAAGAAAGGCAATACCAAAGAATGCTCAAAGTACAGCATAATTGCTCTCATCTCACAAGCTAATCATGCGTTGCTAGAAACTGTCTTTAAAAACTAAATCATGAGTGGCCTACAGAGGCCCGTAGAGTCATATCTCTGGTCTTTCCAAAGGTATGTACAGATATGAGAACACCAAGGGATTACTGACTGTGAACTGCTCTCCTGGGGAAGACTTGTGAGATTCTTTTGAACTGCAGGAATACCAAACAAATGAATTGTAAAAAAATCAACTTTGAAGACTCATTGGAAGGACTGATGCTGAAAATAAAGCCTCAAAGCTTTGTCCTATTGAGGCAAAGAGCTGACTCATTAGAAAAGACCGTGATCTATAGAAAGTGTTGAAAGCAAGGGGATCAGTAGGTGAGAGAGGATGAGACATCTGGAGAGCATCAGCGATTCAAAGGACATGATCTCGAGGAAACTATGGGAGAGAGTGAGGGACAGAGAGGTCTCTTGTGCTAGAGTCCAAAGGGATACAAAGGGTCAAACATGTCTTAGTGGCTGAAGAACAATAGCATTTCAGTTAATAAGATGGGTCTTGCCGGATGGCAGTTGGTCGCAAAATATCAGAGGAATGGGAGGACAAGACCACTCCCTCCCAAACAAATTCATCTAAGCATCGACTGCACATGGAAGAACTTCCAGACAAAAAATTGTGAAGACTATTGAATGGCCCAAGATACCCAGAAGTCAAACATGTTTTCCTTTGAAATGGAGGTAGGAAAAAATAAAAGAGACACAAAAAGAAAAAAAGTATTTAGGGGCTGAGGTTGGTTTTGGAGAGGAAGTTGTAAATGAGGAGAAGCTTGCAGACAATTGTAAACCCTCTCAGGACAGTGACAGTGGAGAACTCTGGGATCGCTTAGAGCAACATAACCAAGGGAAAGAGAAACAAAAGCAAATGTGCCTAACTGTAATTTCCAGCAGAGAAAAAAATTAGATGCACCTGTCCACCATCATTGAGGTGGACCTAGGAGGGATGCCTGGACTGTATCACCTGCCCTATGATAAGGACCCAGTTTTAATGGCCTGAGGATGATCTGACATGTCTCAGCAAGTAGCAACCTAATCCATGGGAACACCAGAGACAAAAATGCCAAAAAGTCTTTTCTTGAGATAATTCTCTATGGCCATATAGGGAATTCAGACACTCACAGAACCAAAGATTGAACATTCAGTTCAGTTCAGTTCAGTTCAGTTCAGTTCAGTGGTTCAGTCGTGTCCGACTCTTTGCGACCCCTTGATTCACAGCACGCCAGACCTCCCTGTCCATCGCCAACACCCGGACTTCACTCATACTGATGTCCATCGAGTCGGTGATGCCATCCAGTCATTTAATTCTTTGTTGACCCCTTCTCATTCTGTCCCCAGTAACTCCCAGCTTCAGAGTCTTACAGTGAGTCAACACTTCGCATGAGGTGGCCAAAGTATTGAAGTTTCAGCTTTAGCATCAGTCCTTCTAATGAACACTGAGGATTGATCTCCTTTAGAATGAACTGGTTGGATCTCCTTACAGTCCAAATAACTCTCAAGAGTCTTTTACAAAATATCAAAGATGTGCAAACAGGCTTCCATTTATGGCCCTGTCCTCCACGGAGGCAGAGAGGAATGTTTGCATCAGACAGAGGCAGAATGCAGGAGGCTGCTGTTATATCAACTCCAGAGACCACGTCTGCCACCAAGCTCTGAGCAGACTGCCAGTTGCTAACCATATCTTCCTGAGTTCATGCTCAGTTCACATAGGTCAAGAGGGTCAAAATATGAGTTCAGTACCCCTATGGAGACACACGGATTTCTTGCAAAATTCAGGGAAATTTGAATGGCCTGCCTGTTGTAGTTTAGGAAAAGGTTTGTCATGGACAGGCACATTACCCTACACACCTGGAAATGTAGAAGTTTCCACCCTCAGTCCAAAATCACAATTGCATAATGGAGTTACGATGTGGTACTGCAAAGCAGAAGTAGACATAGCTGCCAAAGTATGTCGAGTAGACATTGCAGCCATTTGATTTAGAGCAGCTACTAAGTGACACCCAGTGAAAAATGCTCAACTTGTATTGTGATATGGAGAGGGAGATATGAGGGTGTTCCGAAAGGGAGGGCATATAGGTATATTTATGCCTGATTTATTTTGAGTTCTGAGAGAATACAGCAAAATTCGGTAAAACAATTCAGTTCAGTTCCCTTCAGTTCAGTCCCTCAGTCATGTCCGACTCTGCAACCCCATGAATCACAGCACGCCAGGCCTCCCTGTCCATCACCAACACACGGAGTTCACTCTAACTCAGGTCCACAGAGTCGGTGATGCCATCCAGCTTTCTCATTCTCTGTCGTCCCCTTCTCTTCCCTCATTCAAACTTTCCCAGCATCAGTCTTTTCTAGTGAGTCAACTCGTTGCATGAGTTGGCCAAAGTATTGGAGTTTCAGCTTCAGCATCAGTCCTTCCAATGAATACCCAGTATTGATCTCCTTTAGAATGGACTGGTTGGATCTCCTTGCAGTCCAAGGGATTCTCAAGAGTCTTCTCCAGCACCACAGTTCAAAAGCATCAATTCTTCGGTGATCAGCTTTCTTCACAGTCCAACTCTCACATCCATACATGACCATGGGAAAAACCATAGCCTTGACTATACGGACCTTGGTTGGCAAAGTAATGTCTCTGCTTTTTAATATACTATCGAGGTTGGTCATAACTTTCCTTCCAAGGAGTAAGCGTCTTTTAATTGCATGGCTGCAATCAGCATCTGCAGTGATTTTGGAACGTAAAAAACTAAGTCTGACACTGTTTCCACTGTTATTCCATCTATTTCCCATGAAGTGATGGGACCAGATGCCATAATCTTTGTTTTCTGAATATTCAGCTTCAAGTCAACCTTTCACTCTCCTCTTTCACTTTCACCAAGAATCATTTGAGTTCCTCTTCATTTTCTGACATGAGGGTGATGTCATCTTCATATCTGAGGTTATTGTTATTTCTCCCTGAAATCTGGATTCCAGCTTGTGCTTCTTCTATCTCATCGTTCCTCACGATGTACTCTGCATATAATTTAAATAAGCAAGATGACAATATACAGCCTTGACGTACTCCTTTTCCTATTTGGAACCAGTCTACTGTTCCATGTACAGTTCTGACTGTTGTTTCCTGACCGGCATACAGGTTTCTCAAGAGGCAGGTCAGGGGTCTGGTATTCCCATCTCTTTCAGAATTTTCCAGTTTATTGTGATCCACAAAGTCAAAGGCTCTAAAATAATTACCCTTCCATTAAAAAATCAATAAGAGAAATAGGAGGTTGATGTGTCACAATATTTTCCTGTGATCTAACTGATACTGATGATAGAGAAGAGAAATAATTTCAAGTTAGGGCACTTGTTTAAACAAGAATCTGAATGGTAGAACACTTTAGTATGAATGGCACAGTTAAACTTCTGCAGGCTGAAAATACATTCGCTCCTCTAGTTTCAGAATGGAAGTCAAAGTTATGATCCCCCATATTACACATTGCTTTATCATGCTTCTTCTTCTTATCTCGGAATAATGAAGATATTGTAGAGACAATTTTATGATCAACTCTTCTTTTGATTCTTACTAAATGTGAGGTTAACCTAGTTCAACATATGGTTATGAGAGAACTGAAACTAAGGGGCGCATGAGAAGGTGGCAGAGGAATAGGATAGGGTGACCATTTTCTCCCCCACAAAATCATCATAAGAACATTTGAACGCTGAGTAAATCCCATAAAACGACTTCTGAATACTGGCAGAGGACATCAGGCACCCAGAAAAGCGGCCCATAGACTTTGAAACGAGGTAGGAAAGAGCATAAAAGATAAAGAGATACGAAAGAGGGAGGAAGGGAGCACCGTCCCAGGAAGGGAGGCTTAAAAAATAAAAAAAATAAAAAAAAAGGGAAGTTTCCAAACACCTGGAAACATAGGTGACTCTGTGGATAGGCTTGGAACCTCAGAGGGCCACATAACTAGGAGAAAAGAGACATAAATAAAGTCCACAGACTAAGTGCCCAGAGGAAACTCTCAGTGGAGAAGTGGTGCAGACACCCGCACCCACCACTAGCAGGTGGGGGCCGGGCAGGGAGGCGAGATGTC
Organism: Moschus berezovskii; assembly: GCF_049115385.1. NCBI lineage: Eukaryota > Metazoa > Chordata > Mammalia > Artiodactyla > Moschidae > Moschus > Moschus berezovskii. Next base: position 72,598,777 of record NC_142489.1, read on the forward strand.
AGTGCTTAGAGAAAGGACAGGGCCTGAACACCCCGAGGGCAAGCTGAACACTCTAACGGGAGCAAAGCAGACTGCGCAGCGAAAAGCCCCAACCTAAGATTCTGCCAGTCCCGCTCACAGAAAAAAGGACTAAGCAGAGCAAGCCGGCTGTGGGTGGCCCATCCCCCAGTTACCGCCGGGACAGGCACGGAGGGCAGCCAGAGCCAAAAGGGGCAGCTGCAGCCCCAGAGAGGAATCCCATACCAAGCTTCAGTCAGGCTTCCTTGCTAACCTAGACTTCTTGGGTTCGGGCGGGTCAATATCCCCCTGAGAAAGTGCTCCTCTTGTACACCCAGAAAACCAAGCAGCAGGGAGGGGGAGGCGATAAGCCACAGCGACCACGCTTGCCAAACTCCTGGTCACCTGAGCTGCTCAGACTGGGGAAGGCACAAAATACAGGCCCAACCAAGTCTGCGCTTCTGTGGAGTACTTGAAGACCTGAACCTGAGTCGCTCAGACCTGGGAAGTGCATGAAACCCAGCGCTGGCCACGGACAGCACCTGGCAGAGCAACCCAGAGCCTGAGCAGCACAAACAGGAAAAACACACACGCTGCGAGCGGGAGCATTCCCACAGCAGTAGAGACACTGCGAGCACAGCCCACAGATGTCAGTGATATTTGATAGCCGCGTTCCTCCCTCCCCATGGCAGGACAGAATAGGTGAGCTGGTATCCACCACCGCCCCCTGGTGTCAGGATGGGAATTAGACACTGAAGAGAGCAGCAAACAGAAGAGATTTTACAATAGAAGGAACTGCCTTGGAGGTAATAGAGGGAGAAGTCTTAAGCCTACTGCAAGAATAAGACTGAAAACCAGAGGCAGAGGCTTAAGGCCAAATCCTGAGAGTACCAGAGACCTCCTACTCCAGGGTACACTGGGGACCAGAATGAGGAGAAATAAACATGTTTACCATGGATCTAGAAGAAATAAACAGGAGTCAAGCAGTAAAAATCAATGCAATTACTGAGATTTACAACACCCTGTAAGGAACCAACAGTAGAATAACTGAGACAGAGAAAGAACTAATTAGGCGGAGGCAGAAAGGAGGAAATAACTGAAGCACAGTGAGGTGTGCAACAAAAACAACAAGTTAATCAGGTAAAGCTCTGATTGGGGCAGTGATAAATGTCCCACAATGAGAAACTTAGGTGTCTAGATGGAGAACACCAAAAAAAAAAAAGAGAGAGTGGGGTACTTGGAAGATTCTTGAGGAAGTAAACTTTGAAAGCACCCTTAAAATGAGTCAATCCGAAATAATTGGGACCAGATATGAAAAAACTGAATATTCAAAACAGGGAAAAGAAAGTGACAAATCTCTGTATTGTCACTCAGCTTATGTGAATCTACATTAGAGTATACGATTGAAATACTAGATGAGTAAATCTCAAGCTTACATTAAGGACTGGGAGAAACATAAACAGCCTCAGATTATATAGATGGCAACACTGAAACAAATAGAAAGTGAAGAAAAAATAAAGAGTCTTTTGATGAGGGTGAATGAGAAGAGTGCAAAACCATGCTGACAACTCAACATTCATAAAAACAAAGAAAAAGGCATCTGGTCCCATCACTACTCTGCAAATAGAAGGGGTAAACATATGAACTTCCAGATTTCCAATTGGGTATCAGAAAAAGCAGAGGAAAGAGAGATTAAATTGCCAACATCCGATGGATCATGGAGAAAACAAAAGAGTTCCAGAAAAACATCTCTCTGCTTTATTGACTATGCAAATCCGTTGACTGTGTAGATCACAATAAACTTTGGAAACTTTTGGAAGAGATGGGAATACCAGAAGAACTGACCTGTCTCTTGTGAAAACTATATGTAGGTAAGGAAGCAGCAGTTACTGCTGGACATGGAACAACAGACTGGTTCCAAATAGGAAAAGGAGTATGTCAAGGCTGTATATTCTCATGCTGCTTATTTAACTTATATGCAGAGTACATGATGAGAAACCCTGGGCTGGAAGAAGCACAAGCGGGAATCAAGGTTGCTGGGAGAAATATCAATAACCTCAGATATGCAGATGGAAGCACCTTTACGCCAGAAAGTGAAGAGGAATAAAAAAATCTTCTTGATGAAAGTGGAAGAGGAGAGTGAAAAACTTGGACTAAAGCCCAACATTCAGAAAGCTAAGATCATGGCATCTGGTCCCATCACTTCATGAGAAATAGATGGAGAAACAGCGGAAACCATGCGAGACTTTATTTTTTAGGTTCCAAAATCACTGCAGATGCTGATTGAAGCCATGAAATTAAAAGATACTTACTCCTTGGAAGAAAAGTTAAGACCAACTTAGATAGCATATTAAAAACCAGAGACATAACTTTGCCAACCAAGGTCGGTCTAGTTAAGGCTGTGTATTTTCCAGTGGTCAATATGGATGTGAGAGTTGAACTGTGAAGAAGGTTGAGTGCAGAATTGATGCTTTTGAACGGTGGTGTTGGAGGAAATTATTGAGACTCACTGCAAGGAGATCCAACCAATCCGTTCTACAGGAGATCAGTCCTGGGTGTTCATTGGAAGGACTGAAGCTGAGGCTCCAACTCCAATATTTTGGCCACGTGATGCGAAAAGTTGATTCATTGGAAAAAAAAAAAAAAAAAAAAACCTCTGATACTGGGAGAATTGGGGGCAGGAGGAGAAAGGGATGGCCGACGATGAGATGGCTGGATGGCATCACCGATTCGACGGACATGAGGTTGAGTGAATCCCAAGAGTTGGTGATGGACAGGGAGGCCTGACATGCTGTAATTCATGGGGTAGCAAACAGTAGGACACGACTGAGACTGTTCTGAACTAAACTGAAGTATGTGGAAACAGTGAAAGGCTTCATTTTCTTTGGCTCGAAAATTACTAAGAATAGTGATTGCAGTCATCAAATTAACTGTCACTTGCTTTTGGATGTAAAAGCTCTGACAAACCTAGACATTGCATTAAAATGAAGACACACCACCTTATTAATTCTCAGTTAAATATAAATGTCAAAGATGGTTACCCTTGTCTAACTCAAAGAAACTAAGCCATGCCATGTGGGGCCACCCAAGACAGGCAGGACATGGTGGAGAGGTATGACAGAATGTGGTCCACTGGAGAAGGGAATGGCCAACCACTTGAGAACCCCATGAACAGTATGAAAAGACAAAGTAATAGGATACTGAATGAGGAATTTCCCAGGGTGGTAGGTGCCCAGTATGCTCCTGTTGATCAGTGGATAAAAAACTGCAGAAAGAGGGAAGGGATGGAGCCAAAGCAAAACCAGTATCCAGTTGTGGATGTTACTGGTGATAGAAGCAAGGTCCGATACTGCAAAGAGCAATATTGCATAGGAACCTGGAATGTGAGGTCTGTGAATCAAGGCAAACTGGAAGTGGTCAAATGAGATGGCAATAGTGAATGTAGACATTCTAGGAATCAGTGAACTAAAATGGACTGGAATGGATGAATTTAACTCAGATGACTCAGATGATTATATCTGCTACTCTGGGCAGGAATACCTTAGAAGAAAGGGAGGAGCCATCATGGTCAATAAAAGATTCCGAAATGCAGTACTTGGATGCAATCTTAAAAACGACAGAATGACTTCTGTTCGTTTCCAAGAAAAACCATTCAATATTACAGTAATCCAAGGCTATGCACCAACCAGTAATGTTGAAAAAGCCGAAGTTGAACGGTTCTATGAAGACTTACAGGAACATTTAGAACTAATACTCAAAAAACAAACAAAAAAAAATGCCCTTTTCATAATAGAAGACTGGAATGTAAAAAGTAGGAAGTCAAGAAACACATGGAGTAATAGGCAAACTTGGCCTTGGAGCAGGGAATGAAGCAGGGCAAAGGCTAATAGAGATTTGCCAAGAGAACGCACTGGTCATAGCAAACACCCTTTTTCAACAGCACAAGAGAAGACTCTACACATGGACATCACCAGATGGTCAACACCGAAATCGGATTGAAAATATTCTTTTCAGACAAAGATGGAGAAATTCTATACCGTTAGCAAAAATAAGACCAGGATCTGCCTGTGGCTCAGATCATGAACTCCTTGTTACCAAATTCAGACTTAAAAGGAACAAAGAAGGGAAAACTACTAGACCATTCACATATGACCTAAACCAAATCCTTTATGTTTATACAGTGGAAGTGAGAAAGAGATTTAAGGGACTAGATATGGTAGATAGAGTGCCTGATTAACTCTGGACGGAGGTTCTTGACATTGTACAGGAGACAGGGACCAAGACCATGCTCATGGAAAAGAAATGCAAAAAAAACAAAATGGCGGTCTGAGGAGGCCTTACAAATAGCTGTGAAAAGAAGAAAAGCAAAATGCAAAGGAGTAAGGGAAAGATATAAGAATCTGAACGCAGACTTCCAAAGAAGAGCTAGGAGAAATAAGAAAGCCTTCCTAAGTGATCAATGCAAAGAAATAGAGGAAAACAGCAGAATAGGAAAGATAAGAGATCTCCTCAAGAAAATTTGAGATACCAAAGGAACGTTTAATGCAAAGATGGGCTCGATAATGGACAGATATATTATGGACCTAAGAAAAGCAGAAGATAGTAAGAACAGGTGGCAAGAATATGCAAAAGAACTGTACAAAAAAGATTTTCACGACCAAGATAGTCAGGATGGTGTAATCACTGACCAAGAGCCAGACATCTTGGAATGTGAAGTCAAGTGGGCCTTAGAAAGCATCACTACGAACAAAGCTAGTGGAGGTGATGGAATTCCAGTTGAGCTACTTCAAATCCTGAAAGATGATACTGTGAAAGTGCTGCACTCAATATGCCAGCAAATTTGGAAAACTCAGCAGTGGCCACAGGAGTGGAAAAGGTCAGTCTTCATTCCATTCCCAAAGAAAGGCAATGCCAAAGAATATTCAAACGACCTCACAATTGCATTCATCTCACACACTAGTAAATTCACGCTCAAAATTCTCCCAGCCAGGCCTCAGCAATACGTGAACCATGAACTTCGAGATGTTCAAGCTGGCTTCAGAAAAGGCAGAGAAACCAGAGATCAAATTGCCAACATCCTCTGGATCATGGGAAAACTAAGAGAGTTCGAGAAAAAACATCTATTTCTGCTTCATTGACTATGCCAAATCCTTTTACTGTGGGGATCACAACAAACTGTGGAAAATTCTGAAACAGATGGGAATACCAGACCGCTTGAGAAACCTCTTGAGAAACCTGTATGCAGGTCAGGAAACAACTGTTAGAACTGGACACGGTACAGCAGACTGGTTCAAAATAGAAAAAGGAGTGTGTCAAACTTGTATATTGTAACCCTGCCTATTTAATTTCTATGCAGAATACATCATGAGGAACAGTGGGCTGGAAGAAGGGAAAGGCTGGAATCAAGATTGCTGGGAGAAATGTCAATAACCTCAGATATGAAGATGATATCACCCTTATGCCAGAAAGTGAAGAGGAACTCAAAAGCCTCTTGATGATAGTGAAAGCGGAGAGTGAAAAAGTTGGTTTGAAGCTCCACATTCAGAAAACTAAGATCATGGCATCTGGTCCCATCACAGCATTTGAAATAGATGGGGAAAGAGTGGAAACAGTGTCAGACTTTATTTTGGGGGCTCCAAATCACTGCGGAAGCTGATTGCAGCAAGAAATTAAAGGAAGATCACTCCTTGGAAGGAAATTTGTGACCAACCTTTATAGCATATAAAAGAGCAGAGACATTATTTTGCCAACAAAGGTCCGTCTAGCCAGGGCTATTTTTTTTCACGGGATCATGTATGGATGTGAGACTTGGACTGTGAATAAAGTTGATAGCCGAAGAATTGATGCTTTTGAACTGTGGTGTTGGAGAAAATCTTGAGAGTCCCTTGGACTACAAGGAGACCCAACCAGTCCATGCTAAAGGAGATCAGTCCTGGATGTTCATAAGAAAGACTGATGCTGAAGCTCCAATATTTTGACCACCTCATTGGAAGAGCTGACTCACTGGAAAAGACTCTGATGCTGGGAGGGATTGGGGGCAGGAGGAGAAGGGGACGGCAGAGAATGAGAGGCCCGGATGTCATCACCGACTCGATGGAAGTGGGTTTGTTTGAACTCCGGGACTTGGTGAAGGACACGGAAGCCTGGCATGCTGTGATTCAGGGGGTTTCAAAGAGTTTGACATGACTGAGAGACTGAATTCAACCTTAACTGAACTGAATGATGGAAATGTTGGAGGCTATTGGATGTTGTTGAGTAATGTATATAGCTTTTGACTGCTAATTTATTTAGCACCTTTTATTGCTAATTCAGGAAATACTTAAAATACTTCATTTGGCAAGCATTATGTCTTAGCTGATGTGAAAGATACATAAGGCAACTTGGGTACAGATACAACACATAGAAGAATTGGACATCTGTGGTTAACTTGGTAGGAAAGAAGACAGGTTCTTTCCATTCCCAAGTAAGTGTTTAGGAAAAGTTGTGAAATGTGGCTTATTATGACTGAAAATATGTTGCCTGATTGTAGCTCTAGAATTTCTGTGAAACAGATAGATAATGAAGCTTGTAATGGAAAGTAATATCATGTCTTCCAAGAACTGATTACCTTGCTGAGATGCTGCATTCACCACAAGGATTTAAGTCTATCTTTGTAGGAACAGCAAAGCAACGTCAAAATATACATGAGGAAATATAAGGTGGTGTGTTGGTGGGAGGAAATAAAGGCATGACATAAGGAGAGCAGAGCAAGAATGACCCTTTTTAATACAACTTGTAAAATGCCTATCTTTTGCTGACTGTGGTGCAATTTGACTATGTCATGTTATCATTGGCATCCCATCATGGTATGATAGTGATCATGATTATCGAGTAGTCTAAATCTACATTTTTAAGTGAAACATATTTTTTTTTAATGAAGAAAACCTTCTGCCTAACCTGTTAGCTTTCTTGCAATGACTGGTATAATATAATAAAACTGAGAAAGCATTCATATATATATGCTCATTTGTTGTTTCTAAATTTGATTTGTTTCTGATCCTTCCCCCATACCATCCTAAATTAGACACCCAGTCAGTTCTGCCTGGATTATTTCACAAGTCAATTTATTTACATTTTGTCTTTTACATTGTTTACATTTTCTATTTTTTCAAACAATTCATTAGGTGTAATGTACCTATGATGCATACTGAATGTTTCCTTGAACAGAAAATTTTATATTAAAGCAGAGCAAAATATCCAGGAACTGAAATGCTCATTTACTCTTAATTATTTCAAAGTGAAATTGACACTATGAAAATGAGCATATAAGTTTATTCTTCAAATAAGAGAATTGTAGGAATTTGTTGACATATCCTAACTTTAATTTTAGTCTTCAGTGTCATGCATAATCTGACACCTATTTGGTACACCAGTTGTATTAGAATGATTTTAATAATGAATATGGTTGATGTTTTGACCTAGAAAGAGAGGCAACAATGTATCAGAGATCTCCATTACTGGGAAACATGAATGACCTGCCTGTTGTAGTTTAGGAAAAGGTTTATCTATCAGGGACCAGCCTCGATATGGACCAGGGTATCCTCAGGATGAATGGCGTCGGCATCAGAGTGAGAGAGAGAGAGAGAGAGAGAGAGGCTGATGATTCCTCGGTTTACGCAGGAAACCAACAAAACCCCAGCAAGGGGTTTGCTCTGTTTACGTAGGCTGCAGGCGCCCTCTGGAATCACTGGACACACCCCACCAGGGCAGCCCCTCAAGTGGGTATTAGAAACCCAGGCAGATAAGTAAACGTAGAGGGCCCAGCGCTCCAAGGATTTCAACCAGAAAAAGGAGAATAGAGAAAAGGATGGAAAAAGAACGACACGGGGAGACCAAGCTTCAGTGAGCAAGGCCCAAAACTTTATTTTCCAGTGCTGCTTTTATACCCTAAGTTGTGCACATGAAAAATAGAGAACGGGAGGTACAGAGTCACTCCAAAATCACGCGGGGTCAGCAGTCTTGACCTTTACCAGGATCAGGGCTTATTTTCGTATGTCTCGTGATATACAAAAGTTTTAGGTGGTTTACATCATCTTCTGGCCAGGAGGCCTGCTAACAGTTTATGCCCTCTCTCCTAACAAAGGTTAGTTAGCTAGAAAAAGTCTTATATTCTTTTAAGGTGATTTTCCTAAAGTCAGGTGCTATTCACCAAAGACATATGACAAAGTTACATTCCTATAAGGCAAGGGTGTAGTGAGTTACAAGAAAGGAATTTATTAACTTAAGATCTGATGCGGTTAAATCAAAGGCTACTACTTATTTTCTCTATATGTGATTAATATATTTCCAAGGATACAATAGAGAGAAAATATGGAAAGTTTGCAGCAAGCATTGATTCAACAATGAAATCTTTTTTAGTACTATTCTAATTATTTAACTTCTTCAACAAATTCATGTATTTTAAAATATTAGGTTTTTTGTCCTTGCGTGGCTGGGAGGCTGTAAACAGTCGCATTCATAGTTGTAAGAGCCCGGACAAAATTGTTATGCAAGTTAGAAAGCTTTCAGAGGGGCTTGGATTTGAACACTCCTATTAGGCCGAGGAGAACTTTTAAACTACAGCTCTGAATTAATGTTTTCAGAGAAAGGTGGTTGGGGGGAAGCCTCTGTCACTATTAGAGGACTTGGTAAGAGGTGTAAGATAGTAAGGCAGTCAGACTCCGGTTTTCTTTGGGGTAGATGCTCGGGTAAGTCCAGGGGGTTCCTCGAGTCCTGATTAGCGTTTGCCCATCAGGCCTCTTCCACAATTGACCTTTGCCACGGGTAGGATTTCCCTCGCTGGCTCCTGGCATTTGTCATGGGCTGCCACATGACCATACACAGCTGGAAAGGTAGAAGATTCCACTCTCAGTCCAAAATCACAGTTGCACAATGGAGATAAAATGTGGTACTGCAAAATAGAAGTAGACATAGCTGCCACAGTATGTCAAATAGACACAGCAGCCATTGGTTTAGAAGAGCTGCAAGGTGAAACCCTGTAAACAGTGCTCCACCTAGATTGTCGGATGGAGAGGGAGATGGGAGGGTGTTCCGAAAGGGAGGGGATATATGTATATCTGTTCCTGATTTATTTTGAATTCTGATAGAATACAGAAAAATTCGGTAAAACAATTACCCTTCCATTAAAAATAATAATAATAATAAGAGAAACAGCAGGGTGATGTTTCACAATATGCTCCTGGGGTCTAACTGATATTGATGATGGAGAAGAGAAATAAATTCAAGTTAGGGCACTTGTATCACCAACTATCTGGATGGCAGAACACTATAGTATGAATGGCACACTTAAACTTCTGCAGGCTGAAAATACGTTCACTTCTCTAGTTCCAGGATTGAAGTCAGAGTTATGACCATCCATATTACCCGTTGCTTTAACATGCTTCTTCTTCTTATCTCGGATTAATAAAGATACTATAGAGACATTTTTTCTGATCAACTCTTCTTTTGATTCTTACTAAATGTGAGGATAACCTTGTTCAAAATATGGTTATGATAGAACTGAAACTAAAACCAAAGGGGGAAAAATATTTCATAACTCTTTCAACCAAGATAGATCAGAAAAACAAAGAAAAATGGATTCCCTTAATCATAAAACATAAACAGTATCAAATAATCCCCTTCCGTTAGTAGTTTTTAAAACTTACATAGTCGTAGAAATAATGATCCTCAAGTAAAATATATTATAAGTCTAAGGTAAATATCATTTAAATACCTTTAGGATTTGAAATTTTCCCAATTATTTTTTGGTCAAAATATAATTTAAGCCATTTTTATTAATCTGGACAAACAAATGCCAGAGAGAAGACATCACCAAATGCTCAACACTGAAATCAGATTGATTTTATTCTTTCAGTCAAAGATGGAGAATCTCTATACAGGCAGCAAAAACAAGACCAGGAGCTGACTCTGACACAGATCATGAACTCCTTGTTGCAAATTCAGACTGAAATAGAAGGAATTGGGGAGAACCCCTATACCATTCATGTATGACCTAAGTCAATTCACTTATGACTATACAGTGGAAGTGAGAAATAGTTTTAAGGGACTAGATCTGACAGAGAGGGTGCCTGATAAATTGTGGGTGGATGTTCATGACATTGTACAGGAGACAGGAATCAAGATCATCCCCAAGAAAAAGAAATGCCAAAAAGCAAAATGGCTGTCTGAGGAGGCCTTACAAATGGCTGTGAAAGAAGGGAAGTGTAAAGAACAGGAGAAAAGGAAATTTATACCCATTTGAATGTAGAGTTCCAATGAATAGCAAGGAGAAATAAGAAAGACTTCCTCAGTGGTCAATGCAAACAAATGGAGGAAAGCAATAGAATGGGAAAGACTAGACATATCTGCAGGATAATTAGAAATACTGAGGCAGCATTTCATGCAGCGGTGGGCTCAATAAAGGACACAAATTTTAGGAACCAAAGAGAAGCAGAAGATATTAAGAAGAGGTGGCAAGAATACACAGAAAAACTGTAGATAGAAGATTTTCAGTACCCAGAAAATCAAGATGGTGTGATCATTCACGTAGAGCCAGACATCCTGGAATGTGAAGACAAGTGGGCCTTAGGAAGCATCACTTTGAACAAAACTAGAGTAGGTGATGGAATTCCAGTTGAGCTATTTCAAATCCTGGAAGATGATGCTGTGAAAGTGCTGCACTCAATATGCCAGCAAATTTGGAAAACTCATCAGTGGCCACCGGACTGGAAAAGTCAGTCTTCGTTCCAATCCCAAAGAAAGGCAATACCAAAGAATGCTCAAAGTACAGCATAATTGCTCTCATCTCACAAGCTAATCATGCGTTGCTAGAAACTGTCTTTAAAAACTAAATCGTGAGTGACCTATAGAGGCCTGTAGAGTCATATCTCTGGTCTTTCCAAAGGTATGTACACATATGAGAACACCAAGGGATTACTGACTGTGAACTGCTCTGCTGGGGAAGACTTGTGAGATTCTTTTGAACTGCAGGAATACCAAACAAATGAATTGTAAAAAAATCAACTTTGAAGACTCATTGGAAGGACTGATGCTGAAAATAAAGCCCCAAAGCTTTGTCCAACTGAGGCAAAGAGCTGAATCATTAGAAAAGACCGTGATCTATAGAAAGTGTTGAAAGCAAGGGGATCAGTAGGTGAGAGAGGATGAGACATCTGGAGAGCATCAGCGATTCAAAGGACATGATCTCGAGGAAACTATGGGAGAGAGTGAGGGACAGAGAGGCCTCTTGTGCTAGAGTCCAAAGGGATACAAAAGGTCAAACATGTCTTAGTGGCTGAAGAACAATAGCATTTCAGTTAATAAGTTGGGTCTTGCCGGATGGCAGTTGGTCCCAAAATATCAGAGGAATGGGAGGAGAAGACCACTCCCTCCCAAACAAATTCATCTAAGCATCGACTGCACATGGAAGAACTTCCAGACAAAAAAATTGTGAAGACTGTTGAATGGCCCAAGATACCCAGAAGTCAAATATGTTTTCCTTTGAAATGGAGGTAGGAAAAAATAAAAGAGACACAAAGAGAGACAAAGTATTTAGAGGCTGAGGCTGGTTTTGGAGAGGAAGTTGTAAATGAGGAGAAGCTTGCAGACAATTGTGAACCCTCTCATGACAGTGACAGTGGAGAACTCTGTGATCGCTTAGAGCAACATCACCACGGGAAAGAGAAACAAAAGCAAATGTGCCTAACTGTAATTCCCAGCAGAGAAAAAAATCAGATGCACCTGTCCACCATCATTGAGGTGGACCTAGGAGGGATGCCCGGACTGTATCACTTGCCTTATGATAAGGCCCCAGCTTTAATGGTCTGAGGATGATCTGACAGGTCTAAGGTGACGAAGCAACCTAATCCATGGGAACACCAGAGACAAAAATGCTAAAAAGTCCTTTCTTGAGATAATTCTCTATGACCATATAGGGAATACAGACACTCACAGAACCAAAGGTTGCACATTCAGTTCAGTTCATTTCAGTTCACTGGCTCAGTCGTGTCTGACTTTTTGAGACCCCATGAATCACAGCACACCAGACCTCCCTGTCCATCGCCAACTCTAGGACTTCACTCAAACTCATGTCCATCGAGTCGGTGATGCAATCCATCCATTTAATTCTTTGTCATAACCTTCTCCTTCTGCCCCCAGTCCCTTCCAGCATCAGAGTCTTCCAGTGAGTCAACACTTCGCATGAGGTGGCCAAAGTATTGAAGTTTCAGCTTTAGCATCAGTCCTTCCAATGAACACCGAGGACTAATCTCCTTTAGAATAAAATGGTTGGATCTCCTTGCAGTTCAATTGACTCTCAAGAGTCTTTTACAAAATATCAAAGATGTGCAAACAGGCTTCCATTTATGGCCCTGTCCTCCACGGAGGCAGAGAGGAATGTTTGCATCAGACCAAGGCAGAGGGCACAAGGCTGCTGTTATATCAGCCCCAGAGACCACATCTGCCACCAAGCTCTGAGCAGGCTGCCAGTTGCGAACCATATCTTCCTGGGTTCATGCTCAGTTCACATAGGTCAGGAGGGTCAAAATATGAGTTTAGCACCCCTCTCGAGACACATGGAATTCTTGCAAAATTCACATAGTTCAGGAGGATCAAAATATGAGTTCAGCACCCCTCTAGAGTCACACGGAATTCTTGCAAAATTCAGGGAAATATAAATGGCCTGCCTGTTGTAGTTTAGGAAACAATTTATCATGGGCTGGCACATTACCCTACACACCTGGAAAGGTAGAAGTTTGCACCCTTAGTCCAAAATCACCTTTGCATAATGGAGTTTCGATGTGGTACTACAAAATAGAAGCAGACATAGCTGCCAAATTATGTCAAGTAGACATTGCAGCCATTTGATTTAGAGCAGCTGCTAAGTGACACCCAGTGAAAATGCTCAACTTAGATTGTGAGATGGAGACGGAGATATGAGGGTGTTCCGAAAGGGAGGGGATATAGGTATATCTATGCCTGATTTATTTTGAGTTCTGACTGAATACAGCAAAATTCGGTAAAATGATTCAGTTCAGTTCCGTTAAGTTCTGTTGCTCAGTCGTGTCCGACTCTCCGTGCCCCCATGAATCACAGCACGCCAGGCCTCCCTGTCCATCACCAACTCCAGGGTTCACTCAAACTCATGTCCAGAGAGTCGGTGATGCCATCCAGCCATCTCATTCTCTGTTGTCCCCTTCTCCTCTGCCCTCAAACGTTCCCAGCATCAGAGTCTTTTCCAGTGAGTCAACTCGTCGCATGAGTTGGCGAAAATATTGGAGTTTCAGCTTCAGCATCAGTCCTTCCAATGAACACCCAGAATTGATCTCCTTTAGAATGGACTGGATGGATCTCCTTGCAGTCCAAGGGACTCTCAAGAATCTTCTCCAGCACCACAGTTCAAAAACATCAATTCTTCGGCGATCAGCTTTCTTCACAGTCCAAATTTCACATCCATACATGACCACGGGAAAAACCGTAGCCTTTACTTGACGGACATTGGTTGACAAAGTAATGTCTCTGCTTTTTAATATACTATCAAGGTTGGTCATAACTTTCCTTCCATGGAGTAAGCGTCTTTTAATTTCATGGCTGCAATCAGTATCCGCAGTGATTTTGGAGCCCAAAAAATAAAGTCTGACACAGTTTCCACGATTTTACCATCTGTTTCTCAGGAAATGATGGGATCAGAGGCCTTAATCTTTGTTTTCTGAAGGTTCAGCTTCAAGCCAACCTTTTCTCTCTCCTCTTTCACTTTCACCAAGAGTCGTTTGAATTCTTCTTCTCTTTCTGCTGTAAGGGTGGTGGCATCTGCATATCTGAGGTTATTGATTTTCTCCCAGAAATCTTGATTCCAACTTTTGCTTCCTCCAGCCCAGCATTCCTCATGATGTACTCTGCATATAACTTAAATAAACAAGTTGACAATATACAGCCTTGACGTACTCCTTTTCCTATTTGGAACCAGTCTCTTGTTCCATGTACAGTTCTGATTGTTACTTCCTGACCTGCATAGAGGTTTCTCAAGAGGCAGTGCAGGGGTCTGGTATTCCCATCTCTTTCAGAATTTTCCACAGTTTATTGTGATCCACACAGTCAAAGGCTTTAAAACAATTACCCTTCCATTAAAATATCAATAAGAGAAATAGCAGGTTGATGTATCACAATATTTTCTTGTGGTCTAACTGATATTGATGATAGAGAAGAGAAATAATATCAAGATAGGGCACTTGTATCAGCAACTATCTGAATGGTAGAACACTTTAGTATGAATGGCACAGTTAAACTCCTGCAGTCTGAAAATACATTTGCTCCTCTAATTTCAGAACTGAAGTCAGAGTTATGATCACCAATATTACCCATTGCTTTAATATGCTTCTTCTTCTTATCTCGTAATAATAAAGATACTGTAGAGACATTTTTTATGATCAACTCTTCTTTTGATTGTTACTAAATGTGAGGATAACCTCGTTCAAAATATGATTATGGTCGAACTGAAACTAAGGGAAGCATGAGAAAATGGTGGAGCAATAGGACAGGGTGACCACTTTCTCCCCCACAAAATCAGCAAAAGAACATTTGAACACTGAGTAAATCCCTTGAAACAACTTCTGAATACCGGGAGAGGACATCAGGCACCCAGAAAAGCGGCCCATAGACTTCGAAAAGAGGTAGGAAACAGCATAAAAGATAGAGATACAAAAGAGGGAGGAAGGGAGCTCCATCCCGGGAAGGGAGGCTTAAAAAAAAAAAAAAAAAAAAAACGAGAGAAGTTTCCAAACACCTGGAAAAACAGGCGACTCTGTGGATAGGCTTGGAACCTCAGAGGGCCACATAACTGGGAGAAAAGAGACATAAATAATTAAAGCCCACAGACTAAGTGCCCAGAGGAAACTGTCAGTGGAGAAGTGGTGCAGATGCGCGCACCCACCACTAGCAGGTGGGGGCTGGGCAGGGAGGCGTGATGGCAATGCTTAGAGAGACGACAGGGGCTGAACACCCCGAGGGCAAGCTGACCGCTCTAACAGGACCAAAGCAGACTGTGCAGCGAAGAGCCCCATCCTAAGTCTCTTCCAGTCCTGCTCACAGAACAAAGGACTGAGCAAAGTAATCCGGCTGTGGGCGGCCCATCCCCAAGCTCCCACCGGGACAGGCATGGAGGGCAACCAGCGCTAGAAGGGGAAGCTGCGGCCCCAGAGTGGCTTCCCATACCAAGCTGCAGTCAGGCTTCCTTGCTAACCAAGACTTCTTGGATTTGGGCCAGTCTATATTTGCCTGAGAAAGTGCTCTGGTGGTACACACAGAAAACCAAGCAGCAGGGATGGGGGAGGCGATAAGCCACAGCGACCACGCTCTCCAAACGCCTGGTAACCTGAGCTGCTCAGACCGGGGAAGGCACAAAACACAGGCCCAGCCAAGTCTGCGCTTTTGTGGAGTACTCGTGGACCTGAACCTGAGTCGCTCAGACCTGGGAAGTGCATCCAACCCAGCGCCGGCCAGGGAGAGCACCTGGCAGACAACCTAGAGCCTGAGCAGCATAAACAGGAAAAACACACACGCTGCGAGCAGGCGCATTCCCACAGTAGTCGAGACACTGTGAGCACTCCCCACAGATGCCAGTGATATTTCTTAGCAGCGTTCCTCCCTCCCCACGGCAGGACCGAACAGGTGAGCCGGTGTCCAACACCACCCCCTAGTGTCAGGATGGGAATTAGACACTGAAGTGACCAGCAAACACAAGAGTTTTTACAATAGAAGGAACTGCCTTGGAGGTAACAGAGGGAGAAGTCTTGAGCCTACTGCAAGAATAAGACTGAAAACCAGAGGCAGAGGCTTAAGGCCAAATCCTGAGAACACCAGAGACCTCCTGTTCCAGGGAACATTAATTGATAGGTGCCCATCAAATGCCTACATATATAAACTGAAACCAGGTACATCCGAAGGGTCAACAAGGTTCAGTGAAATAAATACCACCCAAATTCTCCAGCAACACAGGAAAATAGCCCTGAGCTTCAACATACAGGCTGCCCAAAGCCACCCCAAACCACTGACATCACAAACTCATTACTGGACTCTCCATTGCAATCCAGAGAGAAATCCAGCTCCACCCACTAGAACACTGACACAAGATTCCCAAACCAGGGAACCTTGAAAAGTCACCCATGCAACCCCACACAGAACGAGGTAACTACATAATAAAGAGAACTCCACAAACTGCCAGAGGACGGAAAGGCCACCCCAAGCACAGTAATATAAGCAAGATGAAGAGGCAGAGAAACACCCAGCAAGTAAAGGAACAGGATAAATGCCCACCAACACAAACAAAAGGGGAAGACATAGGGAACCTACCTGAAAAAGAATTTCAAAATTTAATTGTGAAAATGATTCAAAATGTGGAAAGCAAAAAGGAGTTACAGATAAATAAAGTGGAGAAAAGGATTGAGAAGATGCAAGAAATGTTTAATAAGGAATTAGAGGGGAAAATAGTGTCAATATACAATGAACAATGCAATAGATGAGATCAGAAACACTTTCGAGGGAACAAGCAGTAGAATAACGGAGATAGAAGACAGGATAAGTGAGCTAGAAGATAGAATTGTACAAATAAATGAAACAGAGATGGAAAAAGAAAAACAAATTAAAAGAAATGAGGACAATATTAGAGACTTCTGGGACAATGTTAAACACCCCAACATTGGAATCGTACGAGTCCCTGAAGAAGAAGACAAAATGAAAGACCATGAGAGAATACTTGAGGAAATAATAGTTGAAAATTTCACTAAAATGGAGAAGGAAATAATCACCCAATTCCAAGAAGCACAGAGAGTTCCTAACAGGATAAACCCAAGGCGAAATAACCCAAGTCACATATTAATCAAATTAACAAAGATCAAACACAAAGAAAAAATATTAAAAGTCGCAAGGGAAAAACAACAAATAACACACAAAGGGATCCCCACAGGGATAACAACTGATCATTCAATGGAAACTCTTCAGGCCAGGAGCTAATGGCAAGACATATTAAAGTGATGAAAGAAAGTAACCTACAGCCCAGATGACTATACCCAGCAAGGATCTCATTTAAATATGAAGGAGAAATCAAAAACTTTACAGACAAGCAAAAGCTGAGAGATTTCAGCATCACCAAACCAGCTCTCCAACAAATATTAAACGATCTTCTCTAGACAGGAAACACAGAAAGGGTATATAAACTCAAACCGAAAACAATAAAGAAAAAGGCAATGGGATCATACTTATCAATAATCACCTTAAACGTAAATGGGTTGAATGTCCCAACCAAAAGACAAAGGCTGGCTGAATGGACACAAAAACAAGACCCCCGTATATGTTCTCTACAAGAGACCCACTTCAAACTAGGGACACATACAGACTGAAAGTGAAGGGCTGGAAAAAGACATTCGACGCAAATAGAGACCAAAAGAAAGCAGGAGTAGCAGTACTCATATCAGATAAAATAGACTTTAAAACAAAGACTATGATAAGAGACAAAGAAGGAAAGTACATAATGATCAAAGGATCAATCCAAGATGAAGATATAACAATTATAAATATTTATGCACCCAACATAGGAGCAGCACAATATGTAAGAAAATTACTAACAAGTATGAAAGGGGAAATTAACAATAGCACAGTAATAGTGGGAGACTTTAATAGCCCACTCACACCTATGGATAAGTCAACTAGACAGAAAATTAACAAGGAAACACAAACTTTAAATGATACAATAGACAAGTTAGTCCTAATAGATCTCTGTAGGACATTTCACCCCAAAACAATGAATTTCAACTTTTTCTCAAGGGCACACAGAACCTTTTCCAGGATAGATCACTTCCTGGGCCATAAATATAGCCTTGGTACATTCAAGAAAATTGAAATCATTCCAAGTATCTTTTTCGACCACAATGCAGTAAGATTAGATCTCAATTACGGGAGAAAAACTGTTAAAAATGCCAACATATGGAGGCTGAACAACACGCTGCTGAATAATGAACAAATCATAGACGAAATCAAAAGATAAATCAAAATATGCATAGAAATGAATGAAAATGTAAACACAGCAACCCTAAACCTCTGGGACACTGTAAAAGCAGTGTTAAGGGGAAAGTTCATAGCAATACAGGCACACGTCAAGAAACAAGAAAAAAGTCAACTAAATAACCTAACTCTACATCTAAAGAAACTAGAAAAGGAAGAAATGAGGAACCCCAGGGTTAGTAGAAAGAAAGAAATCGTAACAATTAGGGCAGATATAAATGCAAAAGAAACAAAAGGGACCATAGCAAAAATCAACAAAGCCAAAAGCTGGTTCTTCGAGAAGGTAAATAAATTGACAAAACACTAGCCAGACTCTTCAAGAAACAAAGGGAGAATGACCCAATCAATAAAATTAGAAATGACAATGGAGAGATCACAACCGACAACACAGAAATACAAAGCAATATTAGAGAATACTATCAGCAATTCTATGACAATGAAATGAATAACTTGGAAGAAATGGACAAATTCTTAGAATAGTAAAACCTTCCAAAACTGAACCAGGAAGAAATAGAAAATCTTAACAGACCCATCACAAGCACGGATTAGAGGCTGTGATTAGAAATATTCCAGCAGACAAAAGCCCAGGTTCAGAAGGCTTCACAGCTAAATTCTACCAAAAATTTATTGAAGAGCTAACGCCTATTCTACTGAAACTCTTTCAGAAAATTTCTGAGGAAGGGAAACTTCCAAATGCATTCTATGAGGCCACCATCACCCTAATCCCAAAACCTGGTAAAGATCCCACAAAAAAGAAAACTGCAGGCCAATATCACTGATGAACATGGATGCAAAAATCCTTAACAGAATTCTCGCAATCAGAATCCAACAACAAATTAAGCAGATCATCAGTCCAGTTCAGTTCAGTCGCTCAGTCGTGTCCGACTCTCCGCGACCCCATGAATCACAGCACGCCAGGCCTCCCTGTCCATCACCAACTCATACATTATGACAAAGTGGGCTTTATCCCAGGAATGCAAGGATTCTTCAATATCCACAAATCAATCAATGTAATACACCATGTTAACAAACTGAAAAATAAAAATCATATGATTATCTCAATAGATGCAGAGAAAGCCTTAGACAAAATTCAACATCCATATGATAAAAACCCTCCAGAAAGGGGGAATGGAAGGGACATATCTCAACATAATAAAAGCTATATATGACAAATACACAGTAAACATGATCCTCAATGGTGAGAAACTGAAAGCATTTCCCCTAAAATCAGGGACAAGACAAGGGTATCCACTGACACCACTACTATTCAACATAGTTCTGGAAGTTTTGGTTACAGCAATCAGAGCAGAAAAACACATAAAATGAATACAACTTGGAAAAGAAGAAGTAAAACTTTCAGTATTCTCTGATGACATGATTCTCTACACAAAAAACCCTAGAGACTCTACCAGAAAACTACAAGAGCTAACCAATGAATACAGTAAAGTTGCAGGATATAATAATGAGAAAATAGAAAGAGAAATTAAGGAAACTATTCCATTAACTGTTGCAATGAAAAGAATTAAATACTCAGCAATATGTCTACCTAAGGAACAAAAGACTTGTACATAAAAAACTATAAAATAATAGTGAAAGTAATCAAAGAGGACACTAATAAATGGAGAAATATATCGTTTTTGTGAATTGGAAGAATAAATATAGTAAAAATGAGTATACTACCCAAAGTAATTTATACATTCAATGCAATACCTTTCAAGCTACCAACGATATTTTTCCCAAATCTAGAACAAATAATCTCATAATTTTTTGGAAATACAGAAAACCTTGAATAGCCAAAGCAATCTTGAGGAAGAAGAATGGAACTGGGGGAATTAACCTTCCAGACTTCAGGCTCTACTAAAAAGCCACAGTCATCAAGACAGTATGGTACTGTCATAAAGACAGAAATATAGATCAATGGAACAAAATAGAAAGCACAGAAATAAATTCACGCACCTATGGACACCTTATGTTTGACAAAGGAGGCAAGAATATAAAATGGAGAAAAGACAGTCTCTTCAACAAGTGGTGCTCGGAAAATTAGTCAGCCACTTGTAAAAAATGAAAGTAGATCACTTCCTAAAACCACACACAAAAATAAACTCAAAATGGATTAGAGATCTAAATGTAAGACCAGAAAGTGTAAAACTCCTAGAGGAGAACATAGGCAAAACACTCTCCGACATAAATCACATCAGGATCCTCCATGACCCACCTCCCAGAATACTGGAAATAAAAGAAAAAATAAAAACATAAAAGGGACCTAATTTAAATAAAAACTTTCTGCACCACAAAGGAAACTATAAGCAAGGTGAAAAGATAGTCTTCAGAATAGGAGAAATTAATAGTAAATGAAACAACTGACAAAGAATTAATCTCCAAAATATACAAGCAGCTCCTGCAGCTCAATTCCAGAAAAAAAAAAAAAATGACCCAATCAAAAAACGGGTCGAAGAACTAAACAGACATTTCTCCAAAGAAGACATAAAGATGGCTAACAAACACATGAAAAAATGCTCAACATCCCTCATAATCAGAGAAATGCAAATCACAGCCAAAATGAGATACCATTTCACACCAGTCAGAATGGATGCTATCCAAAAGTCTACATGCAATTAATGCTGGAGAGGGTGTGGAGAAAATGGAACCATCTTACACTGTTGGTGGGAATGCAAACTAGTACAGTCACTATGGAGAACAGTGTGGTGAAACCTCAAAAAATGATCCAGCAATCGCACTCCTGGGCGTACACACTGAGGAAACCAGAATTGAAAGAAAGACATGTACTCCAATCTTCATTGCAGCACTTTATAATAGCGAGGACATGGAAGCAACCTAGATGTCCATCTGCAGATGGATGGATAAGAAAGCTCTGGTATATATACAAAATGGAGTATTTTTCAGCCATCAAAAAAAATGCATTTGAGTCAGCTCCAATTAGGTGGATGAAACTGGAGCCTATTATACATAGTGAAGTCAGTCTGAAAGAAAAACATCAATACAGCATACTAATGCATATATATGGAATTTAGAATAATGGTAGCCTTAATCCTGTATCAGTTCAGTTCAATTCAGTTGCTCAGTCGTGTCCGACTCTCTGCGACCCCATGAATCACAGCACACCAGGCCTTCCTATCTATCACCAACTCCCGGAGTTCACTCAAACTCATGTCCACAGAGTCTTTGATGCCATCCAGCCATCTCATTCTCTGTCGTCCCCTTCTCCTCCCGCCCCCAAACTTTCCCAGCATCAGAGTCTTTTCCAGTGAGTCAACTCATCGCATGAGGTGTCCAAAGTATTGCAGTTTCAGATTTAGCATCAGTCATTCCAATGAACACCCAGGATTGATCTCCTTTAGAATGAACTGGTGGGATCTCCTTGCAGTACAAGGGACTCTCATGAGTCGTCTCCAACACCACAGTTCAAAAGCATGAATTCTTCCGTGATCAGCTTTCTTCACAGTCCAACTCTCACATCCATACATGACCACGGGAAAAACCATAGCCTTGACTAGACGGACCTTGTTGGCAAAGTAATGTCTCTGCTTTTTAATATACTATCGAGGTTGGTCATAACTTTCCTTCCAAGGAGTAAGCGTCTTTAAATTTCATGGCTGCAATCAGCATCTGCAGTGATTTTGAGGCCCCCAAAATTGAAGTCTGACACTGTTTCCACTGTTTTTCCATTTCCCACGAGACATCAAAAGAGACATAAGTGTGTAGAACAGTCTTTGGGACTCTGTGGGAGAGGGTGAAGGTGGGATGATTTGAGAGAATGGCATTGTAGCATGTACGTTATCATATGTGAAATAAATCACCTGTCCAGGTTCGACGAATGACACATACTTTTGGAAAGAACAGAGATATGAATTGCTGGTGCACATGGATGACCTGGAGGGAGGACATGGGGAAGAGGAAGTTGGGCTGGGGTTTCAAGAGGGGGAACACATGTACACCAAGGGCAGATTCGTGTCAATGTATGGCAAAACCACCCAATATATTAATGTAAAGTAATTTGCCTCCAAGAAAAATAAATAAATAAAATGAAAAAAACAATAAAAATAGAACTATATATATATTAAAAAAAAAAAAAGAACTGAAACTAAAACCAAAGTGGAAAAAAATATTTCGTAAAACTTTCAACCAAGAAGATCAGAAATATGAAGGAAAATGGATTCCTTTATTCATAAAAGGTAAATAGTATCAAATAATCCCCTTCCATTAGTAGTTTTAAAAACTTACATAGTCGTAGAAATTATGATCCTCAAGTAAAATATGCTATAAGTCTATGGTAAATGTCATTTAAATACCATTAGTATTTGAAATTTTTCCAAATTTTTTTTGGGGGACAAAAGAAATTTAAGCCATTTTTCTTAATCTGGCCAAAAAATGACAGAGAGAAGACATCACCAAATGCTCAACACTGAAAACAGATTGGTTTTATTCTTTCAGTCTAAGATGGAGAATCTCTATACAGCCAGCAAAAACAAGACCAGGAGCTGACTGTGGAACAGATCATGAACTCCTTTTTGCAAAATTCAGACTGAAATTGAAGCAAGTGGAGAAAACCACTATACCATTCATGTATAACATAAGTTAAATCCCTTATGTCTATACAGTGGAAGTGAGAAATAGTTTTAAGGGACTAGATCTGAGAGAGAGTGTGCCTGATAAACTATGGATGGAGGTTCATGACATTGTACAGGGGATAGGAATCAAGATCATCCCCCAGAAAACGAAATCAAAAAAGCAAATTGACTGTCTGAGGAGGCCTTACAAATAGCTATGGAAAGGGAAGTGAAAAGCAAAGGAGAAAAGAAAATTGATACCCATTTGAATGTAGAGTTCCAAAGAGTAGCAAGGAGAAATAAGAAAGACTTCCTCAGTGATCAATGCAAAGAAACAGAGGAAAGCAATAGAATGGGCAAGACTGTACATAAAAGATCTTCAGGACCCAGAAAATCATGAAGGTGTGATCACTCACCTAGAGCCAGACATCCTGAAATGTGAAAACAAGTGGGCCTTATTAAGCATCACTACGAACAAACTTAGTGTAGGTGATGGAATTCCAGGTGAGCTATTTCAAATCCTGGAAGATGATGCAGTGAAAGTGCTACACTCGATATGTCAGCAAATCTGAAAAACTCAGTGGTGGCCACAGGACTGGAAAAGTTCAGTTTTCATTCCAATCCCTAAGAAACGTAATGTCAAAGAATGCTCAAACTACACCATAATTGCTCTCATCTCACATGCTAATCAAGCGATGCTAGAAAGTGTCTCTAAAAACTAGAACATGACTTGGCCCACAGAGGCCCATAGAGTCACATCTCTGTTCTTTCCAAAAGTATGTACAGATGTGAGAACACCAAGGGATTACTGTTTGTGAACTGCTCTGCTGGGGAAGACTTGTGAGATTCTTTTGAACTGCAGGAATACCAAACAAATGAATTGTAGATAAAATCAACTTTGAAGACTCATTTTAAGGGCTGATGCTGAAAATAAAGCCCCAAAGCTTCGTCCACCTGAGGCAAAGAGTTGACTCATTAGGAAAGACCCTGATCTTTAGAAAATGTTGAAAGCAGGAGGATCAGTGGGTGAGAGAGGATGAGACCTTTGGATTTCATCAGCGATTCATAGGACATTATCTCAAGGGAAACTATGGGACACAGTGAGGGGCAGAGAGGACTGATGTACTAGAGTCCAAGGGGATACGAAGAGTCAAATATGGCTTAGTTGCTGAAGAACAAGAGCATTTCAGTTAAAAAAATGGGTCTTGCAGGATGACAGTTGGTTCCAAAATATCAGAACAATAGGAGGACAACAACACCACTCTCTCCCCAGCAAATCATCTAAGCATCGACTGCACATGGAAGAACTTGCAGAAAACAAACTGGAAACACTGTTGACTGGTCTATTACTCAGAAGTCAAAATGTTTTTTTCCAAAGGAGGTAGGGAAAAATAAAAGAGACACAAAGACAGACAAAGTAAATAGGGGCTGAGGTTGGTCTTGGAGAGGAAGTTTTAAATGAGGAGAGCTTGTAGGCAATTGTAAACCCTCTCAGGACAGTGACAGTGGAGAACTCTGGGATCGCTTAGAGCAACATAATCAAGGGAAATAAAAACAAAAGCAAATGTACCTAACGGTAATTACCAGTGGAGAAACATCTCAGATACTCCTGTCCTTGTCCTTCTGGAAAAGCCAACAATGAAGGAAATTTACATGGCTGAAAATAGCCTGGAGTTAAAACTCCCCTCCAGGTCATCCCTACCATTCTATGAAAAGCAAAGAACTCCCTCACCTGAAGAAAAAAAATGGACATTAAGGCAGATTACACCCAGCTTCCAGCAGGTCCAGCCTATGCCTGATCTCCAAAATTCCTTGACCCAGACATTTAAGCGATAACTACTCCAAACAACCTTGGAGAAGAACAGATTTCCTTAAGACAGTGACTTTCCACATATTTGCCTATATATATGCATACTACTTTATTGGGTTTGTGCAGCAGCTCATTAATATGACTGCTGCTCTTTCTTGCCAAATTAAAGGTGATCTGTTCCTGAAAAGTGCCAGTCTCATTCTTTTCCTGAACCTTGACTTCTCTTACTCCCTTACCCTACAACAAACCAAGTGGCTGGGACCTGATAGGTACATAAGATGTATGGCCTAACTTAGACATTACCTTGCCTGCCACAGAGTTGCCTGAGAAATTTGGATCTGGGAAGGAAACAAAGCATATAACCGATCATGTTCAGTTCCCTTGCAGAGCACCTGAGAGCCTGAGTGGCGTAGACATGGGAAGGTCATGAAACACAAAGCCCATTTTGGGCAGTGCCCTCACGGATCACTCAGGACCCTGAGCAGTGTGAAACGAGAAAGTCTATGTCACCTACTGCAGTGGCAGGCCCACTGTGGTCCGTCTACCTTAAGCACCCCGACCCATATATCGCATCAGTATTTATTTTCAATGTCCTACCCTCACCACTGCACCACTGAGCAAGTGAGGTCATATAAGGACCTGCTGACCTGTAGTGTTATGGTGCAAACTAGTCACGTGTAAACTTGTCAGGGAAGAAAATTACAAATGAGGAAGTAAAAAATTAGCAAGAAGGGTGAACTAGCCCAGAATTGACAGGTGCAATAAATTGAAAATCTGAGGTTAATGCAGAAAATGTGCAATTCAGGACAATAATAGCTTTTGATAACAAGTCACTTAGTTTGTCCTTCAGTCCAGTTGGTTAGTAGTATCCGACTCTATGTGACCCAATGAATCACAGCATGCCAAGCCTCCCTGTCCATCACCAACTACCGGGATTTACTCACACTCATGTCCACTGAATCAGTGATTCCATCCAGGTATCTCTTCCTCTGTCATTCCCTCCTCCTCCTGCCCCCAATCTCTCTAAGCATCAGATCCTTTTCCATTGAGTCAACTCTTAGCATGATGTGGCCAAACTATTGGAATTTCAGCTGTAGCATCAGTTTTTCCAATGAACACCCAGGACTGATCTCCTTTAAGATGGACTGGTTGGACCTCCTTGCAGTCCAAGGGTTGGAAAAAGAGACCACCTGACACTGATCTGACACCGCTAAGCTCACAGTAACTCTAGAGAAATTGTTAAATTTTTTTTAATCTTATTCATGTTTTTATTAATGAAACTTTTTATCTATTCCTTATTATTCCCTTACATTCATTTCTATATACTACATTACAAGTTTGAGAAATATTTTGGCTTCTATCATTTTTGAAGTGAGGAAATGGCAACCCACTCCAGTGTTCTTGCCTGGAGAATCCCAGGGACGGGGGAGCCTGGTGGGCTTCCGTCTATGGGGTCACACAGATTCGGACACGACTGAAGTGACTTTGCAGCAGCAGCAGCAGCACATAGATAGCATGTTAAAAAGCAGAGACATTACTTTGCCAACCAAGGTCCGTCTAGTCAAGGCTATGGTTTTTCCAGTGGGCATATACGGATGTGAGAGTAGGACTGTGAAGAAAGCTGATCGCCGAAGAATTGATGCTCTTGATCTGTGGTGTTCGAGAAGACTCTTGAGTGTCCCTTGGACTGCAAGGAGAGTCAACCAGTCTATTCTAAAGGAGATCAGTTCTGGGTGTTCATTGGAAGGACTGATGATAAAGCTTAAACTCCAATACTTTGGCCACCTCATGCGAACAGTTCACTCCCTGGAAAAGACTCTGATGCTGGGAGGGATTGTGGGCAGGAGAAGAAGGGGATGACAGAGAATGAGATGGCTGGATGGCATCACCAACTCAATGGAAATGAGTTTCAGTGAACTCCGGGTGTTAGTGATGAACAGGGAGGCCTGGCGTGCTGTGTTTCATGGGGGCACAGAGTCAGACATGGCTGAGCGACTGAACTGAACTGAACATGACACTTATTCTACTCAAATTCTTCCAGAAATTTGCAGAGTAAGGGAGATTTCCAAACTCATTCTATGAGGCCACCTAACACCGAAACCAAAGATGCCTTAGGAAAAGAAAACTACAGGCCACTAACACTGATAGACATAGATGCAAAAATCC
Source organism: Moschus berezovskii (assembly GCF_049115385.1). Taxonomy (NCBI): domain Eukaryota; kingdom Metazoa; phylum Chordata; class Mammalia; order Artiodactyla; family Moschidae; genus Moschus; species Moschus berezovskii. The sequence continues at coordinate 72,625,387 of NC_142489.1, forward strand.
TTAAAAAAATCCTAACAAACAGAATCCAAAACCATTTTAAAAGGATCATACTTCATTACCAAGTGGGCTTTATCTCAGGGATCCAAGGATTCTTTAATATCTGCAAGTCAATTTAATACACCATGTTAACAAATTAAATGATGAAAACCATATGATTATCTAAAGAGGCAGTGAGGTCTTTGACAAAATTCACCATTCATTTATGACCCCCCCCCAAAAAAAAGAAAAAAAACAACCCTCCAGAAAGAAGGAATATAAGGAATATACCTCAACTTAATAAAAGTTACGTATGACAAACCCACAGTAAAGATGATCCTCAATGGTGAAAAACTGAAAGCTTTCCCCCTAAAGTCAGGAACAAGACAAGAATGCCCTCTCTCATCACTACTATTAAACACAGAATTGGAAATTTTAGCAACAGCAGTCAGAGAGGAAAAAGAAATCAAAGAATCCCTATTGGAAAAGAAGAATGAAAAATCTCACTCTTTGACGATATCTTGATCTTCTACTTAGAAAACCCTAAAGACTCCACCAGAAAATGGCTAGAGCTAGGTAATAAACATAGTAAAGTTTCAGGACAGTAACACCCAGAAATTCCCTGCATACCTATACACTAACAATTAGAAAACAGAAAGATAAATAAAGGAAACATTCCCATTCACCATTGAAATGAAAATAATAAAATTCTTAGGAATAAATCTACCTAAAGAAACCAAAGTCCTATATATAGAAATCTAAAAAAACACTGCTGAAAGAAATCAATGAGGAAATAAATAGATGTTAGGAATATACCATGTTTATGGTTTAGAAGTGTCAAAATAATGAAAATGATTATACCACCTAAAGTAATCTACAGGTTGAATGCAATCCCTATCAAGCTACCGACGGTATTTTTCACAGAACTATTAACAAATAATGTCACAATTTGTATGGAAATGCCAAAAACCTATAATAACCAAAGCAATCTTGAGAAGGACGAATGGACCTGGAGGAATGAACCTGCTTGACTTCAGGCTATACAACAAAGCTGTAATCATCATGACTGTATGGTACTGGCACAAAGATAAAGTATAGATGATTGAAAGAACAACTTCTCTTTGACAAGGGAGGCAAGTATATACACAGGAGAAAAGTCTCTGAAACAAGTGGCGCTAGGAAAACTGGTCATCCACGTATAAAAGAATGACACCAGCAATGAGGAACCATCTCAGGACGGTCAGAATGTATACTACCAAAAAATATACACAAATAAATTCTGTACTGGAGTGGAGAAAGGAGGACCCTCTTACACTGTTGGTGGGACTGCAAACTAGTACAGACACTATGGAGAACATTGGGGAGATTAGTTAAAAAATTGGAAGCAGTACTGCCATATGGTCTAGCGGTATCACTACCTGACATACACACCAATGAAAACAGAATTGAAAGAGACACGTGACCCCAATGGTCATCACAGTACTGTTTATAATAGCCAGGGCATGGAAGCAACATAGATGTCCACTGGCAGAAGAATGGATAAGAAATCTTTGGTAAATATACACAAGGGAATATTACTAACTCATTAAAAAGATTTAATTTGAATCAGTTCTAATGAGGTGGATGAAACTGAAGTCTATTACACAGACAGAAGTTAGTCAGAACAAAAAACACCACTACGGTACACTAATGCATATAATGGAATTTCAAAATATGGTATCAATGACACTATAGGCGAGATGGCAATAGAGACACAAATGTATAGAACAGTCTTTAGGATTCTGTGGGAGAAGGCGAGAGTGGGTTGATTTGAAAGGACAGCATTGAAACATGTATATGATCATATGTGAAAATGATCACCAGTTCGTGTTCGATACATGAGACAAGGTGTTCAGGGCTGGTGCACTGGGATGACCTGGTGGTTTGGGATGGGAGTGAGGTTGAAGGTATGTTCACATGAAGAACAAATGTAAACACATGGCTGATTCATGTCAATGTATGGAAAACTCACTTTAATATTATAATTAGCCCCCAATTAAATAAATATTTTTTTAATGTACTAAAAAAAAAAAAAAGCCTGTTGGACTTCTTCAGGGATCCAGTGGCTTAAGAATTTGTCTGTCAATGCAGGGGACATGGGTTTGAATCTTTGTCTGAGGAGGTCTCACACACTACCAAAGTAGATAAGCCTGTGTGCGCCCAACTACTGAACCTGAGAGCCCTAGAGCTCGTGCTCCGAAAGAGAAGGCATTGCCATGAGAAGCTAGCTCTTTGCAATGAAGATTAACCCAAATTACTGCAACTAGAGAAACTTTGTGCACAGCAATGAAAACTCAGTGCAGCCGTAAATAAATAAATAATTACTAAAAATTATGAATAAACGACCTGTAGATACACAAACTTCTTCCATGTAATATGAAATTTTTTTTATTTCACTGAATATCCAGATGTTGATTTACTACTTGAAATATGGAATTCCTGTATTTCAAATATGGAAACCAAGGGAAATATTTCTAAACAAAATATAAATTGTCTATATTTCATATATAAGTGTCTTAGTGTAGATTTTCCTATATGATTCTCTAAATTTCACATATGAAAATCTAGGTGTCAATTCTGTTTGAAAGTTGGAATTCTCTATGATTCACAATTGAAATTCAGGATGGTTATGTTTGCTACTGTGAACGTGGAATTCCCTAATTTTGTATGAATATCTGTGTGTAGATTTTGTAGATGAAGAATGCAAGTTTCTGTATTTCAATTCTTTACCATCAAAGTCAACAGGGAACTTTAATAGATTTAGGAAAACCTCCAAGAATTTATAAAATAAACACCAAAAATAGATGTCCTTTCACCATGGCTGACTGTGATGTAAAAACAGGAAGTCAAGCTATATATGGAGTAACAGAGAAGTTTAGATTTGGGGTACAAAGTGATGCAGAACAAAGGGTAAAGGTAGAGTTTTGCAGAGAAAGGTTAAAAATGGAAACAGCGACAGTGTTCATGGGCTCCAAAATCACTGGGGACCGTGATTACAACCATGAAAATAAAGCTTTTCCCAGGAGGAAAAGCTATGACAAACCTAGACACAATATTCTTAGAAGCAGAGATATCACTTTATAGACAAAGGTTCATATAGGCAAAGCAGGTTTTTTCCCAGTGGATATGTATGGATGTCTCTCATGTGTAGCCCTACACAGCATGTCTTTGTTTAACTGAGTTACACAAGGCAGTGGTCCATGTGATGGATTGATTAGGTTTCTGTGATGGTGGTTTCTATCTTTCTGCCCTCGAATGCCCTCTCTCAGCATTTACCATCTACTTGGGTTTCTCTTACTTTGGTTGTGGAGTAGCTCTTCACTGCTCCTACAGCAAAGAACAGCCTCTGCTCCTTTTGTTGGATGTGGGATATCTCTTCCTGACAGCTGGCTGCTTAAATGCCACACAGCCACAGCTCATTGCTACAGCCATTTTGAAAAATTCAGCGATGGCCAAGGATTGGAAAAGGTCAGTTTTCATTCCAATCCCAAAGAGACGCAATGCCGAAGAATACCCAAACTATTATACAATTGCCTTCAACTCATGTGCTAATAAAGTAATGCTCAAAATTCTCCACGGCAGGGTTTAACAATATGTGAACCATCAACTTCCAGATGTTCAAGCTGGTTTTGGGAAAGGCAGAGGAATCAGAGATCAAATTGCAGACATCTGCTGGATCTCTGAAAAAACAAGAGAGTTCCAGAAATCATCTATTTCTGCTTTATTGACTATGCCAAAGCCTTTGACTCTCTGGATCACAATAAACTGTGGAAAATTCTTCAAGAGATGGGAATATCAGACCACCTGACTTGTCTCTTGAGAAACCTGTATGCATGTCAGAAAACAACAGTTAGAACAAGGCATGGAAGAAGGTCAAGTCTATGTTGTCACCCTACTTATTTAACTACATGCAGAACACATCATGAGAAATATGTGTTGTATGAACCAGAAGCTGGAATCAAGACTGCATGGAAAATATCAATAACTGCAAAGATGCAGATGAAACCACACTTATGACAGAAAATGAGGAAAATCTGAAAGCCTCTTAAGGAAAGTAAAAGAAGAGAGTGAAAAAATGTCTTTTTGTTTCACATCACCTGTACATTTGCCACCTTTACTACTTGAAATATGGAGTTTCTTATTTCACATAGGGAAATCAATACCTATATTCCTATTTGAAATATCAATTCTCTACAATTTACATATGAATATTTGATGAAGATTTTTTTCCTACATTACAATTAGAATTTTCTACACTTCACAGTTGAAAATCAGGAAAGTTATTTTTCCTACAAGGAATAAGGAGTTCTCTTTCTTGAACATGAACCCCTGGGTGCAGAATTTCCTACATGAAAAATGGAAGTCTCTGCTTTTCAATTCTTCACCTTCTATGTTACTAGGGAACTTTAATGGTTTTAGGAAGACCTGCAAGTCGTTCTAGAAATAACACCAATAAAAGATGTCCATTTAATTATAAGGTTCTGGAACATAAAAACAGAGTAAAGAGATACCTGCTGCAATGGGGATGGTTGGCGTTGGTGTATGAAATGAGGCAGGACAAAGAATAGAAATGTTTTGGCAAATAGAAAGGGTAAAAATGAAAATAGATACAGACAGTTTTCTTCGGCTCCAAAATCTCTGGGGACAGTGATCACATCCATGAAAAGAAAAATCCCTGCTCCTGGAAAGAAAAGCTATGATAAGCCTAGACATAATGTACTGAAAAGCAGAGACATCTCCTTGGCAACAAAGGTCCTTATAGTCAGAGCTATGGTTTTACCCGTAGACATGTACGGATGTGCTAGATTCACTATAAAGAAGGCTGAGTGCCAAAGAATTGAGGCTTTGCAACTGGGTGCGAAAGATGGCTCTTGAGAGACCCTTGTCCAGCAAAGAGATCAACCCCATCAATCTTAAAGGAAACTAACCCTAAATATACATTGTAAAGACGGATGTTGAAACTGAAATTCCAATACTTTGGCTACCCTGGTGTGAAGAAATAATACATGGGAAAAGATTGAGTTTATGCCTTGTCGCTAAAGAAATAATAATAATTATTGATTCTGATATGAGTAGATGGAGGACAGGAGGAGAAGGGGACGACAGAGGGTGAGATGGCTGGTTGGCATCACCGACTCAATGGACATGAGTTTGGGTAAACTCCGGGAGTTGGTGATGGACAGGGAGGCCTGGTGTGCTGCGGTTCACGGGGTTGCAAAGAGTCCAACATGACTTAGCAACTGAACTAGTGGAATTTGGAATGCATAAACTACGAGTCTTTCGCAAAAAGAGACACAGAGGTAAAACAGTTTTTAGACTATGAGGGAGTAGGCGAGGGTGGGACAATATGAGGGAACCACATTGAAATATGTTTATTACCATATGTCGAATAGAGGATCAGTGCAAACTCAATACATTAAGCAGGACATTCAACACTGCTTTTCTTAAATTGTGCAGAACAATGGGTGAGGATTGAGGTGGAAATGGATTCATGTGTTGTGGGATATATACACCGCGGGCTGATTCATATCAATATAAGTCAGAAAAGCCCTACAAAATTGTAAAGATTAAAACAGATTAATTAACTCATTAAATTAAAGATTAAAACAAATTAATTAAATCAAAGAAAATAATATATATTTCATATTTTATACATGAACGGTAGGTAAGTAATGTAGACAGTGTAAAACTCATTTCTGGCACCTTCGTTCATCAAGAGGAAAGAAAAATCAGTCCATTGGGGCATAATCAAGCTTCCGATGTTAACTACGCAAATATTTTAGGAGATCATTTCTCTCACAAAGTCCCAGTGTGTACCACACTATAGGAGGGAGTGTCCTGGCTGATGCTAGGCAACACACCAGCCAGGATGTTCCCCTGTATGTTTCTTACATTTGTGGAAAGTTTCTCCATTTCAGCTGGTTCACCATCTGGGCTTCCTTCTCCCAGACTCTACACATTTTCAAAGAAACTTGGCCTCTTCTAAATCGTAGGTCCTACTACCATGACCTCCATTTCCACAGGCCAGTACATGTCTCAAATACTGATGGGTCCACAAGCAATGGATTCAAAGCCCCACCATACTTGATTTACTCTGGGTGACTCTTCAAACTCTCCAATCCCATTTCCAAGTAGAAACACACCCCACGACAGTGCAGAGATGTTGAGCATGTTTACGTCTCTTAGGTAATTCCAGATTTGAGCAGCCATCTTCCAATTATCAATGACCATCATTTCCTCATTCCTCTCTGGGACTTTGGTACCACAGAGATACATTGACCATTCTCCGCAAGTCTGTGGACATCTCCTTTTCTTGTTGCTTCACATCTCACATCCTTGGTCTTCATCTATGTGTCTTTAGTGGGTTGGACATACTAACACAGATAAGCAGGCACAAATACAGTTGACACAAACACATGTAACACATCTACACACATATGCAAAACACAGGGACACAAAAGTAAACAGGGAACACTCACATTTCAGGAGCTGAAGATTCTGTGTCCTGCAATGTGGGAGATAACATCAGCAGGCACAATGGCTTGCCTTTTGAGATACCTGTCCATTTCCTCCAACATCTGCTCAGTAGTATCTCCAACTAGCCTGAAGCCACTTCCAGGATTGCCTGTGTGGCGGTGGAGGAAGGTTAAGCAGTGAATATGCAAATTTACAGAATATGCCAAAGTCAACACAAAAATGCAGTGGGACACCAGAGAGAAACCCCTACCAACTGACAGGGCTTCCTAGAATGAGGGTTGGGAGTGAAGAGCTCAGGTGATTTCAAACTGATTGAGCAGCAGGATGTCTGGTGGTGGCAGGACTCAGGGGAGGATGATTCCAACAAAGGTGCCTTGCCTCTATCAGAGTCACCAAGGACTCTCAGGGTGTAACCACAGCTCCTTTGAGCAAGGCTTGTACACATTAAGTCTCCAAGTCTCAAGTCTCAGCCTGCCAGCTGCTACCTGCATGACCTGAATCCAGGCTCTGCAGTCGGCCTGCGTGAGCCTGAGTTTTCCCATTTGGGAAAGGAGAGTGTCCTGGCCTCCATACTTCAGGTCTCACCTCCTGACCCCCTCACAACCCGTGATTCTCTCAGTTACCTTGAGGTAGTATTGCAAAGGATCAAACCACAGATCTTCACCAATGGACTTCTGGCAATACGAGCATGGTCAGCATGGGCTTTGTCAGGCCCCAAAGTCTTCCATGAGTAGCCAACAAATCCAACATCAATTGCCAATCCTAAGAAGGCCCACTGCAACCCCACTTCAGAAATCGTGAGTCAGCGGATAACCTTGTGGATTTCTCTTGTGTACTTTCTTTTCCCTTTTTCCATTTCACTTTCTTTTCAACTTTCCATTTAATTTTGATATGTCTTCATTTCAGTCTCCATGCAACTTTCTGAAACTCTCTGTTCTTTATCTCCCTAGATTACTAAGTTTCTTTCTTTCTTCAGGTTTTTTAACTGATCAGCCATAATTTTATCTATATCATATAAACTGCTTTCTATTTCTTCCTTTCTGAGACCTCAAATATCGCAATGCTGCTATTTTTATATTGTCAAAGAGATTATTTAAACTGGTCTTTATTTGTAAATTTGCTCATCTATTTGCAATTCTGCTTCGGTGTTTTTCACTATAGAATCTTCCAGGGCACAAACACATTCTTCTGTGTCACTTTTTCTCTATTATTTCCATCTAATGTGTTTTCTATTTATTATTTTATTCTTCATGAGCGCTTTTTTTCCGTATTATTTCTCATTTCTTGTTAAAATGTTTACTTTGTCCATCTGCATTTTTCTCTATCTGATTTTGCATTCTTGTTACTCAGGCTTCAAACTGTATCTGTTAAATGATTTCTCTATTTCATGTGTGATGTATTCCTTTTTTTGTTTTTCTTCCTCTTTTTTTTTCCATTGGAATCAAACAGCAAGACTTCTCAATTTACCTTTCTCCTTGTGAAAAAGGTGAATTGAAACAATGACTCTTATGGTAAAGCCTGGTGGCTTTACATATGGCCAGTCTGTGTAATATACATTTGCCCTGTGACTTTGGTTTGAGGGCTGGACATGACAAGAGTGGGCGTCCTGTGACACCCCAGTATGTTCTGACAGTGTTCACAAAGATAGGACACGGGGTTGGAGATAGTGGGCGTAGTTCCATTGACAGGTATTATGGGGCTATTCTTCTCAGTGTCCAATAATACGACTTGAAGTTGGGATTTTTCTCCCATGTTTCGGGAGCAGAACTCTTGAGGGCTGAGTCTGAACTGATTCTCTTTGTCCTGAGTTCATTCTCTTCCCTGTCTCCGTTCCGTTCCGTTCCGTCACTCAGTCGTGTCTGACTCTCTGCGACCCCGTGGACTGTAGCCTACGAGGCTTCTCCGTCAATGGGATTCTCCAGGCAAGAATACTGGTGGGTTACTGTTTCCTTCTCCAGGAATGGAAAATTAACCCCAGATGGGAGCACCTATAGAGCAAGAAGAACTAGAGTATGTGTTGAGTGTTGTTTGGGGTATGAGATACACATAGTGATGGTCCTGGGAACTGGCCATCATTCTGAGCAGATTGACTCCAATTCTTCTGCCTTGTTTCAGAAACAAATTGATGTGTACATGTTCTTCACTAGTGGAATTCAAGTTTCTTAGAGCCTTACTGTTCATTACAAACCAGCTTCATTCCAAGCTTTCACCAGCTGAGTGGACTCATCTTCCTGATGTCAGATCCCAGGCATTGGGACCCATTATACACTCTGAATGTGTCATGCTGTGATGATTCTCCAAGCCCATCATATCCATCTCCTTATATGTGTCTTTTCTTGGGGTTCAAGTACCAACCTGACTGCTTATCGTCCCTTGTTTCCTGACTCTATGCACATGTTTATACAGCATTGGTTGTACAGTGTCTTTCGGCTATAAAATTAGCCGTGTCTTCTTATTTTTCAATCATTGGCTCTAAATGTAGAGGCAGTTTTAATGGTGCTGATTGGGCCTTCTCCTAGTCCATCAGCTTCTATTTTCCCAATAATTTGGCTGTTCTATCCAGCATTTCTAAGTATTATATTAAGGGAGAGCAGAATTGTAGAAGTTGTTCCATTATAATGCCTCATTGTTTTTCAGGGTTTCGAAAGAAAGATCTTGCACTAAAATGATAAGCTTTTGGCCAGTTGTTCTATGCATTTCCCTTATCAAATGGAATCATGAAGCAATTATATTGTACTGTCATTCCATGATTTGGTGAGCAGGTGGAAGTAGATAGTGAAATGATTCGTAGGAGAAAATAGAAAGAACACTATCTTAGAGTGTAAAATTGAGAACTGCCAAAGAGAACCAACATGAATTTTGAGGCTAGGATAATAATTTGCATATGAGGATGAAGACCCAGTGCGTAAGATTTCAGCCAGGGGAGGGCATGGATCTTTTTCCCCCATTTTGTAGACTCCTTGGCTGGTAGCACTTTAAATAGTGTCTCTATGAGAAGGCTTTTATAATACTCATGTAATCTAGCTGCGTTGGGTTGAAATCGCCAAAGAATATTTGTTAAAGAGACCACTGTTGAGTATTCTGAGAAGTAAAGAGCGTTCACTGATCAGAATCATTGAAATCTATTAATTGCAGGAAAACGAGGATAAATTTGTAAGGAATGTGTTTATGTTTCTTGAAGAGGAATCGTGTAAAGGTCAATGATTATGGCGTTAGAGTTGGAAGGCTCAACAGAAGGGAGCAGTGGGCAGATGAAGTGATCCTAAAAGGGTGATCATCAGAAACAACCTCGGAATCTGTCAATGAGCATATATTTGCAAGACTCCTTTTTGTCACCTTCTTAAGGAGTAAGAGCTTCTTACCGTGAACATGCTTAGCCAATTGGGTCGTACTGCCTTTTACTAGAGAGATTCCAGAGTCAAGGTAGAATACAACAAACCTCCAGGAAGATTGTATTGTTTATCGTGATGGTGCTGCTACTTTCAAATGACACTGGTACATGTCATTCTGAATTCATTGGCCCCAAATGACTCCATGAAGCCCAAGAAAAGGTTGAAGTAAGTTATCCTTTCTTCCTAGGTATGGGAACCTAAAGGCTCTCCAGGGTCTAAGCATGGGGGAAAACACGTCAGGCTGAATTTTTCAAAGGCATTTACTATCAGGTATTTGTTGTGTCTCAGCATCCAAGTAATGTCCTTGTCATAACCGTTTGCCACCCTAGGTACTACAGCATGCTACATTTCCCTTTCCCATACTATCTCCTGCAGTTTGTCCAAAATATGAGTTTAGGCTTCTCCTAAATGTACTATTTCAATTTTATCAACAAAGAATTCTAGTCTGCCTGGGCATCTCTACCACTTGACTTTGTAGGAGGAGTGTACAGAGAAATCGTACCTGGTGTGGGCTGGTTAGGGCCTTGAAGTCTGGATAAAAAGGAGAAACACACAGAATGCCTCTATTGCCTTTTTCTTTGCATGGAGACATTGTATTCCTAACACAATGGTATTTCACTTGTCCTGTTTAAGTCTTGGCACTACTCATGGACTTTGTTTTTACCAGTAGAAATCTCTATTTTCCTTACATGAGAATATATATTTCCTCATATTTACAGCTTATACCATGACAGCGATATTAAGACGAGGTGGCAAGAACACTGAGGAAAATCTGTCCCAAAGGGATCTTCACGATTCAGATAATCACGATGGTGTGATCACTCACCTAGACACTGATATCCTAGAATGTGAATTCAAGTGTCCCTTAGGAAGTCTCATTAGGTACCAAGCTAATGGGTATGATGGAATTTCACTTGAGCTGTTCCAAATCTTAAAAGATGATGCTGTGAAAGTGTTGCACTCAATGTAAAAGCAAATTTGGAAAATTCAGCAGTGGCCATAGGACTGGAAAATGTCAGTTTTAATTCCAATTCCAAAGAAAAGCAATGCCAAAGAATGTTCAAATTACCACACAATGGCATTCATCTCACCAGCTAATAAAATAATGCTCAAAAATCTCCAAGCCAGACTTCAACAATACATGAACTGTGAACTTCCAGATGCTCAAGCTGGTTTTATTAAAAGGCAGAGGAACCAGAGATGAAATTGTCAACATCTTCTGGATCATTGAAACAGAAAGTGATTTCAGAAAGATAAACAAACATAATCATATTTCAGCTTTATTAACTCTGCCACAGCCTTTGTGTATATCACAATAAACTTTGGTCAACTGTTAAAGAGATGGAAATACCAGGCCCCCTACTTGCCTTTTGAGAAATCTGTATGCTGTTCAGGAACCAATTGTTAGAACTGGACATGGAACAACAGACTGGTTCAAAGTAGGAAAAGGGGCGTGTCAACGCTGTATTGTCACCGTGATTATTTAACTTTTATACAGAGTACATGAAGAGAAATGCTGGACTGGATGAAGAACTAGCTGGAATCAAGATTGCTGAGAGAAATATTGATAACCTCAGAGATGCAGATGACAGCACCTTTATGGCAGAAAGTGAATAAGATCTAAAATTCTCTTGATGAAAATGATAAAGAAGAGTGAAAACGCTGGCTTAAAGCTAAACATTCAGAAAACTAAGATCATGGCATACGATTCTATATCTTCATGCAAATAGATGTGGAAACAGTGGAGAAAGTAGATGACTTTATTTTGGGGGGCTCTAAATTCACTACAGATGGTGACTGCAGCCATGAATCTATCAATATATTTATTTAATTTTTTTAATTTTATCTGGAGGCTAGTTATGTATATGGTTTTTGCCCTCTATTTTCACGAATCAACCATGGGTGTACATGTGTTCCTAATGCTGAAACCCCTTCACCTCCTTTCCCATTGACCCCTCAAGTTCATCCCAGTACAGGAACCCTAAACACCCTGTCTCATGCATCACACCTGGACTGTTGATCTCTTCCAAATATGATAATATACACGTTTCAATGTTATTCTCTCAAATCAGCCCACCCTCACCTTCTCCCAGAGTCCAAAAGACTGTTCTATACATCCGTGTCTATTTTGCTGTCTTGCATATAGGGTCATTGGTACCATCTTTCTAAATTCTGTAATATGCATCATTATACTGTATTAGTGGTTTTCATTCTGACTTACTATAATAGGCTCCAGTTTCATCCACCTCATTAGAATTTGTTCAAATGTATTCTTTTTAATGGGTGAGTGATACTCCATTGTATATATGTACTACAGGTCTCTTATCCATTCATCTGCTGATGGGCATCTAGGTTGCTTCCATGTCCTGGGTATTATAGACATGTACAGCCAAGAAATAAAACCACTCCTTGGGAGGAAAGTTATGACTAACCTAGACAGCATCTTTAAAAGCAGAGATAATACTTTGCCAACAAAGGTCCATCTAGTCAAAGCTATGGTTATTTTGGTAGTCATGTATAGATGTGAGAGTTGGACTATAAAGAAAGCTGAGTGTAGAAGAATTGATGCTTTTGAACTGTGGTGTTGGTGAGGATGCTTGGGAGTCCCTTGGATTAAAGGAGATCCAACCTGTCCATCCTAACGGACATCAGTCCTGAGTGTGCATTGAAGGACGAATACTGAAGCTAAAGTCAAATACTTTGACCATCTGATGTGAAGAGCTAACTCATTTGAAAAGACTTTGATACTGAGAATGACTTAAGGCAGGAGATAAGGGTACACAGGATGAAGTTGTTGGATGGCTTCACCGACTCAATGGACATGAGTTTGAGTAACCTGATGGACACGGAGGCCTGGTGTGCTGCAGTTCATGGTGTCACAAAAAGTCAGACCACTGACAAACTGAACTGAACTAAACAGAACTGACAGCCTTTCCTTAGGCAGTAATGTTAGCCTTGGGACCCAATCCACCCTCCTTAAAAATCCTTTGCCTTGAAGTTTGGAGAGACATCACTCACACACACTCACACATACACATACACACACACACTAATAGGCCATTTCAGTTCAGTTCAGTTCAGTCGCTCAGTCATGTCCGACTCTTTGAGACCCCATGAATCACAGCATGCCAGGACTCCCTGTCCATCACCAATTCCTGGAGTTCACTCAAACTCATGTCCATCGATTCGGTGATGACATCCAGCCATCTCATTCTCTATGGTCCCCGTCTTCTCCCACCCCCAATTTTTTATTTTTTTTAGATCATTATAACTATCCAACTCATTAAACGATAAGGCTCTCAGATTGCTACTCCGTGGAACACATTGACTTGTTATTGCCCTAGTGTCACACATAGTAGTGACAATAGTCTTCCAGCAGCATGCTCGCTTCTTTGTCATTATTACCACCTGAGAAAACTAAGTACTTGGCCAATTTCATGTAAAGGATATCCTCCTGGGCTTATTTCAAGGACAACCATGCAGTCTTCTTGATTATCCATTGTTTTGGATCATTCCTAGCCCATTTACTGAGGTACTATTGGCTTCAATCCTGAGGCTTTATCTTTTCCTCTACTTCTTGCTTTAAGTTTTCACAACATTTCCGCAACAGAGACAGTGGGGCATTCCTTGTCATTTTTATTATAATTTTGAGTCATACCTTATTATCAAACAGTAACAAACACTTCAAAACCAAACTCTTACTCTCAGATCCTAGAGAATACCACAACACATCTATAAGCGTAAGCAATCTTGACAGAAAAGAAACAACATGGCCCTGGAGTTCTGCATTTTCTTTGTCCTGATGTGGAGTACCACAGGTTATGATGTTTTCCATTCTGTCACTGAATTCAAAGAATAAAAAGGAAAATTAACATAATAACAAGAAATAAAGTGAGGGGAGAAAGGAGTATGGTCCTTCAAAATATTCCTTATCTAGGTCAGCCAGGACTTTCTAAACTGGGTACTTGATGGGTGAGGTGATATGGCGGTTTTATCAAGTTGTAGAATTGTTTTGGATAGTTGTATACTTGACATCACCAGTTGGTTGACGCCGAAATCAGATTGCTTGTATTCAGTTGAGTTCAGTTCAGTCTCACAGTCGTGTCTGACTCTTTGCGACCACATGAACCACAGCATGCCAAGCCTCACTGTCCATCACCAACTCCCGAAGTTCACACAAACTCATGTCCACCGTGTCGGTCATGCCATCCAGCCATCTCATTCTTTGTCGTCCCTGTCTCCTCCCGCCCCCAATCCTTCCCAGCGTCAGAGTCTTTTCCAGTGAGTCAATGGGTCGCATGAGGTGGCCAAAGTACTGCAGTTTCAGCTTTAGCATCAGTCCTTCCAATGAGCACCCAGGATTGATCTCCTTTAGAATGGACTGGTTGGATCTCCTTGCAATACAAGGGACTCTCAAGAGTCTTCTCCAGCACCACATTTCAAAAACATCAATTTTTCGGCGATCAGCTTTCTTCACAGTCCAACTCCCACATCCATACATGACCACTGGAAAAATCATTGCGTTTACTAGACAGACTTTGGTTGGCAAAATAATGTGTCAGTTTTTTAAAGTGCTATCTATTTTGATATCTAACTTTCCTTCCAAGGATTAAGTGTCTTTTAGTTTCCTTGCTGCAATCAGCATCCTCAGTGATTTTGGAGCATAAAAAAATAAATTCTGACACTGTTTCCACTGTTTTCCTATTTCCCATGAAGTGATGGGACCAGATGCCATGATCTTTGTTTTCTGAATGTTGAGCTTCAAGACAACCTTTTCACTCTCCTCTTTCACTTTCATCAAGAAGCTTTTGTATTACTTGCAGCCAAAGATGCAGAAGTACTATACAGTCAGAGAAACAAGACTGGGAGCTTACTTTGCTCATATCATGAACTCCTTATTGCCAATTTCAGTCTGAAATAGAAGAAAGTGGAGAAAACCACAAGAACATTCTGGTGTGACCTAAATCAAATCCCTTATGACTATACAGTGGCAGTGAGAAACAGGTTTAAGGGACTAGATCTGACATAAATATTGTCCGATGATCTATGGACAGAGTTTTATGACAGTGTATTCGAGACAGAATTCAAGACCATTTACAAGAAAAGGAAATTAAAAAAAAAAAAAAAGCAAAATGGCTCTATATGTAGGCCTTACAACTGGCTGTGAAAAGACAGGAAGCAAAAAGCAAATGGAAAAAGGAAAGATAGACCCTTTTGAATGCAGACTTCCAAATAAAAACAAGGAGAGAAAATACTTCCACAGTGATCAGTGAAAAGAAATAGTAGAAAACAATAGAATAGGAAAGACTAGAGATCCCTTCAAGAAACTAGAGATAACTAGGGAATATTTTATGCAAAGATGGTATCAAGAAAAGACAGAAATGGTAGGGCCCTAACAGAAGCAGAAGATATTAAGAAGAGGTGGCAAGAATACACAGAAAGACTGTAAAATAAATAAATAAATAAATAAACACTTCATGACCCAGATAATCACGATGGTGCTATTACTCACCTAAAGCCAGATATCCTGGAAAGTGAAGTCAAGTGGGCCTTACGAAGCATCATTAAAACAAAGATACTGGAGATGATGGAATTCCATTTGAACTATTTCAAATCCTGAAAAATGATGCTGTGAAATTGATGCACGCAATACGCCGGCAAACTTTCAAAACTCAGCAGTGGACACAGGGCTGGAAAAGGTCAGATTTCACTCCAATCTCAAAGAAAGGCAATTGCAAAAAAATGCTGAACTACAACAAAATTGCACTCATCTAACACACTACAGCCAGGCATCAGAAACATGGGAACTGTGAACTTCCAGATGTTCAAGGTGGAATTAGAAAAGGCAGAGGAACTAGAGATCAAATGGCCAACATCCACTCGGTTTTTGGAAGAGCAAGAGAATTCCAGGAAATCATCATTTTCTGCTTTATTGACTATGCCAAAGCCTTTGAATTGTGGATCACAATGAAACGTGGAAAATTCTTTAAAATATGGGAATACCAGACCACCTGACCTGCATATGGAGAAACTTGTCTGAAGGTCAGGAAGCAATATATAGAACTGGACATGGAACAACAGATTGGTTGCAAATAGGAAAAGAAGTAAATCAAAGCTGTATATTGTCACCCTGCCTATTTAACTTATATGTAAACTATATCATAAGAAACACTGGGCTGTAGGAAACACAAGATGGAATCAAGATTGCAGGGAGAAATATCAATAACCTCAGATATGCAGATGATACCACCCTTATGGCAGAAAGTGAAGAAGAATTAATAACCTCTTAATGAACGTGAAAGAGGAGATTTGGCTTAAAGCACAACATTCAGAAACTGGTCCCATCACTTCATGGCAAATAGATGGGGAAACAGTGGAAACAGAAGCTGACTTTAGTTTTCTAGGTTCCAAAATCACTGCAGAAGGTGATTGCAGCCATGAAATTAAAAGACGCTTACTTCTTCGAAGGAAAGTTATAACCAATCTAGACAGGATTTTAAAAAGCAGAGAATTACTTTGCCAACCATGGTATGCCTAGTTAAGGCTATGTTTTTTCCAGTAGTCATGCATGGATCTGAGAGTTGGACAATAAAGAAACCTGAGTGCAGAAAAATTGATGCTTTTGAATTGTGGTGTTGGAGATTATTGAGAGTCCCTTGGACTTCCAGGAAATTCAACCAGTTCATTCTAAAGGAGATCTGTCCTGGTTGTGCATTTTAAGGACTGAAACTGTAGTACTTTGGCCATCAGATGTGAAAAGCTGACTCATTGGAAAAGACCGTGGTGCTAGGGAAGACTCTTGAGAGTCCCTGGTATTGCAAGGAGATCCTACCAGTCCATTCTAAAGGAGATCAATCCTTGGTGGTCATTGGAAGGACTGATGCTAAAGCTGAAACTCCCATACTTTGGCCACCTCATGCGACGAGTTGACTCACTGGAAAATACTCTGATGCTGGGAGGAATTGAGGGTGGGAGGAGACAGGAAACATAGAGAATGAGATGGCTGGATGGCATCACCGACTCGATGGACATGAGTTTGAGTGAACTCCGGGTGTTGATGATGGACAGGGAGACCTGGCGTGTTGTGATTCATGGGGTCGCAAGGAGTCAGACATGACTGAGCGACTGAACACTACTAAACTGTGCTCCACGTATAGATCAGAAGTATATCTGTGTCTGTTGTAATCTCCTAATTCCTACCACCACCAGGCATTTCATCCTTGATAACCGTATATTTCTTCTCCATTACCGTGTTCCTATATGCTTCTCATAAAGAATCATCTATTACGGTTTTACCTAGATCCCACATATTTGTGTTAATATGTGATATTTATTTTCCTGTTTTGACTTAGCTTCATTGTATCTGACACTGTCTCTGCCCTTCTATATCTATACAATTTACCTGATTTCATTCCATCTTTAGACTCGGGGATGTATGTACCAACTCATTTTATCCATTCCTCTCTAGATGAATGGATATTTCTGTTGCTTCCATGTCCTGATACTGCAAATATTGCTGCCACCAATATTGAAGTTGTGCATCATTTGGAATTATGATTTTCCTCATGAAAATTAATGACAATTATTGGAATTTCTTGATCATATGATAGCTTCATTCTTGTTTTTAAAAGATCCCCTATATTCTTCTGCATTTTTATCTTTCAATGTGCTTTCCTAACAACAGTACAGGATTGTTCTGCTTACTCAGCACCCTCTCCAGCATTTTTTGTGTGGATTTTTTTCTTTGATAATGGTTATTCAGACAAATTTGTGTTGATACAACCATCGAAGACTTTATTTCCCTTTCTCTCACAGTTAGTGATGCTGATCTTTACAAATGTTATTGGACATCTTTATGTCTTTTAGCAGAAATGTCTATTTCATCATCTGTTCATTTGTTCCAATTGGGTTGTTCATTTTGCTGTTATTAAGCCACATGAGCTGCTCCCATATGTTGGAGACTCTTCTGTTGTCATTATCTTCAGTTGAAAATGTTTTTCCCATAATGAGACTTCATTTCTGTCTTGCTTATTTGTTTCCTGTGCAAAATGTCTAATTTTAGTTGTATCTCTTTATATATTTTTGGTTTTATTTTCATTACCCAAGGAGGTAGGTCAAAAAAAAAAAATGTTGCTGCATTTCATGTCACAATGTATTTTACCTATGCTTTCCTCAAATATTATTGATTTACAGTTTCTGGCCTTATATGTAGATCTTTAAACTATCTGGAATTTGTCCTATCTTATGGTGCTAAGGAGAGACTAAATGTGATCCACTGGAGGAGGGAATGCAAATCACCCCATTATACTTGCTACGGAACCTCTATGAACTGCATAAAAACAGCAATGTGTGACACCAAAAAATTAGTCTATCAGGATGGTTCAGTTCAGTTGATTTACCCAGTTGTGTCCGACTCTTTGCGACCCCATGAATCACAGCACGCCTGGCCTCTCTGTCCATCACCAACTCCAAGACTTCACTCAAACTCATGTCCATTGAGTCGGTGATGTCATCCAGCCATCTCATTCTTCGTCGTCCACTTCTCCTCCCACCCCCAATCCCTCCCAGCGTCAGAGTCTTTTCCAGTGAGTCAACTCTTCGCATGAGGTGGCCAAAATATTGGATTTTCAGCTTTAGCATCAGTCCTTCCAATGAACACCCAGGATTGATCTCCTTTAGAATGGACTGGTTGGATCTCCTTGCAGTCCAAGTAACTCTCAAGAGTCTTCTCCAGCACCACTGTTCAAAAGCATCAATTCTTCCGTGATCAGCTTTCTTCAGAGTCCAACTCTCACATCCATACATGACCACGGGATAAACCATAGCCTTGACTAGACGGACCTTTGTTAGCAAACTAATGTCTCTGCTTTTTAATATGCTATCGAGGTTGGTCATAACTGTCCTTCCAAAGAGTAAGTGTCTTTTAATTTCCTGGCTGCAATCAGCATCTGCAGTGATTTTGGAAAACAAAAAATAAAGTCTGACATCGTTTGCACTGTTTCCCCATCTGCTTCCCTTGAAGTGATGGGACCAGATGCCATGATTTTCGTTTTCTGAATGTTGAGCTTCAAGCCAAATGTTTCACTCTCATTTCACTTTCATCAAGAGGCTTTTGATTTCCTCTTCACTTTCTGGCATAAGGGTGGTATCTGCATATCTGAGGTTATTGATATTTTGCCTGGCAATCTTGATTCCAGCACAGCGTTCCTCATGATGTACTCTGCATATGAGTTAAATAAGCAGGGTGACAATATACAACATTGATGTACTCCTTTTGCCTATTTAGAACCAGTCTGTTTTTCCATGTCCAGTTCTAACTGTTGCTTCCTGACCTGCATACAGGTTTCTCAAGAGGCAGATCAGGTGGTCTGATATAACAATCTCTTTCAGAATGTTACACAGTTTAT
This sequence comes from Moschus berezovskii, assembly GCF_049115385.1. NCBI lineage: Eukaryota > Metazoa > Chordata > Mammalia > Artiodactyla > Moschidae > Moschus > Moschus berezovskii. The sequence goes on from NC_142489.1 coordinate 72,644,678, forward strand.
TGTGATTCACACAGTCAAAGGCTTTGGCATAGTCAATGAAGCAGAAATAGATTTTTTTCTGGAACTCTCTTTCGTTCTCCATGATCCAGCGGAAGTTTGCAATTTGATCTCTGGTTTCTCTGCCTTTTCTAAAACCTGCTTGAACATCTGGAAGTTCACAGTTCACATATTACTGAAGACTGACTTTGAGAATTTTGAGAATGACTTTACAAACGTGTGAGATGAGTGCAATTGTGCAGTGGTTTCAGCATTCTTTGGCATTCTCTTTCTTTGAGATTGGAATGAAAACTGACCTTTTCCAGTCCTGTGTCCACAGCTGAATTTTCTAAATTTGCTGGCATATTGAGTGCAGCACTTTCACAGCATCATCTTTCAGGATTTGAAATAACTCAATTGGAATTCCATCACCTCCACTAGCTTTGTTGGTAGTGATGCTCTCTAAGGCCCGCTTGACTTCACATTCTAAGATGTCTGGCTCCAGGTGAATGATCACGCCATCGTGTTTATCTTCATTGTGAAGATCTTTTTTTACAGTTCTTCTGTGTATTCTTGCCACCTCCTCTTAATATCTTCTGCTTCTCTTAGGTCCATACCATTTCTGTCCTTTATCAAGCCCATTTTTGCATGAAACGTTCCCTTGATATCTCTAATTTTCTTGAAAAGGTCTCTTGCTTTTCCTATTCTGATGTTTTCCTCTTCCTCTTCTTTGCATTGATCACTGAGGAAGGCTTTCATATCTTTCCTTGCTATTCTTTGGAACTCTGCATTCAGATGCTTATATCTTTCCTTTTCTCCTTTGCTTTTCGCTTCTCTTCTTTTCACAGCAATTTGTAAGCCCTCCTCCGACAGCCATTTTGCTATTTTACATTTCTTTTTCATGGGGATGATCTTGATCCCTGTCTCCTGTACAGTGTCACAAACCTCCGTCCATAGTTCCTCATGCTCTCTATCAATCAGATCTTGTCCCTTAAATCTATTTCTCACTTTGTCTGTATAATTATAAGGGACTTGATTTAGGTCCTATCTGAATAGTCTAGTGGTGTGCCCTACTTTCTTCAATTTAAGTCTGAATTTGTCAGTTCAGACTTAAAGGAGTTCATAATCTGAGTCACAGTCAGCTCCTGGTCTTGTTTTTGCTAACTTTATAGAGCTTCTCCATCTTTCGCTGCAAAGAATATAATCAATCTGATTTCGGTGTTGAACATCTGGTGATGTCCATGTGTATAGTCTTCTCTTGAGTTGTTGGAAGAGGGTGTTTGAGATGACCAGTGCGTTCTCTTGGCAATACTCTATTAGACTTTGCCCTGCTTCATTTCGTGCTCCAAGGCCAAATTTGCTGTTACTCTAGGTGTTGCTTGACTTCCTACTTGTGCATTCCAGTCCCCTATTATGAAAAGGACATCTTTTTTGGGTACGTGCCTAATATGCTATTTGGGAGGAGCAGAGGTTAATAACTAACTTTTACATAAAGCAGTAAGTGGTTGCCATAAAGTGGAAATAAACCTCATTTTATATGTCTAACAATGAAATTAAAACAGAAGGCTGTAAAGAACAGTATTGCAAGGTAACCTAGAATGTTAGATGCATGAACAATTTAAATTGAATGACGTATAACAGGAGATGGCAACAGCTAACTCATTGGAATATATCCTGATTCTGGAAAAGATTGAAAGCAGCAGGAGAAGGGGAAAACAGGGATGAGATGATTGGATGGCATCACCTATGCAATGGGTATGAAATCGGGAAAACTCCAAGAGGTGGTGAGGGACAGGAAGGACTGTCATGCTGCAGTTCATGGCATCCCAAAAAGTCAGACACGACTCAGCCACAGAATAATAACCAGGTCGTTTTCTAACTGTATTCTAATACTTTAAGCTGTCCGGATTTTCCAGCTTACCTTGTCAAATATATTATCTTCTTTCCATTGCATATTGTTGCCTTCTTTGTCAAAGATTAGGTGATCATTTGGGCAAGAGATTAGTTTAGGGTTTTCTATATTTTCCATTGGCTTCTATCCCAATATTGTGCTAATTGCACGCTATGTTCAAAACTATATGTTTTTTTGTATAGACTGAAGTGAGGAGCCTGAAACTCAGTTTTTCTTTCTCAAGTTTGCATGGTTATTCAAAATCTTTGTGTTTCCATTAAGTTGTAAAGATTTTTTTTTTTTTGGTTCTATTCTGTGAAAAATGTCATTGGTAATTTATTAGGGATGACACTGAATTTTTAAACTCTTTTTGTATTGTGCTCATTTTCACTTATTGATTTTTACAATCCAAAGTACAGTATAACTCTCATTCCATTTCTGTCCCCTTTTTAAAAATATTAATTTACCTATTTTATGTGGAGGCTGATTACCTTGAAATATTGTAGTGTTTTAGCCATACATTGACATGAATCAACCATGGGTGTACATGTGTTTCCCATCCTGAACCCCCTCCAACTTCCCTCTCCATCCCATCCCTCAGGGTCATTTCAGTACACCAGACCTGAGCACCCTGTCTCATGCATCAAACCTGGACTGGTGATCTATTTCATGTATGGTACATACACATTTCAATGCTATTCTCTCAAATCATCCCACCCTCGCCTGCTCCCACCGAGCCCAAAAGCCTGTTTTTTACATCTGTGTGATGCTAAAGCTGAAACTGCAATACTTTGGCCACCTCATGCGACGAGTTGACTCACTGGAAAAGACTCTGATGCTAGGAAAGGTTGGGGGCGGGAGGAGAAGGGGACGACAGAGAAAGAGATGGCTGTATGGCATCACCGACTCTGTGGACATGAGTTTGAGTGAACTCCGGGAGTTGGTGATGGATAGGGAGGCCTGGGGTGCTGTGATTCATGGGATGGCGGAGAGTCGGACACGCCTGAGCAACTGAACTGAATGGAACTGAACTGAATCTTGTGCAGTCTCAAATGCAGGGCTATTGTTACCAATTTTCTAAATTCCATATGTGTTAATATTCTGTATTGGTGTTTTTCTCTCTGACTTAGTTTACTCTGCATAATAGGCTCCAGTTTCATCCACCTCATTAGAACTGGTTCAAATGCATTCTTTTTAATAGCTGAGTAATATTCCATTGTGCATATGTACCAAAGCTTTCTTATCCATTCATCTACCAATGGCTATCTCAGTTGCTTCCAAGTCCTGGCGGTTGTAAGTAGTGCTGCAATGAACATTGGAGTAGACATCTCTTTCTCAATTCTGGTTTCCTCGGTGTATCCCCAGCAATGGGATTGCTCTGTCGTATGGCAGCACTATTTTTCCAGTTTTTTAAAGGATTCTCCACCCTGTTCTCCATAGTGACTGTACTAGTTTGCATTCCCAGCAACACTGTAAGAGGGCTCCCTTTTCTCTGCACCCTCTCCAAAGGATGTGACATCTTTTATTTGGCTCATCCATACCTTATTCTTTCCGGCACAATACTCCTTTTTCTGTTTAGGCAGAGTATTCCCAAGTATTTTATTTTTTCTGTTACAATGGTGAATCAGATTATTTCCTTAATTTTTTGTTTTTGGTTTTCTTTTGTTATTTATAGGAATGAAGGAGATTTCTTCCTGTTTATTTTTTATCCAACAACTTCCCTAAAATCATTGTTATTAATTTTCTGTTGCCATCTTAGGATTCTCTGACACAATAACTAATGTCAAAAAAAAAAGTGACTGCTTTACCTCTTCTTTTTCAGTTTGCTGGTAATCTTTTTTTCTTCTTCTTCTTCACTGATTGCTGTAGCTAGGAGTCCCAAGATTATGCTGAATAACAGTGGTGAGAGTGGCAAACTTTGTCTTTTTCATGACCTTAGGCAACATGCTTTCAGTTTTCACCTAGGAGAAGCATTTTAGTGTTGGGTTTATCCATACATGGCCTTTATTAATTTGAAGATGATCATCTCTGTTCCCACTTCCTGTTCAGCCTTTTACATAAATAAGTGTTTAATTGTGTCAAAGGTGCTTTCTGCATCTATATTTTAGATTTGTTCAAGAGTTCTATTTGGAAAGTTTTGTTATCTTTCAGTGTTCTTTTCTCCTCTGGCCACCTGATGCAAAGAGTTGTCTCATTAGAGAATGCTCTGAAACTGGGAAAATTTGAAGTAAAAAGATAAGTGGGTATCAGAAGATGAGAGGGTTAGATAGCATCACCAACTCTATGGACATGAATCTGAACAAATTCTGGGAGATAGGGAATGTAAGACTGATGGGACACAGTCCATGGGGTGACAAAGGGAGGGGCATGAATAACTGACTGGACAACAATATCAAAACATTCTTCCCTGTTATTGACAGTAGTAGTTATTCATGACTACTTCATTTTCTCTCCCACCGTACCCTATCTATATCTCAGTTGCACTAATTTCACCACATACCATGCAAAGATTCAGCCATATTTGCTGTCATTATTGTCCCCCAAATGGTCCAAAATTTATGTGATTTCTCAACTACACATGATCCAGTGGTCTCCTAACCATTCTCCAGCATCCATTTATGTTCCTCAGAAACTCTCTATCTTGCTATAGCCAGAGAAAATTGACACTCACTAACTAAGTCATGCGCTAGAAAGCAAGTTCTTGAGAATAAATACCCTTTCAGGATTCTGTATCCTAACTTTGTCTCAGTCTTCACATTATTCGTTTGTCCCATTTCTTCAGTCACACTGAAGTTTCAGTCTGTGTTCTGTTTTTCTCAGTCTCAGTGTCTGTGCAAACACTGTTCTTCTCTTTTCCTTGATTTTTCTTTTTAATTAATATCTGTGAGATCTTATTTTAAATTCCTCAGAAAGTTCTTTTTCACTTTACAAAGCATTTTGTGATTTTAACTTTAGATTGACCTTTTCGATGAGCTTTAATAGACTGTCCTCTCCAAAAGGAATAAATTATGACAACCCGCATCTATTTTTGCTGTAATTCTACTCGCCTCTATTCAGGTGTAAAGGATTGTATTTTAATAATACAACTTGAATTGATGTGCATCTTAGTCACTGAATCATGCCCAACTCTGCAAACTCATGGACTGCAGCCCAACAAACTCGTCTGCCCATGGACATTTCCAGGCAAAGATATTGGAGTTGATTGCCATTTCCTTCTCCAGGGCAGCAAGAATACTGGAACTATTCAATATAATTTTTCAGCTTATAAATTCTGAATTTGCAGAAAGAATTCACCCGAACAGAAAAGAGTATCTTGATTGCAAGTTAAAGTCACCAACTTTTGTTGTCTATCCCACAATCAGGTTAAATAAAAATCATTAGCTTATCTGAAAAGCATATTTTTCCATTTTTAATATGGGTAAGAATATATAAAGAAAAGTAAAAAGAAATAGCAAATAATGGCATTTCTCTTCAAGAGAAATTGAGGATAGAATATGAATCTTTCTCACTTTCTTTTTCTTGGTGAATGTTATTTGGCATTCCCAGTGGTAACTTTTCATCAAGGTCCCTTAAATCATGGTCCATACTTGTTTTTCAAGTGAATTCTTGGTGAGGATTTTCAGGAGAAACGAAATGAGCTAAGCAAGATACAGCAGAGTGAAACTAAATCTAATCTCAAATGGAGGCGAAATTGCATTGGGTGCAGAATTTTCTACATCAAATGTGTAATTGTGTATATTTTACATATGAAATTCCTAGTGCAGATTTTCATCTTCATATACAGAATTCTTGATACATCATGTATGAAAATCTGAATGAATGTTTCCTGACAACACATGAAACTTTGCATATTTGAAATGCAAAGATTCTTCAATATCCGCAAGTCAAACAATGTAATACACCACACTAAAAAAATGAAAAATAAAAACCATATAATTATCTCAATAGATGCAGAGAAAGGCTTTGACAAAATTCTGCATCCATTTATGATCAAATCCCCAAGACGTAAAACTCACTGTTTGAAGATGACCTGATCCTCTACACAGAAAACCCTTAAGAATCTACCAGAAAATTACTACAGCTAATCAAAGAATACAGTAAATTTGCAGGATATAAAATCAACACACAGAAATCTCTTGCATTTCTATACACTAATAATGAGAAAATAGAGAAAATAAGGAAATAATTCCATTCACCACTGGAACAGAAAAAATAAAATACTTAGGAATATATCTACCTAAAGGAAACGGTAACCCACTCCAGTATTCTTGCCTGGAGAATCCCATGGACAGAGAAGCCTGGTAGGCTACAGTCCACGGGGTCGCAAAGAGTCGGACACGACTGAGCGACTGAACGGAACGGAACGGAAAGAAACAAAAAAACCCTATATATAGAAAACTAAAAAACCCTGGTGATAGAAATCAGAGAGGACACTAATAGATGGAGAAATATACCCTGTTCATGGATTGGAAGAATAAATATTGTGAAAATGAATATATTACCCAAAGTAATTTATAAGTTCAATGTAATCCCTATCAAGCTACCAACAGTATTTTTCACAGAGCTAGAACAAATAATTTCACTATTTGTATGGAAATACAAAAAACATCGAATAGCCAAAGCAATCTTGAGAAAGAAGAATGGAACTCGGGTAATCAACCTCCCGGACTTCAGGCTCTCCTACAAAGCCACAGTCATCAAGACAGTATGGTACTGGCATAAAGACAGAAATATAGATCAATGGAACAAAATAGAAAGCCCAAAGATAAATCTATGCACCTAGGAACACCTTATCTTTGACAAAGGAGGCAAGAATATTCAATGGAGAAAAGATAATCTACTTAACAAGTGGTACTGGGAAAACTGGTCAATCACTTGTAAAAGAATGAAACTAGACCACTCCCTAACACCATACACAAAAATAAACTCAAAATGGATTAAATATCTAAATGTAAGACCAGAAACTATAAAACTCCTAGAGGAGAACATAGGCAAAACACACTACGACATAAATCACATCAGGATCCTCCATGACCCACCCCCCAGAATATTGGAAATAAAACCAAAAATAAACAAATAGGACCTAATGAAAATTAGTAGCTTCTGCACAGCAAAGGAAACTATAAGCAAGGTGAAAAGACACCTTCAGAATGGGAGAAAATAATAGCAAATGAAGCAACTGACAATTAATCTGAAACACATGCAAACAACTCCTGAGCTCAATTCCAGAAAAATAAATGGCCTAATCAAAACATGAGCCAAAGAACTAAAGAGACAATTCTCCAAATAAGACATACAGATGGATAACAAACATATGAAAAAATTCTGAACATCACTCATAATCAGAGAAATGCAAATCAAAACCACAGAGAGGTACCATTTCACTCCAGTCAGAATGGCTGCTATCCAAGGGTCTACAAGCAAAAAATGCTGCAGAGGGTGTGGAGAAAAGGCAACCCTCTTACACTGTTGGTGGGAATGCAAACTAGTGCAACCACTATGGAGAACAATGTGGAGATTACTTAAAAAACTGGAAATAGAACTTCCATACGACCCAACAATTGCACTCCTGGGCATTCACACCGAGGAAACCAGAATTGAAATATACACATGTACTCCAATGTTGTTCCATGTCCAGTTCTAACTGTTGCTTCCTGACCTGCATACAGGTTTCTCAAGAGGCAGGTCAGGTGGGCTGGGATTCCCATCTCCTTCAGAATGTTCCACAGTTTATTGTGATCCACACAGTCAAAGGCTTTGGCATAGTCAATGAAGCAGAAATAGATGTTTTTCTGGAACTCTCTTGCTTTCTTCATGATCCAGCGGATGTTGGCAATTTGATCTTTGGTGCCTCTGCCTTTTCTAAAACCTGCTTGAACATCTGGGAGTTCACGGTTTACATACTGCTGAAGCCTGGCTTGGAGAATTTTGAGCATGACTTTATAGCGTGTGAGATGAGTGCAATTGTGGGGTAGTTTCAGCATTCTTTGGCATTGCCTTTCGTTGGGATTGGAATGAAGACTGACCTCTTCCTGTCCTGTGGCCACTGCTGAGTTTTCCAGACTGGTTCCAAATAGGAAAAGGTGTACGTCAAGGTTGTATATTGTCACCTTGTTTATTTAACTTATATGCAGAGTACATAATGAGGAACGCTGGGCTGGAAGAAGCACAAGCTGGAATCAAGATTGCTGGGAGAAATATCAATAACCTCAGATATGCAGAAGACACTACCCTTATGGCAGAAAGTGAAGAGGAACTCAAAAGCCGCTTGATGAAAGTGAAGAGGAGAGTGAAAAGGTTGGCTTGAAGCTCAACATTCAGAAAGCAAAGATCATGGCATCTGGTCCCATCACTTCATGGGAAATAGATGGAAAAACAGTGGAAATAGTGTCAGACTTTATTTTTTTTGGGCTCCAAAATCACTGCAGATGCTGATTGCAGCCATGAAATTAAAAGACGCTTGCTCCTTGGAAGGAAAGTTATGACCATCCTTGATAGTATTTTAAAAAGCAGAGACATTACTTTGCCAACCAAGGTCCGTCTAGTCAAGGCAATGGTTTTTCCCGTTGCCATGTATGGATGTGAGAGCTGGACTGTGAAGAAAGCTGATCGCCGAAGAATCGATGGTTTTGAGCTGTGGTGTTGGAGAAGACTCTTGAGAGTCCCTTATACTGAAAGGAGATCCAACCAGTCCATTCTAGAGGAGATCAATCCTGGATGTTCATTGGAGGGACTGATGCTGAAGCTGAAACTGCAATACTTTGGCCACCTCATGCGACGAGTTGACTCACTGGAAAAGACTCTGATGCTCGGAAAGGTTGGGGGCGGGAGGAGAAGGGAACGACCGAGAATGAGATGGCTGGATAGCATCACCGACTCTGTGGACATGAGTTTGAGTGTACTCCGGGAGTTGGTGATGGACAGGGAGGCCTGGCGTGCTGTGATTCATGGGGTCGCGGAGAGTCGGACACGACTGAGCAACTGAACTGAACTGAACTGAACTGAACTCCATTGTTGATCGCAACACTGTGTATAAAAGTCAGGACATGGAGGCAACCTGGATGTCCATCTGCGATAAATGGATAAGAAAGCTGTGGTACATATGCACTATGAAGTATTACTCAGACATTAAAAAGAATGCATTTGAATGAGTTCTAATGAGGTGGATGAAACTGGATCCTATTATAAAGAGTGAAGTAAGCCAGAATGAAAAACATCATTACAGTATACTAATACATATATATGGCATTCAGAAAGATTATAGTGGTAACCCTGTATAGGAGACAGCAAAAGAGACACAGATGTTTAGAACAGTCTTTTGGACTCTGTGGGAGAGGGCGAGGGTGGGATGATTTGGGAGAATGACATTGAAACATGTATATTATCATATGTGAAACGAATCGCCAGGCCAGGTTCGATGCATGAAACAGGATGCTCGGGGCTGGTGCACTGAGATGAACCAGAGAAATGAGATGGGGAGGGATGTGGGAGGAGAGTTCAAGATGGGGAACACATGCATACCAGGGGCAGATTCAAGTTAAAGTATGGCAAAACCAATACAATAATATAACGTAAAATAAATAAATAAATAAAATAAAAATAAATAAAAAAGAAATGTAGTGTATTCCAGATAGTTATATTTTCACATGTGTAATAATGAAAAATCCATATTTCTCGTTAGAAAATTATTGCCCAGATTTGATATATGAAATATAGAAAAATACACATCACATGTCGGAATATCCTTGAGCGGATGTTCATATGTGAAATACAGAGTATTCCATACTTCATTATGGAAATTATGAGACTCTATTTTCAATATGAAATGCAGATGATTCCCAATTTCACCTAAGAAAATCTGTGATTACATTTCCATTTGTCATATGCAGAGAAAACCATATTTCATGATATTCTGTACTAGGATTTTCATATGTGTACAGAGAGAATATCATATTTCATATAGGAATTATTGAACTTAGATTAACACACATGAACATAGAAAATTCCATTATCCAGAGACCGCTAGTCACTCCCAGGTTTCCAAGTGTGAAATATAAGGATTCTACCTTTCACGGTAGAAATTCCAAATCATCAGCAAGATTTTTTTTTTTTTAATGTGGAATGTAAAAAATGCTACATTTCATGATGGAACATTTTTACACAATGTTCATCATACAGGAGAACCAGATAGTTGCTTTTCTTATGTGAATATCAACATAAAATTTTGTATGTAAAAATACAGAAAAATGTCAAGCTATACACAGAGTTGCATTTGGGATGACTGATTTTAGAGTTTTGCCTGGGAAATATAAACATTTCCAAATTTCACCAATTTTTTTTTTTGGCCTAAATTTTCATATGTGAAATACAGGGAATGTTATAGGTCACGGAGGAAAAGAAAATCCCACCCATGTTTTAAATGTGAAAGAGTATTCCATTTTTCATGTAGGATAAGGTGTGCCCAGATTCTCACATGTTAGTTATAAACAAGGATGTTATATTTCTTGTTCAACAAAAACACTATGCCCAGAATTTTATATTTTGAATGTAGAAAATGTCATGTTTCAGTAGAGAATGTGTCCCCAGATTTTCTCATGCAAAGCATAGAGAAGTCTATCTATTTTATACTTTGGCCACCTCATGCAACGCGTTGATTCACTGGAAAAGAGTCTGATGCTAGGAGGGATTGGGGGTAGGAGTAGACGGGGGCGACAGAGAATGAGATGGCTGGATGGCATCACCGACTCGATGGACATGAGTTTGAGTAAACTCCGGGAGTTGGTGATGGACAGGGAGGCCTGGTGTGCTGTGGTTCATGGGGTTGCAAAGAGTCGGACACAGCTGAGCGACTGAACCTAACTGAACTAAAAGGTATTTGTGTCCAGGTTTTCTTACGCTAAACACAGAGATTTCCATATTTCATGTAGGAAAATCAGAGTGCAGCTTTTCATGTGTCACGTTGAAAAGTCTGCATATTTCATGTAAGATAAGATATCTTCACAATTTCATATTTGAAAGATACAGTATTCCATATTTCAGGGAGAAAATCTGATACCCAGTTATTCATATTTGAAATGTAGAGAAATCAATATTCTATGTTAAAATTGCAGCTCCGTTGTTCATATATCATGCACAGAAAATTCCAAACTTATATAATTAAATGTTGTGTTGAACTTTTCAAATGTGAAATAGTGTTTATTCCATAATTTGTTAGAATAATATGCTCTCTGCACTCAGATTACCAAATTAAAAATATAGGAATGTCACAATTCATGCTTGAAAATATGAAGTTATATTTTCATACACAAAATATCAAAGCTCCATAAAATATGTATGAATATCTTTGTGCAGTCCTGTTTATAAACATTCAGATTTTCTAATTACATTTATGAGAATGTATCCACATGTTCTCCCATTTAAGAAAAACACACACAAACAAAACTCTATTTCAGGTCTCAACATTGAACCTATAATGCTACATGTGAAATTCACAGTTCGTATTTCAGATAAAAAATCACCAGCCCTTCTTTGTCCAAATATGCAAAGTTTCATGTGTTGTCAGAAAACATTCATTCAGGTTTTTCATATTTGATAAATCGAGAATTCCAAATATGAAGATGAAAACGTGCACTTGTATGCTCATTTGTAAAATATACATATTTACACATGAGTTGGTGATGGACCGGGAGGCCTGGCGTGCTGTGATTCATGCGGTCGCAAAGAGTCAGACATGACTGAGAGACTGAACTGACCTGAACTGAACTGACACATTTGATGTAGAAATTCTACACCCAGTGCCATTTTGCCTCCAACTGAGATTGGATTTAGTTTCACTCTGCTGTATCTTGCTTCCCTCATTCCGTTCTCCTGAAAATCCTCATCAATAATTCACTGGAAAAACAACTATGGACCTGGATTTAAGGGATCTTGAAGAAAATTTACCACTAGGAATGCCAAATAACATTCACCAAGAAAAAGAAAGTGAGAAAGATTCATATTCTAGCCTCAATTTGTCTTGAAGAGAAATGCCATTATTTGCCTCTATTTACTATCTATGATATAGATCTCTGAGATTTCTTATATATATATATATATTCCTTAGTCATATTAATAATTGTAAAATGTGCTTTTCAGAGAAGCTGATGATTTTTTCTTTACCTGATTTTGGGACAGACAACAAAAGTTGGTGATTTTAGCTTGCAATCAATATACTTTTTTTTCTTTGGAGGGAATTAACTCTTCAAGTTCAGAATTTATTAAATTTTATCAGTTAAAAATTTTGATTTCTTATTAGTTCCACTCTTCATGTTTTCCAGGAGAAGGAAATGCAACCCACTCCAGTATCTTTGCCTGGAAAAGTGCATGGATAGATGAGCCTGATGGGCTGCAGTCCATGAGGTTGCAGAGTTGGGCATGACTCAGTGACCAATTTGCACACCCATTCAGATTGGATTATTCATATACAATCCTTTATGGCTGAATACAGGCGAGTAAATCACAAGCTAAAATAGATGTGGGTTGTCATAATTTATTCCTTATGGAGAGGACAGTCTATCAAAGCTCGTCAATCAGGTTAATCTAAATTTAAAATCTCAAAATGAACTGTAAAGTGAAAAAAAGTTTCAGAGGAATTTAAAATAAGATCTCACAGATATTAATCATAAAAGGAAAATCAGATAAGACAGAAGAACCGTCTCTGCACAGACAGACTGAGAAGAACAGAAGACAGCCTGAAACTTCAGTGTTATTGAAGAAATGGGACAAACGAACAATGTGAAGACTGAGACAAAGTTAGAATACAGAATCTTGAAAGGGTATTTATTTTCAAGAACTTGCTTCCTAGCGCATGACTTAGCTAGTGAGTGACAATTTTATCTGCTATAGCAAGGTAGAGAGTTTCTGAGGAACATAAATAGATGCTGGAGAATGGATAGGAGACCACTGGATCATGTGTAGTTGAGAAATCACATAAATTTTGGACCATTCGGGGGACAATAATGACAGCAAATATGGCTGAATCTTTGCATGGTATGTGGTGAAATTAGTGCAACTGAGATATAGATAGGGTATGGTGGGATAGAAAATGAAGTAGTCACTAATAACTACTACTGTAAATAACAGGAAAGAATGTTTTGGTATTGTTGTTCAGTCAGTTATTCATGCCCATCCCTTTGTCACCCCATGGACTGTGTCCCATCAGTCTTACATTCCCTATCTCCCAGAATTTGTTCAGAGTCATGTCATAGGGTTTATGATGCTATCTAACCCTCTCATCATCTGCTACCCACTTCTCTTTTTACCTTCAAATTTTCTCGGTATCAGAGCAGTCTCTAATGAGACAACACTTGGCATCAGGTGGCCAGAGGAGAAAAAACCAATGAAAGATAATAAACGTTTCCAAGGAGAGGTCTTGAACACATCTAAAATACAGATACAGAAAACACTTTTGACAAAATTAAGGACTCATTTATGATAAAAGCTGTACAGGAAGTGGGAACAGAAAGGATCATTTTCAACTTAATAAAGACCATGTATGAATAAACCCAGCACTACGATGTTTCTCAGAGGTGGAACCTGAAAGCATGTTGCCTAACATTGTGAAAAAGACAAAATTTGCCACTCTCATCACTGTTTTTCAACTAATCTTGGGACTCCTAGCTACAGCAATCAGTGAAGGAAAAAAATTACCAGCAAACTGAAAATCAAGAGGTAAAACCGGCACTGTTTGCTGACAGAAGTTACTGTTTCAGAGACTCCTAAGATTGCACCAGAAAATTAATAGACAATGACTTTACGGAAGTTGTCGGGGAAAGAAATATATAGGAAGAAATCTCCTGCATGACTATAAATGACCAGAGAAAACCAAAACCAAAAATTAAGGAAACAATCTGATTCACCATTGTAACAAGATAAATAAAATCCTTGGGAATCAGCCGACCTAACCAGAGAAAAGACTCGTAGCCCGAAAAGAATAAGGTATGGATGAGACAAATCAGAGATGACACAAATGGAATGAGAGATATACTATTCTTTGGACTATAAAAATCAATATGTGAAAATGGCTACACTATAAAGAAGAGTTTACAGATGCAATGTCTTCACTATTAAATTACCAATGACATTTTCCACAGAAATAGAACAACAACAACAAGAAAAACTTTACAACTTGATGGAAACACAAAGACTGATTAACGAGTCAAACTGAAGATAGAAAAACTGAGCTGCACGACTCAGGTTTCCTCACTTCAGTCTATAAAAATCTATAGTTTTAAACATGGCATGCAATTGGCACAATATTTGGGTTAAAGCCGTGGAACAGATAGTAAACCCTAAGATAATCTCTTGCCCAAATGATCACCTGATCTATGACAAAGGAGACAACAATATGCAGTGGAAAGAAGAAACTCTATTTGACAAGTTAAGCTGGAAAATCTTGACAGCTAAAAGTAAAAGAATACAATTAGAACAGCACTTGGTTATTCTGTGGCCGAGTTGTGTCTGACTTTCGGGATGCCATGAATTGCAGCATGCCAGTCCTTCCTGTCCTTCACCACCTCTTGGAGTTTGTCCGAGTTCATATCCATTGTATAGATGATGCCATCCAATCATCTCATCCTTGTTTTTCCCTTCTCCTGTTGCCTTCGATCTTTCCCAGAATCAGGGTCTTTTCCAATGTGTTGGCTGTTGCCATCTCTTATTATACACCATTCAATTTAAATTGTTCATGGATCTAACATTCCAGGTTGCCCTGCAGTACTTTTCTTTTCAGCATTTCATTTACTTTCATTTCCAGACACATAAACAATGAGGCTTATTTCCACTTTGGGGAAACCATTTATTGATTTCTGGAAATATTAGTTATTACCCTCTGCTCCTCCCAAGCAGTATATTTGGCACCTACCATCCTGGGAGACTCATCTTTTGGAGTCATACCTTGCTGCCTTTTTATATAGTTCATGGAAGTCCCATAGCAAGTATAATGGGGTGATTAGCCATTCACTCCTCCAGTGGATCACATTTAGTCACTGCTTTCAGTTCAGTTCAGTTCAGTCACTCCTTAGCAGTATAGGAAATACAAATTCAAGACGGATTAAAGACCTACATATAAGGCCAGAAACTGTAAATCAATAATATTTGAGGAAAGAATAGGTAGAATACATTGTGACATGAAATGCAGCAACAACTTTTCTTTTTCACCTACCTCCTTGGGAAATTAAAAAAAAAAAACAAAACACCAAAATTAAATAAAGAGATCTAATTAAACTTAAATATTTCGCACAACCAACCAATAAGCAAGACAAAAATGAAGTCTCATTATGGGAAAAACATTTGCAACTGAAGATAATGACAACAGAAGAATCTCCAAAATATGGAAGCATCTAATGTGCTCAATAATAGCAAAACAAACAACCCAATTGGAACAAATGAATAGATAATAAAATAGACATTTCTCCTAAGAAGACATACAGATGTCCAATAATATTGGAAAATATGCTCAGCATTACTAACTGTGAGAGAAATGGAAATAAAATCTTCAATTGGGGTATCAACTCACATTTTTCTGAATACTTATATATATATATATATATATATATATATATATATATATAATTGCGAACAAAATAAATGCTGTAGACATTTGTGGAGATGGTGTGGAGTAAACAGAACAATCCTGTTCTGTAGCTAGAAATGCACATTGATCGATTAAAATGGAGAATAGAACGGGGTTCCTTTAGAAATAAGAATAAAGCTACAATGTGATCAAGAAATTCCAATAATTGTCAATAATTTTCATGAGGAAAATCATAATTCCAAAAGATGCACAACTTCAATATTGATGGCAACAATATTTGCAATAGCAGGCCATGGCAGCAACAGAAATATCCATCTAAAGAGGAATGGATAAAATGAGTTGGTACATACATATCAGAGTCTTAAGATGGAATGAAATCAGGTAAGTTGCATACATGTAGAAGGACAGGAACAGTTTCAGATAGAGTGAAGCTAAGTCAAAAGAGGAAACGAAATATCATATATTAACACAAACATTTGGGCTCTAAGTAAAACTGGAATAGATGATTCTCTATGAGAAGCATAGATAGGGACACAACAATGGAGAATAAATATACACTTACCAAGGATGAAATACCTGGTGGTGTTAGCAACTGGGAGATAACAACAGAAACATATATACTTTTGATCTATATGTACAGCACAGGGAAGTCTATTTAATGCACTGGGGTGACCAGATTTAGAAAGAAGTCAAAAACATGGAGATGGATATGTGGTTGCTGTTTAATCACTATCTTGTTTAGTTGTTTAC
The DNA here is from genome assembly GCF_049115385.1 of Moschus berezovskii. Taxonomy (NCBI): domain Eukaryota; kingdom Metazoa; phylum Chordata; class Mammalia; order Artiodactyla; family Moschidae; genus Moschus; species Moschus berezovskii. Next base: position 72,660,868 of record NC_142489.1, read on the forward strand.
GACTTGAAGGACTGCAGCATTCCCTAATTTTGCTTTAGGGGAGAAACTAACAAAATAATGTAAAGCAAGAACATTCCAAAAAAATATTCAGTATTGAGAGTTGGACTGTGAAGAAAGCTGATCGCCGAAGAATCGATGCTTTTAAACTGTGGTGTTGGAGAAGACTCTTGAGAGTCCCTTATACTGCAAGGAGATCCAACCAGTCCATTCTAAAGGAGATCAGTCCTGGGTGTTCATTGGAAGGACTGATGCTGAAGCTGAAACTGCAATACTTTGGCCACCTCATGCGACGAGTTGACTCACTATAAAAGACTCTGATGCTGGGAAAGTTTGGGGGCGGGAGGAGAAGGGGACGACGGAGAATGAGATGGCTGAATGGCATCACCGACTCTGTGGACATGAGTTTGAGTGTACTCCGGAAATTGGTGATAGACAGGGAGGCCTGGCGTGCTGTAATTCATGGGGTCGCGGAGAGTTGGACACGACTGAGCGACTGAACTGAACTGAACCTTTCTTAAACATCAATATTTTTTAATGAATCTCACATTATCTTGGAAGTCAAAGGTAGAACTAAAAATGTGTACACCTTAATGTCAAATGCAAAGCAAACCTTAGAAAGCTATATTTAAATTCATAACATATTTATTAAGAAAACATCAATAAAAATTAAAGTGAGTGTATGTTATATTTTGCTATATATGTACACGTCTAAAGATAGAAAAAATTTCCCCAAAAGAAAAGTTACCATAAAAGAGGTGGGACAGAACCATCAATAATCAACTCTGTCTGGTTGACCCATGCTTCGTATTTATGCATTTTATATATTCTATTGTTTTTAATTTGTTTTATTTAATTCTATTGCATTGCTTCTTTGAGATGTCCATTGTATTTATCACACAATGTCTTTTACCTATCGGTTATGGATGAATGGCAATCTGTGTGCTCTTTTAAATCTCCTTTATGATTTACTTTTAAGAGCAATAGTTCTTCATTCACAGGAATTTCAGCTTTACGAAATATTTAACTGGTCATATTGATATGTTGAAATACATTCCCATGATGGCTGTAGGCAAAAGAAAATCTGAATTTTACTAAGGCATCCAGTTCAAAGGTCTCCTTTGCAAATCAACTATCAGTTCAGTTCAGATCAGTCACTCAGTCATGTACAACTCTTTGTGACCCCGTGAAACATGCCAGGCCTTCCTGTGAATCACCAGCTCCCGGAGTTTACACAAACTCTTGTTGATTGAGTCAGTGATGCTGTCCAGCCATCTCATCCTCTGTCAGCCCCTTCTCCTCCTGGCCTCAATCCCTGCCAGCAGCAGGGTCTTTTCCAATGAGTCAACTCTTCCCATGAAGTGGCAACATATTGGAGTTTCAGCTTCAACATTAGTCCTTCCAATGAATACCCAGGACTGATCTACTTTAGGATGGACTGGTTGGATCTCCTTGCAGTCGAAGGGACTCTCAAGAGTATTCTCTAAAACCACAGTTCAAAAGCATCAATTCTTCAATACTCAGCTTTTTTCACAGTCCAAATCTCTCATCCATTCGTGACCATTGGAAAAATCATAGCCTTGGATAGACGGACCTCTGTTAGCAATGTCATGTCTCTGCTTTTTAATATGCTATCTAGGTTGGTCATAAATCTCCCTCCAAGCAGTAATATTCTTTTAATTTCATGGCTGCAGTCACCATCTGTCGTGATTTTAGAGCCCCACCAAAAAAATCTGACACTGTTTCCCCTGTTTCCCCATCTATTTCCCATGAAGTGATGGGACCAGAAGCCATAATCTTAATTCTCTGAATGTTGATCTTAAGATAACTATTTCACTCTCCTCTTTCACTTTCATCAAAAAGCTTTTTAGTTCCTCTTCACTCTCTGCCATAAGGGTGGTGTCATCAGCAAACCTCAGGTTATTGATATTTCTGTCAATTTGAATCCAGCTTTTGCTTCTTCCTGCTCAGCGTTTCTCATGATATACTCTGCATGTAAGTTTTATAAGCAGGGTGACAATTTATAACCTTGAAATACTCTATTTTCTATTTGGAACTACTCTGTTGTTCCATGTCCACTTCTAACAGTTGCTTCCTGAACTTCATATAGGTTTCTGAAAAACAGGTCAGGTGGTCTAGTATTTACATTTTTTTCAGAATTTTCCACAGAATAAACTGTGATCCACACAGTGAAAGGCTCTGGCATAGTCAATAAAGCAGAAATAGATGTCTTTCTGGAACGCTCTTGCTCTTCCAATGATCCAGCAGATGTTGGCAAATTGATCTCTCGTTCCTCTGTTTTTTCAAGATGGTTTGAGAAAAGGCAGAGGAACCAGGATAAAATTACCAACATCTGAGCTATATACAGATCATATGTCTTGCCAGAAAATCTGCACCCTGGTTTTTCATGTGAAATGAACAAAAATCCTTATTTCATGTCAAAACGTCCTCATCATTTTTATATGTGAAATATAGAGAATTCCATATTGCATGGAAGTATATCTGCTAGCAGATCTAAATATTGATATACAGAGAATTCCATGTATCAGCTAGAAATAGCTACATCTAAATGGTGAAATAAAAAATTTAAAGACTACCATATTTCATGTCAGAAAATAAGTTACTTGGTTTTATATGTGAAATTTAGAGGATTCCAAAATTCACATGAAACTATCTGCACCCATATTTTCATGAATTAATTGCTGAGGTTCCATAATTCATGAAATTTTTACACGTGAAATGTACAGATTTCCATAGGTCATGTGGGGAATCCAAAATCTAGAAATTCACATGTTAGTATAGAGATGTATACATTTCCCCGTTGAAATATTTGCACCCAGACTTTCATGTCACACATAGACTTTATTCCGTATTTCAATTTGGGAAAACTTCACGTGGACTTTCATCAGTGAAATACATAGAATTATATATTTAAATAGGGAAATCAGGTATCAGACAGTCAGACAAGAAATAAGTCGATTCTTTGTCTGCTCATCCAAGATCTTAAATTCTGAATCATCAGTTCAGTTCAGGTGCTCAGTCGTTTCTGACTTTTAGTGACCCCAAGGACCACAGTACGCCAGGCCTCCCTGTCCATCACCAACTCTCAGAGTTTAAACAAACTTATATCCATTTAAGCCATGAAGCCATATAACCATCTCATTCTCTGTCATCCCCTTCTCCTGCCTTCAATCTTTCCCAACATCAGGTTCTTTTCAAATGAGTCAGCTCTTCTGAATCATGGACAATTCCATATTTTATGTGTGAAATATCTGAAACAAGTTTTCCAGTGTGAATAATAGCAATGGCAAGCCACTCCAGTACTCTTGCCTCGAAAATCCCATGGATGGAGGAGCCTGGTGGGCTGCAGTCCATGGGGTTGCTAGGGGGCGGACACAACTGAGTGACTTCACTTTCAATTTTCACTTTCACACATTGGAGAAGGAAATGGCAACCCACTCCAGTGTTCTTTCCTAGAGAATCCCAAGGATAGGGGAGCCTGGTGGGCTTCGATCTATGAGGTCACACAGAGTAGGACACGACTGAAGTGACTTAGCAGTAGCAGTAGCAGTTGAAATTCATATGAGCAAATCTGTCCTCAGATTTTAAAGTGTGAAATATACCAGATTCCATATATCTTGTCAGAAGATTCTTTCGGTGAAATATAGAGAATTTTATTGCTCAAACATGAAAATCACATTGTCTCATATGAAATAGAAGATTCCATTTTTTTGTAGCAAAATCGATGCCATTTTTCAAATATGAAATGCACAGCAATCTGTATTTCATGAAGGAAAGCAGCACACAGATTTTCAAATGAGAAATCTGAAAATTACAGCAAGATTTTCCTATATCATGCAGAAAACTCTATGTCTATAATTTCATATGATATACAGAACATTCCCTACATTTAATTGAAAAATCTGTCCCCAGATTTTCATATGTGAATTATAGAGAGTTTCAAAGTTCATGTCTTAAAAACTGCAGGTAGTGGTTCTGATGTGAAACTGAGAATTTTATCTTTAATGTAGGACTATCTGGTGTGATTTCAATTTATGAAACAGAAAATTCAGTAATGCATCCATAATCACATGTTATTTCACATAAGAAGATGTATCTCTAGATTTTCGTATTTGAAATGAAAAATATATCATGTCATTTTTCAAGGCCATATTCCATGTCAAGATATTTTAATTCAGAGAGAAGGAACAAGATGGCATAGGAATAGGACAGCGAGGCCACTCTCTCCCCCACAAATTCATCAAAAGAACATTTGAACGCGGAGTAAAGTCCACAAAACAACTTCTGAATGTTGGCAGAGGACGTCAGGCACCCAGAAAAGCAGCCCATTGTCTTCGAAAGGAGGTAGAAAAAAACATAAAAGATAAAAAGTGAAAAACAAAAGAAGTAAGGATGGAGCTTCATCCCAGGAAGGGAAGCTTTAAAAAGAGAGAAGTTTCCAAACACCAGGAAACACTCTCACTGGCAAATCTGTGGCGAGCCTTAGAAGCTCAGATGGATACATAACCCTCTTTTTTCTTTTAAGATTTTTTTAAAAACCCACAGATTACCCGCCAAACGGTAACCCCCAGCGGAGAAGCAGCACAGACGCCTGCATACGCCATTAGCAAGCGGGGGCTGGGCAGGGTGGAGCTGGCTGAACTGCTTAGAGAGAGCACTGGGCTTGAATGCCACGAGAACAATTTGAGAGAACTGGGGAGAGCAAAGCAGACTATGGGATAGCTTCCCCATGAAAAGGTGGAAAGCTCTAAATTAAGACTCGGCCAGCCCCGCTCACAGAATAAAGGACTGAGCAGAGTGAGCCGGTTGCGGCTGGCCCATCCCCCATCCCCCGCCGAGACAGGCAGGGAGCGCAGCCAGAGACGGAGCGGGCAACCGCGGCCCCAGAAAGGCATCTGATACAAACTGCAGACAGGCTTGTTGCTAATCAGGACTTCTTGGGTTCGGGCCGGTCGATATCCCCTGAGAAGTTGCGCCGGTTGTACACCCAGAAAAGAGTGGCGGGGACAGGGGAGGCGATAAGTCGCAGAGACCGCGCTCGCCAAACACCTGGCCCCTGAGCTGCTCAGACCAGGGAAGGCACAAAACGCAGGCCCAAACAAGTTTGTGCCTTTATGGAGTACCTGAGAACCTGAACTTGAGCCGCTCATACCTGGGAAATGCATAGAACCCGGCGCCAGCCTCGGACAGTTCCTGCCAGAGCAACCTAGAGCCTGTGCAGTGTAGACTGGGACAGCATACGTGCTGTGAGCGGGGGCAAACCCAGTGTGGCTGAGACGCTGCAAGCACTCCCCACAGGTGCCAGAGATATTCATCTGCAGTGATCCTCCCATCCCAGAACAGGACTGAACAACTGAGCCTTCAAAAGTGTCCACCTGCTCCCTAGTATCAGGGCGGAAATTAGACACTGAAGAGACCAGCAAACAGAAACTAAAACAGAGGGAACCACCTTGAAATGACAGATAGAGACGTCTAGAGAGTACTCCAAGAATAAGACCAAAAACCAGAGGCAAGAGGCTTAAGCCTGAATCCTGAGAACACCAGAGAACTCCTGACTCCAGGGAACATCAATCGATAGGAGCTCATCAAACGTCTCCATACCTACACTAAAACCAAGCACCACCCAAGATCAACAACTTCCAGAACAAGACATACCATGCAAATTCTCCAGTAACTCGGAAAACTAGCCCTGAGCTTCAATATACAGGCTGCCCAAAGTCACTCCAAACCCACTGACAACTCATAACTCATTACTGGACACTTCTTTGCACTCCAGAGAGAACAAATCCAGCTCCACCCACCAGAACACTGACACAAGCTTCCATAACCAGGGAATCTTTACAAGTCACCTGTCCAACCCCACACAGCGAGGAAACTACATAATAAAGAGAACTCCATAAACGGCCAGAAGAGGGAAAGGCCACACAAAGCATTATAAGCAAGATGAAGAGGCAGAGAAATACCCAGCAAGTAAAGGAATAAGATAAATGCCCACCAACACAAACAAAAGAGGAACACATAGGGAATCTACCTGATAAAGAATTTCGGATTTTGGTGGTGAAAATGATTCAAAATCTTGAAAGCAAAATGGAGTTACAGATACATAACCTGGAGAAAAGGATTGAGAAGATGCAAGAAAGGTTTAATAAGGACTTAGAGGAAATAAAAAAGAGTCAATATACAATGAATAATGCAATAGATGAGATCAGAAACACTCTGGAGGGAACAAACAGTAGAATAACAGAGGCAGAAGACAGGATAAGCAAGCTAGAAGATAGAATTGTAGAAATAAATGAAACAGAGAGGAAAAAAGAAAAACAAATTAAAAGAAATGAGAACAATATTAGAGACCTCTGGGACAATGTTAAACGCTCCAACATTCGAATCTTAGGAATCCCAGAAGAAGAAGACAAAAAGAAAGACCATGAAAGAATACTTGAGGAGATAATAGTTGAAAAACCATGCAAATAGAGACCAAAAGAAAGCAGGAGTACCAATACTCATATCAGGTAAAAATAGACTTTAAAACAAAGGCTGTTGAAAGAGACAAAGAAGGAAACTACATAATGATCAAAGGATCAATCCGAGATGAAGATATAACAATTATAAATATTTATGCACCAAACATAGGAGCACCGCAATATGTAAGACAATTAATTACTAACAAGTATGAAAGGGGAAATTAACAACAATGCAATAATAGTGGGAGATTTTAATACCCCACTTACATCTATGGATAGATCAACTAAACAGAAAATTAACAAGGAAACACAAACTTTAAATAATACAATAGACCAGTTAGACCTAATAGATATCTATAGGACATTTCACCCGAAAACAATGAATTTCAACTTTTTCTCAAGCGCACAAGGAAACTTTTCCAGGATAGATCACATTCTGGGCCATAAATCTAGCCTGGATAAATTCAAAAAAGTTGAAATCATTCCATGCATCTTTTCTGACCACAATGCAGTAAGATTAGATCTCAATTACGGGGGAAAAACTATTAAAAATGCCAACATATGGAGGCTGAACAACACGCTGCTGAATATTGAACAAATCATAGAAGAAATCAAAAGAGAAATCACAATATGCATAGAAATGAACGAAATTGAAAACACAACAACCCAAAACCTCTGGGACACTGTAAAAGCAGTGCTAAGGGGGAAGTTCACAGCAATACAGGCACACATCAAGAAACAAGAAAAAAGTCAACTAAATAACCTAACTCTACATCTAAAGCAACTAGAAAAAGGAAGAAATGAAGAACCCCAGAGTCAGGAGAAGGAAAGAAATTGTAAAAATTAGGGAAGAGATAAATTCAAAAGAAACAAAAGAGACCATAGCAAAAATCAACAAAGCCAAAAGCTGGTTCTTTGAGAAGGTAAATAAAATTGACAAACCACTAGCCAGACTCATCAAGAAACAAAGGGAGAAGAAACAAATCAATAAAATTAGAAATGAAAATGGAGAGATCACAACTGACAACACAGAGATACAAAGGATTATTAGAGAATACTATCAGCAATTATATGGCAATAAAATGAATAACCTGGAAGAAATGGACAAATTCCTAGAAAAGTACAACTTTCCAAAACTGAACCAGGAAGAAATAGAAAATCTGAACAGACCCATCACAAGCATGGAACTAGAGGCTGTAATCAGGAGTCTTCCAGCAAACAAAAGCTCAGGTCCAGACGGCTTCACAGCCGAATTCTACCAAAAATTTAGAGAAGAGCTAACACTTATTCTACTCAAACTCTTCCAGAAAATTGCTGAGGAAGGGAAACTTCCAAATGCATTCTATGAGGCCACCATCACCCTAATCCCAAAACCTGGTAAAGACCCCACAAAAAAAGAAAACTACAGGCCAATATCACTGATGAACATAGATGCAAAAATCCTTAACAAAATTCTAGCAATCAGAATCCAACAACATATTAAGAAGATCATACATCATGACCAAGTGGGCTTTATCCCAGGAATGCAAGGATTCTTCAATATCCGCAAATCAATCAACGTAATATACCACATTAACAAACTGAAAAATAAAACTCATATGATTATCTCAATAGATGCAGAGAAAGCCTTCGACAAAATTCAACATCCATTTATGATAAAAACCCTCCAGAAAGTGGGAATAGAAGGGACATACCTCAACATAATAAAAGCGATATATAACAAACCCACAGCAAACATTATCCTCCATGGTGAAAAACTGAAAGAATTTCCCCTAAAGTCAGGAACAAGACAAGGGTGTCCAGTCTCACCACTACTATTCAACATAGTTCTGGAAGTTTTGGCCACAGCAATCAGAGCAGAAAAAGACATAAAAGGAATACAAATTGTAAAAGAAGAAGTAAAACTTTCACTGTTCGATGATGACATGATCCTCTACACAGAAAACCCTAGAGACTCTACCAGAAAACTACTAGAGCTAATCAATGATTAGAGTAACGTTGCAGGATATAAAATCAACACACAGAAATCCCTTGCATTCCTATACACTAATAATGAGAGAATAGAAAGAGAAATTAAGGAAACTATTCCATTCACTGTTGCAACGAAAAGAATTAAATACTTAGGAATATATCTACCTAAGGAAACAAAAGACTTGTACATAGAAAACTATAAAACACTACTGAAAGCAATCAAAGAGGACACTAATAGATGGAGAAATATACCATGTTCATGGATTGGAAGAATAAATATTGTAAAAATGTGTATACTACCCAAAGTAATTTATACATTCAATGCAATCCCTATCAAACTACCAACAATATTTTTCACAGAACTAGAAAAAATAATCTCACAATTTGTATGGAAATACAACAAACCTCGAATAGCCAAAGCAATATTGAGGAAGAAAAATGGAACTGAGAGAATTAACCTGCCAGACTTCAGGCTCTACTACAAAGCCACAGTCATCAAGACAGTAGAATACTGGCATAAAGACAGAAATATAGATCAATGGAACAAAATAGAAAGCCCAGAGATAAACCCACGCACCTATGGACACCTCATCTTTGACAAAGGAGGCAAGAATATAAAATGGAGAAAAGACAGTCTCTTTAACAAGTGGTGCTGGGAAAACTGGTCAGCCACTTGTAAAAGAATGAAACTAGAACACTTCCTACCACCATACAGAAAAATAAACTCAAAATAGGTTAGAGAGCTAAATGTAAGACCAGAAATTATAAAACTCCTAGAGGAGAACGTAGGCAAAACACTCTCCGACATAAATCACAGCAGAATCCTCTAAGACCCACCTCCCAGAATATTGGAAATAAAAGCAAAAATAAATAAATGGGAACTATTTAAAATCAAAAGCTTCTGCACAGCAAAGGAAACTATAAGTAAGGTGAAAAGACAGCCTTCAGAATGGGACAAAATAATTGCAAATGAAGCAACCGATAAAGGATTAATCTCCAAAATATACAAGCAGCTTCTGAAGCTCAATCCCAGAAGAATAAATGACCCAATCAAAAAATGGGTCAAAGAAATAAACAGACATTTCTCCAAAGAAGACATAAAGATGGCTAACAACCACATGAAAAAATGCTCAACATCCCTCATAATCAGAGAGATGCAAATCAAAACCACAATGAGATACCATTTCACACCAGTCAGAATGGCTGCTATCCAAAAGTCTACATGCAATAAAAGCTGGAGAGGATGTGGAGAGAAAGGAACCCTCTTACACTGTTGGTGGGAATGCAAACTAGTACAGCCACTATGGAGAACAGTGTGGAGGTTCCTCAAAAACCTGGAAATAGAACTGCCATATAATCCAGCAATCGCACTCCTGGGCATACACACCGAGGAAACCAGAATTGAAAGAGACACATGTACTCCAATGTTCATTGCAGCACTGTTTATAATAGCCAGGACATGGAAGCAACCTAGATGTCCATCTGCAGACCAATGGATAAGAAAGCATTGGTACATATACACAATGGAGTATTATTCAGCCATTAAAAAGAATACATCTGAATCAGTTCTAATGAGGTGGATGAAACTGGAGCCTATTATACAGAGTGAAGTAAGCCGGAAAGAAAAACACCAATAAAGTATACTAACACATATATATGGAATTTAGATAGATGCAAATGATAACCCTATATACAAGACAGCAAAAGAGACACAGATGTATAGAACAGTCTTTGGGACTCTGTGGGAGACGGTGAGGGTGGGATGATTTGGGAGAATGGCATTGAAACCCGTATGTTGTCATATGTCAAACGAATCACTAGTTCACGGTCAATGCATGTTATAGGATGCTCGGGGCTGGCATGCGGGGATGACCCAGAGGGAAGATAAAGGGAGGAGGGAGGTGGGAGAGGGGTTCAGGAGGGGGAACTTATGTAAACCTTGGGCGAATTCATGTCAATGTATGGCAAAACCAACCAACAAAATATTGTAAAATAATTTGCCTCCAATAAAAAATAAATTACCCAAAATAAAAGATATTTTAATTCAGATTTTGGTGCATGAAATATTGAAACTGTCATAGTTTACAAGAAAAGTTCTGTACCAAGACATCCACTTATGAAGTAGAGAAAATTCCATATTTCATGCAGGAATATCTAATTTTTCTATGGACAAAAAAGGATCTCCATGTTTCAAGTTCGACAATCTCATTCCCATTGATATATGTAAAATACAGTTGTTGGTGATATTCTGTCACTCAGTCACGTCCAACACTTTGCAACACCGTGAATGGCAGCACTCCCGACCTCCCTATACTTTACTGTCTCCAACAATTTGGTGAAAGACATGTTCATCGACTTAAGTGATGCTGTCCAACGATCTCACCCCCTGTGGCCCCAATCTCCTCCTGTCCACCATCTACCCATATCAGAGCTGATAATATATTTTTTTTCTTTTCAGTGGCAAGGCAGAACCTCAATCTTTTCCCATGTATTTTTTCTTCACACCAGGGTAGCCAAAGTATTGGAATTTCAGTTTCAACATCAGTCTTTCCAATGGATGTTTAGGGTTACTTTCCTTTAGGATTGGTGGGGTTGAACTCCTTGATAGACAAGGGTCTCTCAAGAGCCATCTTTAGCACTCAGCTGCAAAGCCTCAATGCTTTGTAACTCAGCCTTCTTTATAGTGAAGCTAGCACATCCGTACATGTCTTCTGCTGAAACCATAGCCCTGACTAAAGGGACCTTTATTGCTAAAGAGATATCTCCGCTTTTCAGTACATTGTGTCTATGTCTAGGCTTATCATAGATTTTCTTCCCAGGAAAAGGGGTCTTTTATTCTCAGGGATGTGATCACTGTCCCCAGAGATTTTGGAGCTAAAGAAACCTGTCTGTCACTGTTTTCAATTTTACCCTTTCTATTTGCCAAAACATTGCTAGCCTTTGTCCCACCTCATTTCATACACCAAGGTCAAACGTGCCCATTGCACCAGGTATCCTTTGATTCTCTGTTTTTACATTCCAGAACCCTAAGATGAAATGGACATCTTTTCTCAGCTTTAATTTTAGAAAGAGCTTACAAGTCTTCCTAAAACCATTCAAGTTCCCAGTTAGCATAGATGGTAAAGAATCGAAAAGCAGAGATTTCCATTTTTCATGCAGGAAAATCTGCACCCATATGTTCTTGCTTAAGAAAAGGAACTCCTCATTCCTTGTAGGAAAAACAACTATCCTGATTTTCATATTTGAAGTGTAGAAAATTCTATATGTAATGTAGGAAAAAATCTTCACCAAATATTCATATGTAAATTGTAGATAATTGATATTTCAAATAGGAATATAGACATTGATTTGCCTATGTTAAATAAGTAATTCATTATTTAAACTAGGAAATTTGGCACCTGTAGAGGTGATGTGAAACAAAATGATTTAGTACTTCATGAAAAAAAGCACCATGCCTAGAGTTTCAAATACAGAAAATACAGAAATCCATATTTCATGTAGGAAAATCAGAGCGAGATTTTCATTTGTGAAATACAGACAATTGAAAATTTTGGCCCATATTTTGCTAAATAAAATATAGGAAATTAATTTTTTCATGGATTCCATCTGCGATAGGGTTTTAATGTGTGAAATACAGAGAATTCCATACTCAAAGGAAGAAAATCAGTGCCCCGATTTACATATGTGAAACAATCAAAATCCTTATTTTGTGTACTAAAATCGATGGCCAGCATTTACTAAGTGAAATACACAAAATTCCAGATGTCATGTAGGAAATTTAACATCCAGTTATGAATGGGTGAAATACATTAATTTCCCATTTTCATGTAAAAAATATGCGTACAGATTTTCACATGAAGAAAAGAGATTTTCATTTTTTTTTCTTTTCTTCTTCTTCTTCTTATTTTATTTTATTTTTTTTACTGCAAAGACTTTTATTTTTACTCAAAATGATACAGAGAATCATTGAGGTGTACTAAATGGTGGAATAAAATGTATTGACAGGATACAGTGACAGAACTGAAGCTTTCTAACTCTGCTGGTAGAGTAGACGCTTGAGAGTTCCTTGGACTGCAAGGAGATCAAACCAGCCAATCCTAAAGGAAATCAGTCCAGAAATTTCACTGGAAGGACTGATGCTGAATCTGAAGCTCCAATACTTTGACCACCTGAAGCAAAGAGCCAACTCATTGGAAAAGGTCCCGATACTGGGAAAGATGGAAGGCAGGAGGAGAAGGGGATGACAGAGGGTGAGAAGGTGGGATGATATCACCGATTGGATGGACATGATTTTGAGTAAGCTCTGGGAGTTGGTGATGGACAGGGAAGCCTGGTGTACTGCAGTCCATGGGGTCACAATGAGTCAGACATTATTTAATGACGGAAAAACAATAAATAAAAAAGGTTAGCAGTAATGAAGGCTTGAAACCCTTCAGTATAAGTGAAGATGATGAGAAGTGTTCAAATGCTAGATTTGCCAAAGACTGAAATGTGGCCTGTGAAGGAAGAAAGTCAATGATGACTGTGCCTTTTTTTTTTTTTAACAATTGGAACTGAGTTGCCATTTTTTGACTAAAAGACTAAAGCAGGTTTTGGAGTCAGGCAAGAGATGTGCTAAATTGGAGCCAATTATTGGTCAATTATGTATAAATATCTAGGGGATTAGAAGTTTCATTTTTAGAAGAAAGAACTATCTTTTGAAAGTTTATTTTAAATTATTATAAGAGAGTTTTCCAGTTTCTGTCATTTGAATAAGTCCTTAGTGGGATCTAGAATGCTGACCTTCTTCTAGACATGCTCAGTATACTTAAAACCCAGACTGAAAAAGCCTACATTGTCAAGTTGAGGACCTGTTTCCACATCTCTTCGTGTGTTCCCTCTTGTTCAATATAACTAATTGCCTTCTGCATTAAACTGAATTGCATGCAGTACTTGTACCAGTCTGAAATGGACCACATTAAGAAAGAAAAGACTGGATATGATGAATGTCCAAACTCTATTCTCAATAAAAAAAAATGCCCTATTCGCCTAGCAGCACTGGGTTTAATCCTTGTAATTCCTACAGTGATGTTTTCCCAGTGGTCCTGTTTGACACACTTAGCTCTCGGGGTTTCTTGCTGGACTTACTGATTTGTGACATGAACTAGAAAATTTTATAGAACAGGAGATCCTCCGGGTGTATGCAATGGCCTGTAGGTACATGATCAGTACCTACTTACAAAGTCTGAGCTGATTTGCATGTAAAGGGATTAACTAGAGATTGAGTAAGGTATTCACAGAGGTTAAAGTTTAGCCAGAAGGGCTCCCAGCACAACGTTTGTCAAGTACAGGGATGAAGTAAGAACTATACTTCAATTCTGACATTTAAATGATTATTTCAAATGAGGGAAACCCTCCCTAAATCTTCCAAGCCAACTTTATTTTTTCTTCCTAAAGTATCTATTAAATGACTAGGTATTGAGATCCAATTGAAGATATACAATGTTAGCTACACACGTTGTTAAGCATAATGTTCTGGTGACATTCACAGTATTCAGTAATTAGCATAATGAACAGGTGTAAAAGTATATTAGTTATCCAGATGTTAATTTGCAGTAACATATGCTGCCTGATTTGGGAGGGTTTTGTCTGAACTACAACCAGTAAGATTTGTTACTTAATTAGGAAATCATTTTGTGTGTGTGTGTGTGTGTGTGATTCCTATCATTAGATTCATTAGTCTTGTTTAATGTGCTCTAAACTTTGGGAACACTCTTGGTAAAGTCATTCCTATGACTTTAGGCACTATACAGGAGACAGCATGAAATCTACCTTTCTGTGTGGTGCCTTAATTAGTGCACAGCTGTAGGCAATGCAGAGAGGGGAAGATTCACAGCTGTAACATGCAGCTTATAAAAGGAGATGGAAATGCACTCTCCCACTGCATATTGCATCAGCCATTCCTTCCAAGGTTTTGTAAACAAATGTGTTATCCCTCATTGAATGGATTCACAAACAATTGAAAACGAAACTGTTCACCCTTTTGGCTAAGACCAAGTGAGATTGCCATTTTCATTCTGGAAATTGAGGGTTGAGAAATTCACGTATGCAATATAGAGTATTCCATATTTCATACAGGGAATTTACATGCATATATTTGTATTTGAAACACTGAGTTCTGTGCTTCACTTAGAAATATTTTGCCCTACGCCAATATGCGACCTAGAGAGAATTCCATATTTAGAGATGGAATTCTCTCTAAAGAGAATTACAGATGAAGAATCTCTAATTAAGGGATATCAAGGTCAGCATCGCACTATGGGACATGACTCATCAGTGCAGGGGCATTGAAGTCAGCTCATTTACTGTACAGAGGCCCTTTCAAAGTGGTTCTGTTTTCTTCCTGCTTCCACATGAGAATAAGTGCCAGCTAACCCTACCACCTCAGCCCTGTGGGGATGGGAGAAGCAGAAGGATCATCCTAAGCCATTCACTGCAAAGCACTGATGTTTAAAAATTTTGTGAAGATTTGAGTGATGTTGGAAACTGGTAAATTGTGCAGGTTCAGTTCAGTTCAGGCCCTCAGTCGTGTCCTACTATTCATGAGCCCATGGCCTTCAGTGTGCCATACCTCCCTGTATAGCATCAACTACAGGAGTGGGCTCAAACTGATCTCCATTGAGTCTGTGATGCCATCAAATCATCTCATCCTCTGTCATCCCATTCTCCTCCTGCCTTCAATCTTTCCCAGCATCAGTGTCTTCTCCAGTGAGTCAGTTCTTTGCATAAGGTGGCCAAATTACTGCAGTTTCAACATCAGTCTTTACAAAGAATACTTCGGACTGCTCTCTTTTAGGATGGACTGGTTGGATCTCCTTGAAGTCCAAGAGATTCTCAAGGGTTTTCTTCAACACCACAGTTGGAAAGCATCAGTGTTTCAGTGCTCAGCTTTCTTTATATTACAAATCTCATAATCATACCTGACTAGTGGAGAAACCACAGCCTTCATTAGATGGACCTTTGTTGACAAAGTAATGTCTCTGCTTTTTACTATGCTGTCTACATTGGTCATGTTTCCTTCCAAGGAAGAAATGTCTTTTAATTTCATGGCTGCAGTCCCCATCTACAGTGATTTTGGAGCCCAAACAATTAAAGGCAGCTGCTTTTTCGCTTCTTTCCCCATTTATTTGTCATTAAATGATGGGACAAGAGGCCATAATCTTCGTTTTCTGAATGATAAACTTTAAGCCAGAATTTTCACTCTCCTCTTTCATTTTCATCAAGAGGCTCTTTAGTTCTTTTTCACTTTCATCAATAAGTGTGGTATGATCTTCACATCTGAGACTATTGATATTTCTCTCGGCAATCTTGTCTCCAGCTTGTGCTTCATCCAGCCCACTGTTTCTCATGATGTATTCCGCATATAAGTTAAATGAACAGGGTGACAATATACAGCCTTTTCCTACTTGGAACCAGTCTGTTTTTCCATGTCCAGTTTTCACTGATGCTTCCTGATCTGCAGGCAGATATTCAGGAGGTACGTCAGGTGGTCTGGTATTCTCACCTCGTTCAGAATTTTCCACAATTTATTGTGATCCACACACTCAAAGGCTTTGGCATAGTCAATAAAGCAGAAATAGATGTTTTTCTGGAACTCTCTTGCTTTTTTGATGAGGCAGAGGATGTTGGTAATCTGATCTCTAGTCCCTCTGCCTTTTCTAAAGCCAGCTTGAACATCTGGAAGTCCATGATTCATGTATTGCTGAAGTCTTGTTGGAGAATTTTCAACATTACTTTACTCATTTGTCAGTTGAGTGTAACCGAGTGGTAGTCTGAGCTTCTTTGGCATTGCCTTTCTTGGGCAATTCTACTCAACAGGCAGCATCAGCTTATGCTACAGAGCCATCAGAGTCCCAAACCTTACATAAAAGAAAGATGTGCCTGGTCCTGTGGCTGAAAGAGTACTGCTGCATTTGAGAAAGACAGAAAGCTCTTTGTAGGGGCTCTGCATACCCCATCTCTTTGCTTTGTAATCTGGGCCATTCTGTTTCTTGGCTGCTTTGCATCTCCCTCAATGGCCCTGAGTGCTCTCTTGCCTCCACTCTGACATCCTTGGGCTTGATTCCCTGGCTTCAAACTGCCAGCCAGGCCAGTTCTGGCAGTTCGCATGCAGTTTTCGGCCAGTGAGTGCAGATACTGACACAGATACACCCAACACTAAAAGGAAATTTTCACAGATGCAGAACTACACCTTTACTTGTCCAGGATAATGGACTTGGGTAAGGACCTCTCATTTTCTCTGGTGGTTTTCTTCCATTTACTTGTGAATCAAGTTAGTGTCCTCTTCTACCTATACTGTTTATTCTGGAAGGTTACAAAATGTTGGGACATGTCATGAGGAGGACTGACCTGCTCAGAGTTGGGTGGGCTGGAAGTGCTCATGGTGAACAGCTGAATGAGTGGTGCTATTCTGTATTCCTCCATCGTATTGACTGGTTCACAGAGCCAGTCACATTGATATGATTCCATTCCATGCACTTTCCTTCTAGCAACCACACCAGAATAACATGGGGCTTCGGACTGCACTGACTTTAAGAACCCCATCTCAGCAAGGTCTCTCAAAATCATTGTTTGTCAATGTCATGCACTTATGGCAGGCCCAGTACCCACTCAGGCCCAAGATTTCTGAGAGAGGTGCCCCTGTGCCTGCTAATTGTGAAAGAGCCTGTTTGGAGATATTTTCACTCCCCCTCTCCCTATGGTTATCTCCCGGTAGAAGGGAAAGGCCAAGTCAGATCTTTCAAAAGGCCAAAGAGAATGTGACAGGACTGTGTCTGAAGCAATATCATGAAGAAGGTGCATATGGATCCAAAGGACCTCTGCTGAAACAAGTCACTGAACGTGAAGCCCAAAAGGTCAGGTGGCTTCCATTTTTGGCAACACCATAATTTACTTCTACCCACACATACACAGAATCCCCACCCAGATCACACCCTGGAGAGCCTGCCTGCCCTGGCCCACAACTCATGGCTTCATTGTGCAGAAAGTGGCATTCCTCTCCCAAGAGGGCATGATTCCAAGCCAGGCCTCCCTAACTTGCTAAATGCCAAGGCTTTCTTTCTGTTGCCCTCATGAGGCTGTGGTAGATCTTCCTATAGCTCAGGATCCCTGCCAGGCTTTTAGCTTATGGAGTTCATGAACCATGAATTCAGCTAAAGTTTTGGCTGGGGGACAACCAGATGCCCGCTTAAATTCCAGTCTCCTTGTGAGTCTCATGGTGCACATTTCACTCAGGATTACCGTAACAAAATCAGAGATTGTCCTCCAGTGAGACTTTCAGAACCATCCCTCAAGTGCAGAGAGACATTTTCCCTCTCTGCCACCCACAGCCAAGGATGAGATCCCAGAGAAAGAAAGGAATTTATGTCAGACTCTTTGTCCAAGAAGTGGAACATCTTTGTGACGACTGCTATTCCCTTCTCCCTAAGCCTGAAAACCTGAAAGCTCTGAACTGCTTTCATGGGCATCAAAGTCTTCCACTGTCCTAGGATCCCTTGATGCAAACAGCCCACCACCATTCAGTTCAACTTATTTCTGTCCCTCATTCATCCTACACTTTGTGACCCCATCAACTGAAGCATGCCAGGCTTACCTGTTCATCTATAGCTCCCAGAGCTTGCTCAAATACATCTCCATCAAGTGGTGATGCGATTTCTCTCTTGCTATTCTTTGAAAAATGGTGATGCCATCCAACCTTCTCATTTTTTGTCGTCCAATTCTCATTCTGTCATCAGTCTTTCCAAGTATCAGAGTGTTATACAGTGTCTGTTCTTCACATCAACTGGCCAAAATACTGAAGTTTCAGCTTCAGCATCTGTCCGAATACTCATTACCAATTTCTCTTAGGATTCACTTGTTTCTTCTACATGCAGTGCAAATCTCAATCGTCTTTTCCAATAGGATCGATCAAAGTATCAGTTCTTTGGTACTCAGCTTTAAGATACAAATCTCACATCTATACCTGACTGCTGGGAAACCCATAGCTTTGACTAGATGGACCTTTTTCAGCAAAGTAATATCTCTGCTTTTTAATATGCTGTCTATTTATGTCATAGCTTTTATGGCCACAGTCACCATCTACAGTGATTTTGAAGTCCAAGATAGGAAAGCCTGTCATGGTTTCCACTGTTTCCCCATCTCTTTGCCGTGAAGAATTGGGACTAGATGCCATGAACTTCAGTCATTGAATGTGCAGGGTGAAACCAAAATTTTCACTCTCCAATTTCACTTTCATTAAGAGATTGCTTAGTTTCTCTTCACTTTCTGTCGTAATGGTGGTGTCGTCATATATCTGTGTTTGTTGCTATTTCCCCTGGCAAACTGGATCCTAACTTGTTCTTCATGCAGCTTGGCATTTCATATGACACAGTCTACAAAACTAAACAGGGTGACAATATACAGCCTTGAGTGGCTACTTTCCCCAGCTTTGGAACCAGTCTATTGTTCCCCTTCCATGATAACTGTTGTTTCATTATCTTCATAGAAGTTTCTCAGGAGGCAGGCCAGGTGGTATGATATTCCCATCTCTTGAAGAATTTTCCACACTTTTTGTGTTCAACAAGCCATGTTTTGACATAGTCAATAAAACAGGGGTTGTTTTTCTGGAAATTGCTTGCTTTTTTGAGCATACAGTGGGAACGGAAAATTTGATCTCTGGTTCTTCTGCCTTTTGTAAATGCAGCTTGAATCTCTAGAGGTTCTTCTTTTACATACTGTTGAAAACTTCCTTGGAGAATTCCGTGCATTTCTTTTTGCTTTATGTGAAACGAGTGCAATTGTGTGTTAATTCAAAGATTCTGCCATTGTCTTTCTTTGGGAATGCGACGAAAAGTGATCATTTTCAGTCCTGTGGCAACTGCTGAGTTCTCCAAATTTGCCTTCATATTGAGTGCAGTACTTTCACAGCATCATATTTTAGGATTTGAAATATTTCAACTGGATAGCCATCACCTCCACCAGATTTGTTCTCACTAATGTTTCCTAAAGCCTTCTTGACTATGCATTATAGGATACCTGGGTCTAGGTGAGTGATGATACCATTGTGCTTTTCAGCATTGAACATTTTCTTTGTGTAGTTCTTCTGTGTATTTTTGCCACCTTTTCTTATATTTCTGCTTTTCTTTCTTCCCTAATATGTGTGTCCTTTATTGTGCCCTTTATTGCATAAAATGTTCCCCTGCTATATTTAATTTTCTTGAGGAGATCTCTAGCCTTTCTTATTCTATTGTTTTCCTCTATTTCTTGGCATAGATCAATGAGAAAGATTTTCTTATAAACCATAACTATTCTTCAAAACTCTGCATTTAGGTGGGTGTAAATTTCCTGTTCTTGTTTTCCTTCCACTTCTCTCTCTCTCTCTCTCTCTCTCTTTTTGTTTCCTTTTCCTCAGCTGCTTTTAAGGCTTCTTCAGGTAACCATTTTTCCTTTTGCATTTCTTTCTTCTGGGGATATTCTTCATTTCTTCATTTTGTACAATGTCACAAACTTCTGCACAAACTTCTCTCTCAGATCTAATTCCTTGAATCAATTTGCATTTGCAATTACAATCAAAAGATATATTATTTAGATTATACTTGAATGATCAAGGGGTTTCCCTACTTTCTTCAATATAAGAATGATTTTTTCTAATGTGTGTTGCTGATCTGAGGCACAGTCAACTCCCAGTATTGTATTGACTGACTGTATAGACTTCAGCAATACGTGAATTGTGAACTTGCATATGTTCAAGCTTCCTTTAGAAAAGACAGAGGAACCAGAGATCACATTGCTAACATCTGCTCAATCATCAAAAAAGCAAGAGCATTCCAGAAAACAAATCTATTTCTGTATTATTGACTATGCCAAAGCCTTTGAATGTGTGGATCACAATAAATTGTGGAAACTTCTGAAAGAGATGGGAATTGCAGACCACCTGACCTACCCCTTGAGAAACCTATATACAGGTCAGGAATCAACAGGTAGCACTGGACATGGAAAAACAGACTGGTTCCAAATAAGGAAAGGAGTGTGTCAGAACTGTATATTTTCACCCTGCTTATTTAACTTATATTCAGAGTACATAATGAGAAACGCTGGGCTGGAAGAAGAAGCTGGAATCAAGATTGCTGGGATAAATATCAATAACCTGAGGTATACAGATGACAACTCCCAAATGGCAGAGGGTGAAGAGGAACTGAAAAGCCTCTTGGTGAAAGTGAAAGAGGAGAGTGAAAAAGTTGGCTTAAAGTTCAACTTTCAGAGAACTAAGATCATGGCATCTGGACCCATCACTTCATAGATCTGGATGGGGAAACAGTGGAAACAGTGTCATGATTTACTTTGGCGGGCTCCAAAATCACTGAAGATGGTGATTATGGGCATGAAAGTAAAAGACATTTACTCCTAAGAAGGAAAGTGATGACTAGCCTAGATATTATATTAAATAGCAAAGACATCACTTTGCCAACAAAGGTCCATCTAATCAAGGCTATTGTTTTTCCAGTGGTCATGTGTGGATGAGAGTTAGATGGTGAAGAATGTTGAGTGCCAAAAAATTGATGCTTTTGAACTGTGGTTTTGGAGAAGACTCTGGAAATCCAACCAGTCCTAAAGGAATGATTCTAAAGGAGATCAATGTTTTGTGATCTTTGAAAGGATTGATGCTAAAGCTGAAACTCTAATATTTGGCCATCTCATGCGAAGAGTTGACTCGACAGACAATACCCTGATGCTGGGAGGGATTGAGGGTAGGAGGAGAAGGGGATGATAGAGGATGAGATGGTTGGATGGCATCACCCACGCAATGGATATGAGTTTGAGTAACTCTAGGAGTTGGTGATTGACAGGGAGGCCTCTTGTGCTTCGGTTCATGGGGTGGCAAAGAGTTGGGCACGACTCAGCTACTGAACTGAACTGAACTGAACTGAAAGAGATTCACTATCCTCAACTTCATAGTATACTATCAGTTTGATTTCGGTATTGTTCATCTGATGATGTAAATATGAGGAGTCATGTCTCGTGTTGTTGGAAAAGGGTGTATCCAATGACAGTAACTTGTCTTGGCAAAACTGTCAGGTTTTGCGCTGATTTATTTTGTACCCGAAGGCCAAACATGTCTCTTACTTTAGGTAGTTCTTAATTTCCTACTTTTCCATTCCAGTCCTATATGTTGAAAATAGCATCTTATTTTGTGGGTGTAAGTCCTAGAATGTCCTACTGGTAATCACAGACCTACTCAACCTCAGCTTCACCCTGACCTTCAGCTCAACTTCCACTTTAGCATTCCTGGTCATGACATAGACTTGGATTACAGTACTACTGAATGGTTAGCCTTGAAAATAAGCAGAGATATTTCATTTTTATATTGCAATCATGTACTGCAATTCCCACTCTTTTTATTGATGAGGGTAGCTTCTTCCATTTCTTCTCTAGGGATTCTTGCCCACTTTAGAAGATAAAATGGTCATTTGAATTAAATTTGTCCATTCCATTCATGAACAAATGGATTGCTGAAACTTTGATCTTCACACTTGTCATCTCCTGTTTGACCACTTAAATTTTACCATTATCATGGACCTAACTTTGTAGCTTCCTACGAAATATCATTCTGTAGAGCATCAAACTTTACTTTTATCATCACCCACATCCACAACTCAGTGTTGTTTCTCCTATGGCTCCATCTCTTTATTTTCTCTGGAGTTACTTCCTCACTGAGTTCCAAAAGTAGATAGGACACCTACCACCCTGGAGATTTCATCTTTCAGTGTCCTATCTTTTTGGCTTTTCATATCGTTCATTGAGTTTTCTAAGCAAGGATACTTAAGTGGT
The DNA here is from genome assembly GCF_049115385.1 of Moschus berezovskii. Classification (NCBI taxonomy): domain Eukaryota; kingdom Metazoa; phylum Chordata; class Mammalia; order Artiodactyla; family Moschidae; genus Moschus; species Moschus berezovskii. The sequence goes on from NC_142489.1 coordinate 72,683,163, forward strand.
TTTCCATTTCCTTCTCCAGTTGACCACATTTTGCCAGAATTCTCCACCAAGTCCAATCCATCCTGGGTGGCTCTACCTGGCATATTTCATAGTTTCATTGAGGTAGAAAAGGCTGTGATCCATTTGAACAGTTTGGTTAGCTTTCTGTGATTGTGCTTTTCATTCTCTCTGCCCTCTGATGGATAAAGATAAGAGGCTTATGAAAACATCCTGATGGGAGAAACAGACTGAGTGAACCTCGGTCCTGCTCTGATATGTGGGGCCATATTCAGTGAATCTTTAATCCAATTTTCTCTTGATGGGTGTGGCTGCTTTCAGGTCTCGTTGTTTGAACTGAGCCCAAACTATCATATGGGAAACGAAAGTACTTGGGACCTCCTTCAAAAGGATTTGAGCAAGCACTCTTGTATTCAGTTCCCATGACTACTCTGCATCCCACACTCTGCTGGAGACTCCTGGACACTCACAAGCAAGTCTCACTCAGTCTCTTTTGGGGACACTGCTCCTTATTCTTGACTCTTCGTGCACGCAAGGTTTTGTGTGCGCCCTCCAACAGTCTGTTTCACTCCTGTGGAAGTTGTATATTCAAATCCCACTGGCCTCCGAAGTCAAATTCCCTGGGGTTCTCAGTCCCTTTGACAGATCCCCAGGTTGAGATAACTGTAGGAGTCCTAGAACTTCCTTAAATGTACAAAACTTTCTTTGGAATAATCATCCTTCAACTTGTGCATTGTGTGTTAGGCGGCTTTATGTTAGCTTGTAAGGTGACCTCCTCTGAGAGAGTTTATGTCACAAACTGCATGACCAGGTCTGTAGCAGCCAGAGCCTCTCTTCCCGGACAGGGCATTGCTGACCCATGTCTCTTCAGGAGATACTCAATCACTCAAATGCAGTTCTGAATCTGTCTCTGTGTTGTCTCTGGGTATAGGTGCACAAAATGTTTTATTGAACACTTGGGGCATCGCTGGTATTTATTGATTCTAAATGCAAATTCACTGCTCCTACATTCTTGTTAGTTTTCCTTTGCCCTTGGACATCTGTTGTTGTTGCTGTTGTTTTGTGGGACCCAACATTCTCCTGTCAAAGGTCCTTCAGAAACAAACTGTAATTTTGGATTTCTCACAGGGAAACTTGGTTTCACACTGTTCTACTTTCCCATCTTCGCTCCCTCATGGGCACACACTACCAAAGGGGGAAATGCCTCCATCCCACATCTGCACTTTCTTCACTTTTCTGAGCTTTCAGACAGGCAGGAAGTACCTGGACAGGGCCAAAGTCACCCTGTGTTTTCTTGGATGTGTGTGGTTTCACAATTAAGGATTTTACCTTTTCATGTCATTCGTCTCACATGATGCTATTGTTGATCACTCATAAAGAGAGAGTGTGCTACGTGATTGGCTGATCCGAGGCAGCACTCTCCCAGGGCCTTCCTCTAATTTGGAAATTTTTTGCAGTGCAGTAGGTTTTCTTTCTGTTTCTCCTTCTTTCAGTTTCTACTCTTTTCTGAAGGATCTTCACCTCTTCATACTCTTATTTCCAATTATAGCCGTGTCCACCATTTCCACAGGCCAGCCCACTTCCCCCAGACTGAAGGGTCCACAGGCTATGTTTTCAAAGCCCCACACCACTGGAGTTATACTGGATGACTCTTCAAGTGTTCCACATCCACTTCCTGCTACAAACACACATGAACACAGGAGAAACTATGAGATTCTTCATGTCTCTTGATGTAAACCCAGATTTGTGAACGCACAGTACTGAGTTGTAACTGGTCATCTTTTCCTCAGTCCTGTCTTGAGCAGGAAGGACCACCTCAGAGATGCATGGACCAATCTCTCCCAGTCTGTGGATGCCTGGTGCCTCTTTCCGCTTGTCCATATCACGTGGTCTGTTATTTTCACCTCTGTGCCAGCTGTGATTGGATGCACATCCACACAGGAAAACACACAAACACAGGAAACAAGCCTACGTGTCTAGACACACACAAATGTACAAGGTACATTGAAACATAGGCAAACAGGGCACATAGGTGTTTCTGCAACTGAAGAACCAGTGCTTCATATGAAATATAGAGATTTCCTTATTTCTTATAGGAAAATATCCATTCTGAACTCAAATATGAAGTGTACAGAAGTCCAAATTCCATGACGGAATCTTCCCCCCCATGTTTTGATACCGTAAATACAAGCCATTTCCCAATTCATGGAATCCATTCTTTCTTTTGGCATATGTTTTCAGAACTACAACTAACTCTCTATTTCATGAAGAAACAGTGGTGCCCATATTTTCACTTGTGCAGTAGAAATAGTTCCAATTTCATACTGGTTTTCCATGTCTTCAAAAAGCAGTGCTAAGATTTTCATGTGTGAAATTTCCAGAAGTTCACACTTAATAGTAGAGAACCACCACACAGATTCATTTATGAGGTGTAGACTAGTCTACATTTCACATTAAAAACAAAACAAACAAAAAGAAAAAAAATAGCTTCCAGATTTTCTTAAAATGAAGAAAAAAAATGCAGTATATCATGGAGTAAAACAAGCATCACCATATTTACACGTAAAAATGTAGGTAATTCTCCATTTAAGTTCAATTCAGTCCAGTCACTTAGTCATGTTCAACTTTTGCGACCTCATGAACTGCAGCTTGTCTTGTTTCCCTGTCAATCGCCAACTCCCAGAGATTACTCAAACTCATGTCCATCAAGTCGGTGACGCCATCTAACCACCTCATCTTCTGTCATTCTCTTCCCTTATTGCCTTCAATGTTTCCCAGGATCAGGGTCTTTTCCAGTGAGTCAGTTCTTTGCATCGGGGTCCGGATTATTGGAGTTTGTGCTTCAGCATCGGTGCTTCCAATGCATATTCAGGACTAATTTCCTTTAGCCTCCTTGCAGTCCAAGAGACTCTCAAGGGTCTTCACCAATACCTCATTTTAAAGGCATCAATTCTTCCATGCTCAGCTGTCTTTATAGTCTAAATTTCACATCCGTACATTACTGCAGGAGAAATCATCACTTTGACCAGGTGGACCTTCGCTGGCAAAGCAATGTCTCTGCTTTTCAATAGGCTGTCTAGATAGTTCATAGCTATTAATCCAAGTACCAAGCGCTTTTAATTTTATGGCTGCAGTCACAATCTTCAATTATTTTGGAGCCCCCCAAAATAAAGTCTATCAGTATTTCCATTGTTTCTCCACCCATATTTTAAACAGGGATGGGACCATATGTCATGATCTCAGTTTTCTGAATGTTGAATATTAATTCATAATTTTCACTCTCCTCTTTAATTTTCATCAAGAGATTCTTTATATCTACTTAGTTTTTGCCATAAGAGTGATTTCATTTGAGGCTGTTGATATTTCTTGCAGCAACCTTTATTCATGCCTGTGCTTCTTAAAGTCTGGCATTTAGCATGTTGTACACTACATATGAACTATGGATGGAGGTTTGTGATATTCTACAGAAGACAGGAACCAAGACCATCCCCAAGAAAATGAAAAGCAAAAAAGCAAAACAGCTGTCTGAGTAAACCTTACAATGTTCTGTGAAAAAAAAAGAGAAGCCAAAAGCAAAGGAGAAATGGAAAGATGTATCCATTTGATTGCTGAGGTGCAAAGAATAGCAAGGAGAGTTAAGAAAGCCTTCCTGAGTGATCAATGTAAAGAAATAGATAGGAAAAATAGAATGAGAAAGATGAGAGCACCTTTAAGTAAATTTGAGATACCAAGGGACTATTACATGCAAAGAAGGGCTCAATAAAGAACCAAAATGGTATGGACCTAATCAAGCAGAAACTATTAAGAAGAGCTGCAACAAATACTCAGAACTGTTCAGAAAAGATCTTTCAGTTCAGTTCAGTCACTCAGTCGTGTCCGACTCTCCGCGACCCCGTGAATCACAGCACGCCAGGCCTCCCTGTCCATCACAAACTCCCAGAGTTCACTCAAAATTCACAATGATGTGATCACTTATGCTAACATATGGCCAGATATCCTGGAATGGGAATTCAAGTGGGCTTTAGGAAATATCACTATGAACAAAGCCAGTGGAAGTGACAGAATTTCAGTTCAGGTATTTCAAATCCTAAGAGATGATGCTGTGAAAATGTTTCACTCCACATGTCAGCAAACTAGGAAAACTCAGCAGTGACCACAGGATTGGAAATGATCAGCTTTCATTCCAATTCCAAAGAAAGTCAATGCCAAACAATGCTCCAAACTACCGCCCAATTCCACTCATCTCACACGCTAGAAAATAATGTTCAATATTCTCCAAGCCAGGATTCAAAAATGGGTGAACCGTGTACTTCCAGAAGTTCAAGGTGGTTTTAGAAAAAGCAGAGGAACCAGAGATCGAACAGCTAACATCTGCTGGATCATCGAAAAAGCAAGAGAGTTCCAGAAAAACATTCCTTTCTTCTTTATTTCCTATGCAAAAACCTTAGACTATGTGGATCTCAATAAATTATGGAAAATTCTGAAAGAGATCAGAATACCCAGACCACCTAACTTGTCCCTTGAGAAACTTGTTTGCAGGTCAGGAATCAATAGAGAGTACGGGACATGGAACAACATCTTGGTTCCAAATAGGAAAATGAATATGTCAAGGCTGTACTTTCACCCTCCTTATTGAACTTTTATGCAGAGTACATCATGAGAAACGCTAAGCTGAAGGAAGCACAAACTGGAATCAAGATTGCTGGGAGAAATATCAACAACACAGATATGCAGGTGACACTACAATTATGACAGAAAGTGAAGAACAACTAAAGAGTTTCTTGATTAACATAATGAGGAGAATGAAAACGTTGGCTTAAATTTCAATTTTTATCAACTCAGATTATGGCCTCCAGTCCCATCACTTCTGGCAAATAGGTGGGGAAAGAGTGGCTCCTTCCCCAGGGGGAGGCTCCAAAATCACTGCAGATGGTGATTGTAGCCATGAAATGAAAAATGCTTACTCTTTGGAAGAAAAGCTATGATCAACCTAGACAGCATAAATAAAAAGCAGAGACCTGATTTGCCAATAAACTCTGTTTAGTCAAGCTATCGTTTTTCCAGTAGTCACGTATGGATGTGTTATTCGGACTATAAAGAAAACTGAGTGCCAAGCATTGATGTTTTTGCACCGTGGTGTTGGAGAGACTCTTGAGTGTCCATTGGACTGCAAGGATATCCAACCAGCCAATCCTAAAGGAGATCAGTCCTGGATGTTCATTGGAATGACTGATGTTGAAGTTGAAACTCCAATACTTTGGCCACCCGATGCAAACAACTGACTCAATGGAAAAGATCCTCACGCTGTGAAAGATTGAGGGTAGGAAGAGAAAGGGATGACAGAGAATGAGGTGGTTGGAGAGTATCACCGATTCAATGGACATGAGTTTGGGTATACTCAAGGGGTTGATAACGGACAAGCAGGTCTGGCGTTCTGCAGTTCATGGGGTCACAAATAGTCTGACATGACTGAACCACTGAAGTGATAATTACATACAATTTAAGTAAGCACGGTGACAATATGAACAGCATGATGTGGATGAAGCTGTCCTGCTTCCAGACCACGATATCTTGGTACCTGTAGGGGCTCTCAGTCTGCTTCACGCTGAAGCACAGTCTCTTGTCAAAGGGCTAGTCTCGCCTGTCCTTGATGAACTTCCTTTTGCCGGCTGTTACGCCCCTGACAAACGTCTGCAGGGTGGTGGTCCCGATGGCCATCAGCGTGTCCATGAACAGGGAGTTGCCTTTCCTGTTCACCGTCAGCCCCATAGTCATGCCCGAATTCAAGGGCCGGACACCTGTGGCACAAGCCGGTGTATCAGGGGCTGGTGCCTCATTTGCGCCTGCTCAGCCCCTGGACCCAGGAGGGCCCCGACCAGATTCTGGAATGATGCCTCCTGGGCCGGGAAGTTCTCCCGTCCATGCTCCACAGTGTCTGGCTTCTCAGGGCTTTAATCCTGGAAGCCGTCCACCCCACTCCTGCTCTTGATGGGGCATTTGGGCACTGCCGGGCCGGGTCCATGTTGATGCCTGCCAGGCCGGGTCCACGTTGTTTTGGGGTCCAGGCCCTGAGAGGTGATCTTCGGAACATCAGGCTGGCAGCAAACAGCAGGCTACTCTTGGCCTCATGCCCCTTGCCAACAACTAGTGCTCTGGAGGCGGCCTTGAGAAGCTGCTCTTGTGCATCTGGAGATCTGCTTATGGGCATGGTTTGGGGAGGTCTAGTTACTTCTGCTGAAATTGCTCTACTTCTGCATCTTGCTGTCGTACTGTTTGAGATCATGAATGTGATACTTGCAGCAACCCTATATATCCCCCTCCCCATGGGGCCACACCCTTATTCTTTTTTGAAAGAGTTAAAAAATCTTAGTTTCATTTAGCCCGTTTTCACAGCTGAGTATTTATTCTATAAAAAGTTTACCGATTGTTCAGTTTACATATATATTTGAAACTACAGAACAAAAAACCTGGGCCCCACACGTGCAAAAATATTGCAATGACCAAGCCAAGTAAAGACAGATTTGCACTCTGTAAGCTCTCTGTGAGGCCGGGAGGTGGTTGGTTCGAAGTAGAAAATTCAAAACTGTACAAAAATACGATTTTGATTTCATTTCACTCCATACATTCAATATGATTACAAACTCACAAGCCTGCCGGGGGGACAGGCTTCTGGAATCGTCCCCACCCCTGGCGGCAATGCAGATGTCTAGGCACACAGGGTACTTTTGGACAGCATCCACTACTTGGTATATTGTGGAGACGTGAAAGCTGAGACCAACAATATGAAACGTCAATATAATATGGCAGTTCTCTTAAAAAGGAGGTTCTGCATTTAACAGTGTGCCAACAGAGTTTTAACTTATTAAATAAAATATATTCTAAGTGAACCTAAAAGTTACATTTTATACACATAAAAATGCATCTTTTTTGTGGTGTAAGCACGCGGCCCGGCTCCCAGAAGGTCCGGTGGGGTGGTGGTTTCGGCTGCCGGCTGCGCGCGGGGCGGGGCATGCTCGGTCCGACATGCGGGGGGTTGGTGAGCGCGAGGCCCGGTAGGCTACGGTGGCCTCTGTGGCGAGGCGCCCCGTGCATCAAGCCCAGGGCAGGCCAAGGGCAGAGCATGGGGATCCCGGTCGCCTTCGCCCGCCCGGCCCGGGGAAGGCCATGCTCAAGGAGTGGCCTCACGTCTAAGGTCCGGCGAGTAGCGGCGACCACAGGACCTGAAGACAGAGTGCTCCCCGAAACCCGCCTCCGCACCGTGCCTGCCCCTAGTAGGCTAGTGACCTTATTCCGGCTTCACCTTCAAAACTGGTCCCTGGCCACATTTGATTCTCCACCTGGTGAGCCCGCTTCGTATTGGTGGCCATCGTTTAAGATGCAGCAGGAAGGGAGCCAGGTGGAGACCTGGCCTCTAGCTGCTTCTGTCTCTTCCCCCGGCTCTGCCTTCCAGGGACACCGCCGCCCTCCAGGAGAGGAGGCCCAAGCAGGAGGCGGTAGGGACAGGAATCGAACGGCAAGGCACGTCCCAGAAGTTTTCAGTGTAAGAGACCTGTCGGGGGAGCTGGTTCCCATTTCCCCACATTCTGCTGCTCCAAGAAAGTGCAGCCGCTGCACCTTACCTTGGACAAGGGGTATCCCCTCAAGGCCGCTCCTCCTGACCCTGAACGTGGAGTAGCTCCTCTCGGCCCTCCTCCACCCGCCCAGCCACCACCTATTGGACGTGGGTTAGTTCCTCTCAGCCGCCGACCCTGGCCTCAGGCGTGGGGTAGCTCCTCAGGGCCGTGTCTCTTTGCGTGGTCGGTTGCTCCAGGGCCGGCATCTTTGAGTATGCACCACCAGGTAGGTATTGCGAGGGGACATCAGAGGGCAGACACACTGAAATCATAATCACAGAAACTAGTCAATCTGATCACATGGACTATAGCCGAATGTGGTCCACTGGAGAAAGGAATGGCAAACCACTTCAGTATACTTGCCTTGAGAATCCCAAGAACAGTATGAAAAGGCAAAATAATAGGATATAGTGAAGGAGGAAATCCCCAGGTCAGTAGGTGCCCAGTATGCTACTGGAGATCAGTGGAGAAGTAACTCTAGAAGGAATGAAGGGATGGCGCAAAAGCAAAACCAACACGCAGATGTGGATGTGACCGGTGATAGAAGCAAGGTCCGATGCTGTAAGAGGAATATTGCATCGGAACCTGGAATGTTAGGTCCATGAATCAAGGCATATTGGAAGTGGTCAAACAGGAGATGGAAAGAGTGAACATAGACATTCTAGGAATCAGTGAACTAAAATGGACTGGAATGGGTGACTTTAACTCAGATGACCATTAAATCTACTACTGTGGGCAGGAATCCCTTAGAAGAAATGGAGGAGCCATCATGGTCAACAAAAGAGTCCGAAACACAGTACTTGAATGCAATCTTAAAAACAACAGAATGATTTCTGTTCATTTCCAAGGCAAACCATTCAATATTACAGTAATCCATGCCTATGCCCCAACCAGTAACGCTGAAGAAGCCAAAGTTGAATGGTTCTATGAAGACCTACGAGACCTTTTAGAACTAGCAACCCAAAAAGATGTGCTTTCATTATAGGGGATTGGAATGCAAAAGGAGGAAGTCAAGAAACACCTGGAGTAACAGGCAAATTTGGCTTTGGAGCACAGAATGAAGCAGGGCAAAAGCTAATAGATTTTGTCAAGAGAACGCACTGGTCGTAGCAAACACCCTCTTCCAACAAAACAAGAGAAGACTCTACAAATGGACATCACCAGATGGTCAACACCGAAATCAGATTGATTATATTCTTTGCAGCCAAAGATGGCTAACTCTATACAGTTAGCAAAAACAAGACCAGGAGGTGACTGTGGCTCAGATCATGAACTCCTTATTTCCAAATTAAGACAGAAATAGAAGAAAGTAGGGAAAAGCTCTAGACCAATCAGATATGACCAAAATCAAATCCCTTATGATTATACAGTAGACGTGAGAAATAGATTTAAGGGACTAGATCTGATAGATAGAGTGCCTGAGGAACTATGGACGGAGATTCGTGACATTGTACAGGAGACAGGGACCATCCCCATGGAAAAGAAATGTAAAAAAAGCAAAATGCCTGTCGGAGGAGGCCTCACAAATAGCTGTGAAAGGAAGAGAAGCGAAAAGCAAGGGAGCAAAGGAAAGGTATAAGCATCTGAATGCAGAGTTCCAAAGAATAGCAAGGAGAGATATGAAAGCCTTCCTCAGTGATCAATGCAAAGCAGAGGAAGAGGAAAACAACAGAATAGGAAAAGCAAGAGACCTTTTCAAGAAGATTAGAGGTATCAAGGGAAAGTTTCATGCAAAAATGGACTTGAGAAAGGACAGAAATGGTATGGACCTAACAGAAGGAGAAGATATTAAGAGGAAGTGGCAAGAATACACAGAAGAACTGTACAAAAAAGATCTTCACAATGAAGATAAATACGATGGCGTGATCACTCACCTGGAGCCAGACAGCTTAGAATGTGAAGTCAAGTGGGCCTTAGAGAGCATCACTACGAACAAAGCTAGTGCAGGTGATGGAATTCCAGTTGAGCTATTTCAAATCTTGAAAGATGATGCTGTGAAAGTGCTGCACTCAATAAGCCAACAAACTTGGAAAACTCAGCAGTGCCCACAGGACTGGAAAAGGTCACTCTTCATTCCAATCCCAAAGAAAAGCAATGCCAAAAAATGCTCAGACGACTGCACAATTGCACTCATCTCACAAGCTAGTACAATCATTCTCAAAATTCTCCAAGCCAGGCTTCAGCAATATGTGAACCGTGAAATCCCAGATGTTCAAGCAGGTTTCAGAAAAGCCAGAGGCACCAGAGATCAGATTGCTAAGATCCGTTGGATCATGGAGAAAGCAAGAGAGTTCCAGAAAAACATCTATTTCTGCTTCATTGACTATGCCAAAGCCTTTGACTGTGTGGATCACAATAAACTGTGGAAAATTCTGAAAGAGATGGGAATACCAGACCACCTGACCTGTCTCTTGAGAAACTTGTATGCAGGTCAGGAAGCAACAGTCAGACCTGTACATGGAACAACATACTGGTTCCAATAGGAAAAAGAGTATGTCAAGGCTGTATATTATCACCCTGCTTATTTAACTTATATGCAGAATACATCATGAGGAACGCTGGGCTGGAAGAAGCACAAGCTGGAGTCAAGATTGCTGGGAGAAATATCAATAACCTGAGATATGCAGATGACACCACCCTTATGGCAGAAAGTGAAGAGGAACACAAAATCCTCTTGATGAAAGTGAAAGAGGAGAGTGAAAAGGTTGGCTTGAAGCTCAACATTCAGAAAAGATCATGGCATCTGGTCCCATCACTTCATGTGAAATAGATGGGAAAACAGTGGAAGCAATGTCAGACTTTATTGTTTTGGGCTCCAAAATCACTGCAGATGCTGATTGCAGCCATGAAATTAAAAGACTCTTACTCCTTGGAAGGAAAGTTATGACCAACCTTGACAGTATATTAAGAAACAGAGACATTACTTTGCCAACTAAGATCCGTCTAGACAAGGCTATGGTTTTTCCCGTGGTCATGTATGGATGTGAGAGTTGGACTGTGAAGAAAGCTGATCACCGAAGAATTGATGCTTTTGAACTGTGGTGTTGGAGAAGATTCTTAAGAGTCCCTTTTACTTCAAGGAGATCCAACAAGTCCATTCTATAGGAGATCAATCCTTGGTGGTCATTGGAAGGAATGATGCTAAAGCTGAAACTGCAATACTTTGGCCACCTCATGAGAAGAGTTGGCTCACTGGAAAAGACTCTGATGCTGGGAAAGTTTGGTGATGGAGGAGAAGGGGACGACAGAGAATGAGATGGTTGGATGGCATCACCGACTCTCTGTACATGAGTTTGAGTCAACCCCGGGAGTTGGTGATGGACAGGGAGGCCTGGCGTGCTGTGATTCATGGGGTCGCGGAGAATCGGACACGACTGAGCGACTGAACTGAACTGAAGTGAATCTACTTCATAGAGCTTATTTGTATTTCTTCCAGCAGGATTAATTCAAGCTTGTCAATCATCCAGATTGGCATTTTGCATGTTTTACACTGTATAGAGGTTAATTAAGCAGGGTGGCAATATGCAGGCTTGGAACAATCTTTTCCTGATTTGGAAGCAACCTGTCGTTCCATATCCTGTTGCTTCTTTTCCTGGATATAGATTTCTCAAGAGGTAGGTCAGGTGGTCTGGTTTTCCCACCATTTTATTATTATCATTATTAGTTAAGAATTTGTTGTGATCCCCACAGTCACAGGCTTTGGCATAACAATGAAGCAGAAGTAGAGGTTTCGGTTTTTCTTGTTTTACTTTTCTGATGATTCCCATGGATGTTGGCAATTTGAAATTTCTTTCCCTACCCTTGTCTAAATCCAGCTTGAACATGTGGAAGTTCATTGTTCATGTACTGTTGAATCTGGAAGGGAGAATTTTGAGCATTACTTTTCTACCATTTGACATGGGAGCAAATGTGTGGTAATGTGAACATTCTTTGGGATTGGACTGAAAACCGAACTTTTCCAGTCTTGGGGCAATTGCTGAGTTTTTCAAATTTGCTGGCATATTGAGAACAGCACTTTCACAGAATCATCTTTTAGCCTGTGAAATAACTTAACTGGAATTCCATCAGCTCCACTAGTTTTCTCCATATGATGCTTCATAAGGATTCAGTTTAGTTCAGTTCACTTCAGTCGCTCAGTCGTGTCTGACTCTCTGCGACCCCATGAATAACAGCACTCCAGGCCCCCCTGTCCATCACCAACTCCCGGAGTTCACTCAAACTCATGTTCAAAGAGTCGGCAATGCCATCCAACCATCTCATTCTCTGTCGTCCTCTTCTCCTCCAGCCCCCAACCTTTCCTAGCATCAGAGTCTTTTCGAGTGAGTCAACTTGTCCCATAAGGTGGCCGAAGTATTGCAGTTTCAGCTGTATCATCAATCCTTCCAATGAACACCCAGGATTGATCTCCCTTAGAATGGACTGGTTGGATCTCCTTGCAGTCCAAGGGACTCTCAAGAGTCTTCTCCAGCACCACAGTTCAAAAGCATCAATTCTTCGGCGATCAGCTTTCTTCACAGTCCAACTCTCACATCCATTCATAACCACGGGAAAAACCATAGCTTTGACTAGACAGACCTTTGTTGACAAAGTAATGTCTCTGCTTTTTAATATACTGTCAAGGTTGGACATAACTTTCCTTCCAAGGAGTAAGTGTCTTTTAATTTCATGGCTACAATCTTACTTGACTACATATTCCAAGATGTCTGAATCTAGGTGAATGATCTCACCATCGAGGTTATCTGGGTATTGAGGATCCTGTTTGTATAGTTTTTCTGTGTATTCTTGACACCTCTTTGATATATTCTGCTTCTTTTAGGTCCATACCATGTCTGTTCTTTATTTTGACCATCTTGGCATGAAATGTTCCTTTTGTATCTTTAATTATCTTGAAGAGATCTCGTCTTTTCCATTCCATATTCCCCCTCTATTTCTTTGCATCTTTCACTGAGGTAGACGTTCTTATCTCTCCTTCTTCTTCTTTGGAACTCTGCACACACGAATATATCTGTCTTTTTCTCCTTTGTTTTAGTTTCTCTTCGTTTCTCAGCAATTTGTAAGGTATATCCAGACACCCATTTTGCATTCTTGCATTTCTTTTTCTTGAGGATGGTCTTGATCACTGCCTTTTGTACAATTTCACAAACCTCTGTCTGTAGGTATTCAGGAACTCTCTCAGATCTAATCCCTTGGATCTATTTGTCATTTTCCCTGTCTAATCATAAGGGATATGATTTAGGTCCTACCTGAATAGTATAGTGGTTTCCCTACTATTTTAAATTTAAATCTGAATTTGGCAATAAGGAGTTCATGATCTGAGCCACAATAGATCCCAGTCTTATTTTTGCTGACTGCAAAGAAAATAATCAATCTGGTTTCAGTTATGACCATCCGGTTATGTCCATGTATAGAGTCTTGCCTTGTGTTGCTGGAAATGAGTGCTTTCTGTGAGCATTGTGTTCCCCTGGCAAAGCTCTGTTTCTTTTGACTGGCTATATTTTGTCCTCCAAAGTCAAATTTGCCTGTTACACCAGGTATCTCTAGATTTCCTACTTTTGCATTCCATTCCCCTGTGATGTAAAGGATATCTTTTATGGGTGTCACTTCTAGAAGTTCTTGTAGGTCTTCACAAAGCTGTGGACCTAACCTTCCAGGTTCCTATGCAATATTACTCTTTACAGCATCAGAATTCATTTCATCACCAGTCATCTGCAACTGGGTTCTGTTTTTACTCTGGCTCCCTGCCTTCATTCTTTCTTTCGTTTCCTCTCCACTGATCTGTCATAGCATATTTGTAAAAGACCCACCTTGGGAGTTCCTCTTTCTGTATGCTATATTTTGGATTATATCCTGCTCATAGGTTTCTCAAGGCCGAAATACTCAAGCGGTTTTCCATTCCCTTCTCCAAGGACCATATTTTGTCAGAACCCTTCATTATGACCCATCCATCTTCGGTGGCCCTATATGCCTGGCTCATAATTTCATTGAGTTAGACAAGGCTATGGACCAGGTAATCAGATTCGTCAGTTTTCTGTGGTTATGATTTTCATTCTGTCTTCCCTCTGATAGATAAAGATACGAGGCTTGTGAAAGCTTCCTGATGGGAGAGACTAACTGAGGGGAAAACTGGTTCTTATTCAGATGGACAGGTCCATGTTCAGTTGAGTTCAGTTTTGTGGCTCAGTCATGCTCAAATCTTTGCATCCCCATTAACTACAGCATGTCAGTCCTCCTTATCCTTCACTAACTTACTGAGTTTACTCAAACTCATGTCCAATAATTCGGTATGCTCTCCAGTTATATTCTGTTGCCCCTCCTCCTCCCACATTGTACCTTTCACAGCATCAGGGTCTTTTCCAATGAGTCAGTTCTTCACATCAGCTGGACAAAGTATTGGAGTTCACCTTTAGCCCCAGTCCTTGCAAGGAATATTCAGGACTGATATCCTTTAGGATAGTCTGATTGGATTTCTCCTAGCCATCCAAGAGACTCTCAAGAGACTTCTCCAACATCACAGTACAAAAGCATTAATTTTCCTGCTCAGCTTTCTTTATAGTCCAACTCTCACATCCATACATAATTTCTGGATAAACAACAGCTTTAACTAGATGCAAATTTCATGTAAAATTACTACACTAAATGTTCATATCTGAAATAAGTACAGTTCATCGCTTCTAAGACAGTATGTATCCTGGTTTTCACGTGTGAAAGAACAAAAATCCCACCTTTCCATGTCCAAAATTCCTCAGCAGTTTTTCATACGTCAAATATAGAGAATTCTTTACCTCATATCAGAGACTCTGCTTACAAATTTAAATATGTGAGCTATACAGTATTCCCTACTTCAGTTAGAAACATCTACATCTAGATGATGAAATATAAAATACAGAATACCATGCTTTGGGCAGTTTTCTTAGTTTATTTATTTTTAACTTAGGGATAATTGTTTTACAGAATTTTGTTTTCTATTAAACCTTAACTTTCACTTGAGAATACCGTACTTCATGCAAGAAAATATGTGCCTTGATTTTTATACATGAAATAACGTACATTCCTTAATTTATGTAAGATTTTCTAGTACCCACATTTTATGCATGAGTTCCACATATTCTGTCTATCATGCTGGAAAGTCTAAAACCAGATTTTTAAAAGGGAAATAAAAACAATTACATATTTCATGTAACAAAAACTGTGCTCAGGTTTAGGTCTTGGAAATACTGAGAATTTCATATTTAATGTAGGAAACGGACACACAGATTTTCTAATGACATATTTACAGAATTTCAGAGCATCATGTAGTAAAATCTGCATTCAGAAATTCATAAGTGAACTCCGTGTTTCACGGAGGTAAAAATGGCATCCAGATTTCCATATGTGAACTATGCAGATCTTATATTTTATGTGGGAACATCACAACCTAGAAATCCAAATTTTACTCTAGTGATTTACCTGTTTCCTGTAGAAATATTGGCACCCAGATTTTCAAAAGTAAATATAGATTTTTTTTCATATATCATGTAGGGATATCTTCACCCAGCCTTTCAAAATTTAATATAGAGAATACTAAATTTAAGCAGGGAATTATGAGGCCACATTTTCTTACAGGAAACATAGACGCATGTACATTGCCTGTTTGGCACAGATCTAAACGAATCATGGAATATTGCAAAAATTATGTATGAAAATCTGACACAAATTTTCTTATGTGAATAACTGAGAATTCATATTCCATATTTGATTCTTGTCCCAAGTTTTTCAAATGCAAAATATACAGTATTCCATATTTCACGGAAGAAGGTCTTTCTTCAAATTCTCTTTGCTGAAATAAAAAGAAATTCATAGCTCAAGCGATTTTTCTATATGACACATAAAATTCCATATATATTGTAGGGAAATAGATGCCTGATGTTAAACACACACTATTCCCTATTTCTTGAAGGAATGTTAGCACACAGATTTTCAAATGATAAATATAAAAAATTCCACTACTCAAGTTGAAAATCGGTGACGGTACTTTAAGACGTGAAATAGAGACTTTCATATTCCCTGAATAGAACTCTGCATTCAGAATTTCATAACTGTAATATTAAAAATTGGATATTTCATTCAACAAAATCTTCATATGTGATACACCAATAATTCTCATGTTGGAAACTTGGTCCCCAGATTTTCAAGTATGAATTATAGAGACTTTCATAATTCACGTCTTAAAATCTGCACCTAGATTTTCATATGTGAAACTGAGAATTTCCTCTTTGCTGAAGGACTGTCTGCTGTCAAACTTCAACACAAGAAACAGAAAATTCGACAGTGTGCCCATAATCATATGTGAAATATATCACATTAGGACAAGCATACTCTGACTTTCACATTAGAAATGGAAATACTCCATATTATATGTAAACATATTTTCATTAAAATTTGGGTGCCTGAGTAATTGAATCCCTCATAGTTTAAGAAGTAAAATATCCAACCAGACTTTCATAAAAGAAATAGAGAGACGTCCATCATTCATAAAGAAGCATGCAATTTTTCTAAAGGCATATACAGAATTCCATATTTCAGGTTCGAAAATCTCCTCCTTATTGACAAATGTGAAACCGAGTTGTTGCTATTTTTCAGTTGATCTGTCATATCCAACTCTGCAACACCGTGGACAGCAGTACTCCAGGGTTCCCTGACCTTCCGTGTCTCCAACACTTTGCACAGACTCATGTTTGGTGAATCAAGATATTACCGTCTCTTGAAGAATTTTCCACAATTTACTGTGATCCAGAGAGTCAAAGGCTTAGGCATAGTCAATAAAGCAGAAATAGATGTTTTCTGGAACTCTCTTGTATTTTCAGAGATCCAGCGGATGTTTACAATTTGATCTCTGATTCCTTTGCCCTTTTCCAAAACCAGCTTGACTATCTGGAAGTTCACGGTTCACATATTGTTGAAGCCTGCCTTGGAGAATTTTGAGCATTATTTTATCAGCACGTGAGATGAAGCTCTTTGTTTAGTAATTTGAGTATTCTTTGACATTGCTTTTCTTTGCGATTGGAATGAAAACTGACCTTTTCCATTCCTTGGCCATTGCGGAGTTTTCCAAATTTGGAGCAGCGAGTTGTGGCTGTGTGGCACCGGAGCAGCCAGCAGTCAAGAAGCGATATCCCACACCCAATGTAAGGAGCAGAGGTTGTGTTTTGCTGTAGGAGCAGGGAAGAGATACTCCCCGTCCAAAGGAAAAGAAACCCTAGTAAGATGGTATGTGCAGAGAGAGGGCATTTGAGGACAGAAAGACTGAAACCACCATCATAGGAAGCTGACAAATCCATCACATGGACCACCACCTTGTCTAACTCAGTGAAACTAAGACATGCTGTGTAGGGCCACACATGAAAGGCAAACATACATATCCACTGGGAAACAACCTCGCTTTGCCTATATGGACCTTTGTTGACAAAGTGATGTCTCTGCTTCTCAGTACATTGTGTTTAGGTTTGTCATAGCTTTTCTTCTTGGGAGCAAGAGTCTTATATTTTCATGGCTGTAATCTGTCCCCAGTCATTTTGGAGCCTATTCACTGTCTGTCGCTGCTTTCATTTTTAACCTTTCTATTTGCAAAATTCTGCCTTTAGCCTTTGTTCTGCATCACTTTGTACCCCAAGTCCAAACTTGCCTGTTACTCCACGTATCGCTTGACGTATCCTGTTTTTACGTCACAGTTAGCTATGATGAAATGGACGTCCCTTTTTGGTGTTAATTTTATAAAATCTTGGAGGTTTTCCTAAATCTATTAAAGTTCCCTGGTAGCTTTGATGATACAGAATTGAAATAAAGAAACTTGCATTCTTCATTTACAAAAATCTGCACCAAGATTTTCATACAAAATTAGGGAATTCCACATTAGCAGTAGGAAATATAATCATTCTGCATTTCAAATGTGAATTATAGAGAAATCCAATTTTCAAATAGATTTTCATATGTGAAATTTAGAGAATCATATAGGAAAATCTACACCAAGATACCTATATATGAAATATAGACAATTTATATTTTGTTTGAAAATATTTCCCTTGATTTTCATATTTGAAATACAGGAATTCCATATTTCAAGTGGTAAATCAACACCTGGACAATCAATAAATACAAAAATTTCGTATTACATGGAAGACATTTTTGTATCTAGATTTCATTTATTCATAATTTTTAGTATTTATTTATTTATTTAAGGCTGCACTGAGTCTTCATTGCTGTGCAGAAAGTTTCTCTACTTGCAGCAATTGGGGACTACTCTTCTTTGCAATTAGCTTGCTTCTCATGGTAGTGTCTTCTCTTCTGGCGCACAAGCTCTAGGGCTCTCAGGTTCAGCACTTGGGGGCACACAGGTTTATCTACTTTGCTAGTATGTGTGGTCTCCTCAGACCAAGAATAAAACCCATGTCCCCTGCATTGACAGGCAAGTTCTTAAGCCACTGGGTCACTGGTGAAGACCAACAGGCTTTTTTTTTTTTGGTACATTTTACAAAACTTATTTATTTAATTGGGGGCTAATTGTAATATTGAGTGGGTTTTCCATACATTGACATGAATCAGCCATGTGTTTACAATTGTTCTTCATGTGAACATTCCTTCCACCCCACGCCCATCCCAAACATCCAGGTCATCCCAGTGCACCAGCCCTGAGCACCTTATCTCATGTATCGAACCCGGACTGGTGATCTGTTTCACATATGATCATATACATGTTTCAATGATATTCTCTCAAATAAACCAACTCTCACCTTCTCCCACAGAGTCCTTAAGACTGTTCTATACATTTGTGTCTCTATTGCCATCTCATCTATAGTGTCATTGATATCATATTTTGAAATTTTGTTATATGCATTAGTGTAGCGTAGTGATGTTTTTTGTTCTGATTTACTTCTGTTTCTGTAATAGGCTTCAGTTTCATCTACCTCATTAGAACTGATTCAAATTAAATCCTTTTAATGACTGAATAATATTCTTTTGTCTATATGTACCAAAATTTCTTATCCATTCTTCTGCCAGTGGACATCTAGGTTGCTTCCATATCCTGGCAATTATAAACAGTGCTGTGATGACCATTGGGGTACACGTGTCTCTTTCAGTTCTGGTTTCCTTGGTGTGTATGTCAGGCAGTGGGATCGCTAGGTCATATGGCAGTACTGTTGCCAATTTTTTACCTAATCTCCACAATGTTCTCCACAGTGCCTATACTAGTTTGCTGATCCACCAACAGTGTAAGAGGGTTCTCCTTTCTCCACACCACTCCAGAAATTCTTTTGTGTAGACTTTAAGGTAGCATCCATTCTGACCAGCATGAGGTGTTACCTCTTTGCTGGTGTCATTCTTTTACACTTGGATGACCCGATTTCCTAGCACCACTTGTTTAAGAGACTTTTTTTTTTTTTCCATTGTAGATACTTGCCTCCCTTTTCAAAGAGAAGTTGTCCATAGGTGTGTGGCTTCATTCCTGGGCTTTCTATTTGTTCCAATGATCTATATTTTATCTTTGTGCCAGTACCATAATGTCTGGTGATTACAGCTTTGTAGTATAGCCTGAAGTCAAGCAGGTTCATTCCTCCAGGTCCATTCTTCCTTCTCAAGATTGCCTTGGTTATTCGAGGTTTTTGGTATTTCCATACAAATTGTGACATTATTTGTTTATAGTTCTATGAAAAATACCTTTGGTAGCTTGATAGGGATTGCATTGAAACTATAGATTGCTTTAGGTAGTATACTCATTTTCACTATTTTGATACTTCCAATCCATAAACATGGTATATTTCTCCATCTATTTATGTCTTCTTTGATTTCTTTCATCAGTGTTTTTTTTTTTTTTGTTTGTTTGCTTTGTTTTGTTTTAGTTATATATATATATATATATATATATATATATATGTCTTTTGTTTCTTTAGGTAGAATTATTTCTAAGTATTTTATTCTTTTTATTCAATGGTGAATGAGAATGTTTCCTAAATTTGTCTTTCTGTTTTCTAATGTTAGTAAATAGGTATGCAGGGAATTTCTGGGTGTTAATTTTACATCCTGCAACTTTACTATATTTATTGCTTCAGTTTAGTTCAGTTCAGTTCAGTCGCTCACTCGTGTCTGACTCTTTGTGTCCCCGTGAATCACAGCACTCCAGGCCTCCCTGTCCAACACCAACTCCCGGAGTTCACTCACACTTATGTCCATCGAGTCGGTGATGCCATCCATCCATCTCATTCTCTGTCCTTCCCTTCTCCTCCCGCTCCCAATTCTTCCCAGCATCAGAGTCTTTTCCCTTGAGTCAACTAGTCGCATGCGTTGGCCAAAGTATTGGAATTTCAGCTTTAGCATCAGTCCTTCTAATGAACACCCAAGATTGATCTCCTTTAGAATGGATGGTTGGATCTCCTTGCTGTCCAAGGGACTATCATCGCTAGTCATATTCTGGTGGAGTCTTTAGTGTTTTCTATGTAGAGGATCATGATATCGGCCAAGACTCACAGTTTTAATTCTTCTTTTCCAATAGAGATTCCATTTATTTCCTTTTCCTCTCTGATTGCCTGGTTAAAACTTCTAAATCTGTGTTTAATAGTAGCGGTGAGAGTGGACATTCTTGTCTTCTTCCTGACTTTAGGGGGACTGCTTTCAATTTTTCACCATTGAGGATCATCTTTGCTGTTTGTTTGTCATATATAACTTTTATTATGTTGAGGTATGTTCCTTCTATTCCTTCTTTCTGGAGTTTTTTTTTTTTTTTGTCATAAATGAATGTTGAATTTTGTCGAAGACCTTCTCTATATCTATTGAGATAATCATATGCGTTTTATCATTCAATTTGTTAACGTGGTGTATTACGTTGTTTGACTTGCAGATCTTAAAGAATCCTTGGTCCCTGAGATAAAGCCCACTTGGTCATGATGTATGATCTTTTAAAAATACTGTTGGATTCTGTTTGTTAGGATTTTGTTAAGGATTTTTGCATCTATGCCCATCAGTGTTATTGGAGTGTAGTTTTCTTTTCTTGTGGCATATTTGTCTGGTTTTGGGGTCAGGGTGACAGTGGCCTCATAGAATGAGTTTGGAAATTTCACTAACTCTGCAAATTTCCTGAAGAATTTGAGTAGAATAAGTGTTTAGTTCAGTTCAGTTCATTCGCTCAGTTGTGTTCGACTCTTTGTGACCCAATGAATCACAGCACGCCAGGCCTCCCTGTCCATCACCAACTCTCTGAGTTCACTCAAACTCACCTCCATTAAGTGGGTGATGCCATTCAGCAATCTCATATTTTGTCATCCCCGTTTCCTTGGCCCCCAATCCCTCCCAGCATCAGAGTATTTTCCAGTAAGTCAACTCTTTGCATGAGGTGGCCAAAGTACTGGAGTTTCAGCTTTAGGATCAGTCCTTCCAAAGCACACCCAGGACTGATCTCCTTTAGAATGGACTAGTTGGATCTCCTTACAGTCCAAGGGACTCTCAAGAGTCTTCTCCAACACCACAGTTCAAAAGCATCAGTTCTTCAGCGATCAGCTTTCTTGACAGTCTAATTCTCACATCCATACATGACCACTGGAAAAAACATAGCCTTGACTAGACAGACCTTGGATGGCAAAGTACTCTCCCTACTTTTTAATATGCTATCTAGGTACGTCATAACTTTGCTCCCAAGGAGTAAACATTTTTTAATTGTATGGCCGCAATCAGCATCCGCAGTGATTTTGAAGCCCAAAAAATGAAGTCCGACACTGTTTCCACTGTTTCCCCATCTGTTTCCCATGAAGTGATGGAACCAGATGCCATGATCTTCATTTTCTGAATGTTGAGGTTCAAGTCAACTTTTTCACTCTTCTCTTTCACTTTCATCAAGAGGCTTTTGTGTTCCTCTTCACTTTCTGCCATAAGTGTGGTGTCATCTGCATATCTGAGGTTGTTGATATTTCTCCTGGCAATCTTGATTCCAGTTTGTGCTTCTTCCAGGTTAGTGTTCCTCAGAATGTATTCTGCATATAACGTCAATAAGCAAGGTGACAATATACAACCTTGACGTACTCCTTTTCCTATTTGGAACCAGTCTGTTTTTCCATGTCCAGTTCTAACTTTTGCTTCCTGACCTGCATACCGATTTCTCAAGAGGCAGGCCAGGTTGTCTGGTATTCCCATCTCTTTCAGAATTTCCCACAGTTTGTTGTGATCCACAGAGTCAAAGGCTTTGGCATAGTCAATGAAAAATAAGTGCTAGCTCTTGTCATTTTTTTTTTTTTTAAGAATTCAGCTGTGAAGCCACCTGTTTCTGGGCTTTTGTTTGCTGGAAGAATTATGACTACAGTTTCTATTTCCGTGCTTGTGACATGTCTGTTAAGTGTTTCTATTTCCCCCTGCTTCAGTTTTGGAAAGTTTTACTGCACTAAGAGTTTGTTCATTTCTTCACAGTTGTACATTTTATTGGCATATAGATACTGATAGTAGTCTCTTATGATCCTTTGTATTTCTGTATTGTTTGCTGTAGTTTCTCCAGTTTTATTTCTAATTTTATTGATTGATTTTTCTTCCTTTGTTTCTTGATGACTGTGGATAATATTTTTTTTTCAATTTTATTTTTCGTCTCATTAAACCAACTTTTATATTTGTTGATTTCTGCTATGTTCTCGTTTGTTTCTTTTGAATTTGCTTCTCTCCTATTTTTCATAATTTCTTTCCTTCTACTAGCCATGGCATTTTTCATTTCCTCCTCCAGGTGAGGAAACATCCCGGTTTATTTTGTCACCCTAACCTTGTGGGGCCAGGTGCAGCGGGAGAATAAACCAAAACCATCCTTTGTAGAATCCTGATACCCAATGCAAGATTTAACAGACTAGTTCTGGAAGGCAGAGAGCCTGATGAACTATGAATGTAGGTTCGTGACATTGTACAGGACAGAGATTAACTCCTTCCCCAAGATAAAGAAATTTCAAAAATTTAAATGCATGTGAGGAGCGTTTACAAATAGTTGTGAAAAGACAGGAAGTAAAAAGCAAAGGTGAAAAGGAAATGTATACCCATTTGAATGCAGAGTTGCAAAGAATTGCTGGAAGATATAAAAAAGCCTTCCTCAGCGATCAATGCAAAGAAGGAGAGGTAAATATTAGAGGGAAAGACTAGAGATCTCTTCAAGCAAATTAGAGAAGCCAGGGAAATATTTCATGCAAAGATGGGCTAAATAAAAGACAGAAATGGTAGAGACCCATCAGAAGTAAAAGATAATAATAAGAAGTGGCAAGAATACACAGAAGAACTGTACAAAAAAGATATTGGAAATTGAAGTCAAGTGGGTGTCAGTAAGCATCACTATGATCAAAGCTAGTGGATGCGATGGAATTCCAGTTGAGCTATTTCAAATCCTGAAAGATGATGCTGTGAAAGTTCTACATTCAGTATGCCAGCAGATATGGAAAACCCAGCCATATCCACAGGACTGTAAAAAGTCAGTTTTCATTCCAATCCCGAAGAGAGTCAATGCCAAATAATGCTGCTATCTATGGCGGGGGGTGTATCAAAGAATCACCCCAAGGACATTATTTGGTGACTGAACCACAAAACTCATCTCATTTTAAACACCTTTCCAAATTTCCACAGGATGTGTTTTCATCCATGCACAGACCCTTAAATGAGACCTTTCAGGCAGTGATGTCAGTATCCACACTATCCTCTCTTCTTGCATTTTGTGGAGCCATCTGTGGCCAACAACTTTAGAATGAAAAGTATTAGTGTCATTTATGAGTAGCAACACCCTCATTAGAAACAATGCAATGTCGCTGGAGGTTTGCTCCATTCTTCCTGCCCTCAGGCTTCTCTCGTTAAGAATAGTACCCCAGTCTCACCCAATTGGCTGAAATTGCATCTGTTCACCTAGTCCTCAGGGATGCCACAACAAAATGGGTTCTCAAAAATATATGCACATTCACAGATTCCTATGCTGTGGCTAATGCCCGCCCCCTGCCCGCCCCCTCCCCCCCCCCACGCGGTAAATTGATTTCACCTGCTCACTGCTCCTTTCTCCTGGGGACTCACACACACTGCTGCCACAATCACTAATACTCACACAAGATTCCTACTCAAGACAGATAATTGCTTCCCTTAAGTAATTTATTCTTGGTTCCTTGGAGTCAATAGATACCACTGACTCTGGTCAGTGAAACCACTCCAACTCTCAGAAAACTCAACAGCGGACGCTTCAACAAAAAATTCTTTCATATTTTCAATGCAAATGACTTTGCTTATTGAATGCCATAACAAGCTTCTTAAAGAGATATTCCTAAAAGTAATTCCAGAAATGGATAAAAAATAAGCTCTTTGTCCTCATCTTGCTAAACTCTCACACCCTGAGTCTTCTTCCTCACATAGAAATTCTTCTATTCTCCCCAGATTCCACGTTGGGTATTTTTAAAGCAATAATCAAGTTTTTATACTCTAAGACAATGTTCTAATTTGTCCTATGATTCTACTTCCCCAGTCTGCTATAATTTTAGAATCACTTCACTACGCATTACTTGGGTGCAACCTAAAAAATGACAGAATGACCTTAGTTCATTTCCAAGGCAAACCATTCAAAATAACAGTAATGCTAGTCTCTGACCTGAATACTGATCCTGAAGAAGTTCAGATTCATCAGTTCTGTGAAGACCAAGAACACCTCCTTGAGTTAATAGCAAGTGAAAGATGTCCTTATCATCATAAGGGATTGGAATGCAAAAGGGCAAAGTCAAGAGATACCTGGAATAGCAGGCAAGTTTGGCCTTGGAATACAAGATGAAGCAGAACAAAGACTAATCAAACTCTGTCAAGAGAATGTAGTGGTCAAAGCAAAGATCCTTTGACAACCACACAAAAGATGGCTTTACACATGGACATCACCAAATGGTTCCTAATGGTATCAGCCTGACTGTATAATTAGAGGGAGAAGTGTATAAGGTCAGGGGGAAAAAAAATCTGGAGCCCACTATGGATCAGATCATCAGTAACAATCTGCCAAATTCAGAAGGTCAGGTGCACAACTATTAGGCCAGCCAGGGACTAGAAAATCAAATGATGCTCAGGTGGCAAAGAGATTCCAGGGTTTATATCTAGTAAACAGAGCACCTCAAAAACTAGGGAAGGAGGTGCAAAATATTGTACAGCAAACAGTGCCAAAAAAATGCCAAAGGAAAAGAAAAGCATGGAGGAGGATGTACAAATAGCGGAGGAAAGAAGAGCAGCAGAAAGCAAGTGGAAAAGGCAAAGGTACCCAAACAAAGTTCAGATTTCCATAAAAGAGAAAGGAGATGTAAAGCACTCCTGCAGTACACAATGCAAAGATATATAAGAAATCAAAAGAAGTGGAAAGACTAAAAAAATCTCTTAAAAAATCTGAATATATAAATGCAACATTTCATCCACTGGTGGGCTCAGTAAAGGACAGAAAGTTGAAAGGCCTAAAAGAAGGAAAAGAGATCAAGACAAGATGGAAAGCATGCAAAGAATTTTAGGACAAAAAGATCTTACTGCCCCAGATAACCAGGACACTGTGATGAATCCCACAGAGCCAGCCATTCTTGAATGTGAAGTCAAGTGGGCCTTACAAAGCACTGCTGTCAACAAAGCTAATGTAGGTGATGGAATTCTGTCAGTTCTGCATAAAATTCCAAATATTGATGCTATGAAAGTGTGACATTCAATATGTCAGCAAATGTGGATAACTTAGTAGTGGTCACAGAACTAGAAAAAGGAAATTCTTACCCCAGTCCGCAAGAAAGACAGTACTAACGAATGATAAAAAAAAACACTACACAACTTCACTTGTCTTCCAAGCAGGTAAAGTTGTGCTCAAAATCCACTAAGCTTCTCTTCATCATTCCATGAACTGAAGAACTCCAGATGTTCAAGATGGGGCAGACACATCAGAAGAATAAGAGTTGAAATGGTCACCATTTGTTGGATTTTAGAAGTCATAGAAGTACTAAATTTCGTTGAACACTCTCAGCAAATTTGGAAACTCAGCAGTGGCGACAGGAATGGAAATGGTCAACATTCATTTCAATTCCAAAGAAAGGCAGTGCCAAAGAATGCAGAAACTACCACACAAATGCACCCATCTCACACGCTTGTAAAGCAATGTTTAAAATTCTCTTAGCCAAGCTTCAGCAATATGTAAACCATGAACTTCTAGATGTTCAAGCTGGTTTCAGAAGAGGTAGAGGAATCAGAAATCAAATTGGTAATATCTGCTTGTTCATCAAAAAAGAAAGAGACTTCCATAGAAACATCTATTTCTTCTTTATTGACTATACCAAAGCTTCTGACTGCGTGGATCACAATAAACTATGGAAAATTCCAAAGGGAATGGGAATACGAAGCCACCTGATCTGCCGCTTGAGAAATCTGTATGAGGGTCAGGAAGCAACATATTAGAACGGACATGAACAACAGTCTGCTTCCAAATAGGAAACGGGGTACATCAAGGCTGTATGTTGTCACCCTACTTATTTAACTTATATGAAGAGTACATCATGTGAAATGCTTGGCTAGAGGAAGCACAAAATGGAAGCAAGATTGCTGGGACATATTTCACTAACCTCAGATATGTACATGACACCACCCTTTTGACAGAAAGTGAAGAAGAAATAAAAGAGCCTCTTGATGAAAGTGAAAGAGGAGAGTGAAAAAGTTGGCTTAACGCTAAACATTCTGAAAACTAAGATTATGGCACCCGGTCCTATCACTCCATGGCAAATAGAAAGGGAAAAATGGAAGTCATTGACGTATTTTATCTTTTTGGGCTCTAAAATCACTCCAGATGGTGACTGTGGCCATCAAATTAGAAAGCAAATATTTCTTGTCAGAAAAGCTGTGAGAAATCGAGACATGTGTGAAAAAGAAAAGATACCAGTTCACTCACAAACTTTGGTATAGTCAAGTCTATGGTCTTTGGGGTATTCACATAGAGTTGATTGAGCAGGACCACAAAAGTGGCAGAATCCTGAAGAATTGATGCCTTTGAATTGTGGTATTGGAGAAGATTCTTGAGAGTTCCTTGGACAGCAAGGAGATCAAATAATCAATAGTCAAGGAAATCAGTCCAAAATAACCATTGGATGAACTGCTAGTGAAGCTGAAGCTCTAATACTGTGTCTATCTAATGCAAAGAGCCAACTCATTGGAAAAGACCCTGATAATGAGAAGTACTGAAGGTAGAAGGAGAAGGGTGTGACAAGAATGAGTGTGTTGGATGGCATCACTGCCAATGCAATAGATATGAACTTGGGCAAGCTCCGGGAGATTGTGGTGCATATTGAGGCTTGCTTGATGCAGTCCATGACATCACAAGGAGTTAGATATGACTTCCCACTAAACAACAAAAGGGAGCGTCCTAATTGCACTTTCATCTTTATCTCTCAAGATTTTCCAGCAGCACCTATAAAGGATAATATATTCTCTCCATTGTATATTGTTGCCTGCTTTGTCATAGATTAGGTAAGCATTTGGACAAGAGATTATTTCAGGGTCTTCTATCTGTTCCATTGGGCTGTATTCCTTTTTTTTTTTTGCAAGTTTCATGTTGTGTGGATGACTACAACTTTGAATAACAGACTGAAAGCAGGAAACCTGATTCCTCCAGTTCTGTTTATTTTTCTCATGATAGCATGGCTATTCAAGGTCTTTTACATTTCCCAACAAGTTGTAAAAAAATTATCTAGCTCTGTGAAAAATGTCATTGGCAATTTCAAAGCAATTGCTTTGAATATGTAAACTGCTTTTTGTCGCACAGGTATTTTCACAGTATTGATTCTCCAAGTCAAAGAGAATGTTATATTTATCCATTTATTTTGTCACCCTTGATTTATTTCCTCCATGTCTTATTCAATTCAACACACAAATCTTTTCCCAGGTTTACTTTGGGGAATTTTATTCTTCTTGCAGTGGTGACTGGGATTCCTTTCTTAATTTGTTTTTGATTTCAGTTTATAGGAATGCCAGAGATTGCTGTGTGTTAATTTTATAGCCAGACACTTCCCTGAATTCATGGAGTACTGCTAGTAATTATCTGGTTGTAAGGTAGGATTCTCTGTGCATAGTATCATATCATCTGCAAACAGTTACAGTTTTACCTCTTATTTTCCTTTTCATTTGAAACTTTTTTTCTTTCTTCTTCCTATTCTCTGATTGCAGTAGTTAGGTGTCCCAAGACTGTGTTGAGTAACCATGGTGAATAGGAAGCATCTTTTTCTTATTCATGAATTAGGGGTCATGGTTTCAGAATTTTACTATAAAGAACACTGTTTGTGGTGAGTTTATCCATAAATGGCCTTTATTATGTTAAAGAAGATTCCCTTTATTCCCTCCTCCTCTACAGGTTTAATCATAACTAGGTGTTAAATTTTGTCAAAAGCTTTTTCTGAACCTATATCCTAAACAGATTCAACACCTCTCCTTGGAATACTTAGGTATCTTTTGGTTTGTTTGTTTGTTTGTTTTTCTTCCTTTGGCCACATGGTACAAAGAGCTGACCCATTAGATAGTGTCCTGACACTGGGAATGATTGAAGGTAAAGGAGAAGTGGGTAACCAGTGATGGGATGGTTAGATAGCATCACTGATTCTATGGACGTAAATCTGAACAAATTGTGGTAGATAGTGAAGGGAAGCCTGGCAGGCTAAAGTCCATGGGTTGGCAAAGAGCCAGAGCTGACTTAATGACAACATCAACAAATGTTCTCCTTCTGTTCTTGACAGGAGTAGCTTTTTTTTTTTTTACTACTTCATTTTCTATCCCACCTCACCCTATCTAGATTTTACTTATGTTACATCGGCTCCTTATCATGTTGAGATTCAGCCACATTTTGCTGTTTTTATTGCTACCCACATGGCCCAACTTTTGTGTGATTTTTAACTCCACATGTTTCAGTGGTTTCCTAACCACCAGCATCCTGATATTTTCCTGACACACTGATGTTTCATTCTGTTCTGTTCATCTCGGTCTCACACTGTATGCATATGCCAATTTTCTATTTTCCTTGATTTTTCTTTGCTGTTAATGTATATGAGACATTCTTTTATATTACTAATGAATATTTTTTTTCTTTGTCTTGTACATTCTTATGTGATGACTATTCTATATTGACCTGTTTGATGTTCTTTGATATGATATGTTCTCCAGTTGAAATAAACAATCAAATCATATGACTATTTCTGTTTATGATTTACTCACCGCTGTTCAGGATTAGAGGCCTCTGTTTCAAAAATACAGCCTAAATAATGAAACAAATAAGAAACAAAACTTAAACATATAAATCTTAATAAATTCTAGATTTGAAAAGAAAATTATCTCCAAGAAAGGAGTATATTGTTTGCAAGTTAAAACTGCCAACTCTGTCTATTCATCCCTAGATCAGCCAAAAAATATCATCAGCTTCTTTGAAAAGCATATTTTGAAATGATGATCAAGGCAAATGGCAGACGAAACAATGGAAAACAAATTAATCTGAAACATATACAAGCAACTCCTGCAGCTTAATTCCAAAAAAATAAATGACCCAATCAGAAATTGGGCCAAAGAACTGAGATGACTTTTCTCCAAAGAAGACATACAGATGGCTAACAAACATATGATGATGCTCATTATCAGAGATGCAAATCAAAACCACAATAAGGTGCCATTCCATACCAGTCAAATTGAGTTCTATCCAAAAGTCTACAAGCAATAAATTCTGGAGAGGTTGCAGAGAAAAGGGAAGCCTCTTACACTGTTGGTGGAATACAAGCTAGCACAGCAACTATGGAGAACAGTGTGGAGATTCCTTAAAAAAATAAAACTGCAATTGGACTGCCATGTGACCCAGATTACACTGCCTGGCATACACACGGAGGAAACCGGAATTGAAAGAGACAGGTGTACGCCAATCTCCATTGCATCACTGTTTATCATAGACAGGGTATGAAAGCAACCTAGATGTCCATTCGTTGAAGACGAATGGATAAGAAAGCTGTGATGAATATACACACTGGAATATTCACTTCAGTTCAGTTCAGTCACTCAGTAGTGTCCGACTCTATCACCCCATGAGTCTCAGCACGCCAGGCATCCCTGTCCATCACCAACTCCCAGAGTTTACACAAACTCATGTCCATCGAGTCGGTGGTGCCATCCATCCATCTTATCCTCTGTCATCCCCTTCTCCTCCTACACCCAATCTCTCCTAGCATCAGGGTGTTTTGCAATGAGCCAACTCTTCACAGGACGTACCCAAAATATTGACTCAGATTCAGCATCAGTCCTTTCAATAAACACCCAGAACTGATCTCCTTTAGGATGGACTGGTTGCATCTCCTTGCAATCCAAGAGACTCTCAAAAATCTTCTCCAACAACACAGTTCAAAAGCATCAATTCTTTGGTGTTCAGCTTTCTTCAAGTTCAACTCTCACATCTATACCTGACCATTGATAAAACCAGAGCTTTGAATGGACGGACCTTTTTTGTCAAATTAATGTCTCTGTTTTTTTATATGCTGTCTAGGATGATCATCACTTTCCTTTCAAGGAGTAAGAGTCTTAATTTCATGCTACAATCACCATCTACAGTGATTTTGGAAACCAAAAAAATGAAGCCTGACAGTGTTTCCACTGTTTCCCCATCTATTTCCCATGAAGTGATGGGACCAGATGCCATGATCTTAGTTATTTGAATGTTGAGCTTTAAGCCAGCTTTTTACTCTCCTCTTTCACTTGCATCAAGAGGCTTTTTAGTTCCTCTTCACTTTCTGCCATAGGCGTGATATCATCTGCATATCTGAGGTTATTGATATTTCTACCGGGAATCGTGATCCAAGATTGTGCTTTCCGACCAGTGTTTCTCATGAAGTACTCTGAAGAACTTAAAAAAGCAGGCTGACAATATACAGCCTTGATGTAATTTTTCGTATTTGGAACCAGTCTATTGTTCCAGTAGTAGAATATTACTCAGCCATTAAAATCAGTTCTAAAGAGTGGGTGAAACCAGAGCCTTACTTAGAGAGTGAATTAAGCCAGAAAGAAAAACACCAATAGCATATACTAATGCATATTTGTGGACTTTAGAAAAATGGTAATGGTAACCCTGTATGCGAGACAGCAAAAGAGACACAGATGTAAAGAACAGTCTTAGGACACTGTGGGAGAGGACGAGGGAGAGATGATATGGGAGAATGACATTGAAACATGTAAATTATCACATGTGAAAGAAATTTTCAGTCCATGTTCGATGCATGATACTGGGTGCTCAGGGCTGGTGCACTGAGGTGACCCAAAGGGATGGGATGGGAAGGGAGGTAGGAGGGAGTTTAAGGATGGGGAACACATGTACAAACATGGGAGATTCATGTCAATACCTGGCAAAACCAATACACTACTTTAAAGTAAAAAAAAGAAAAAAGAAAACTGCAAATAGAAAAGGATTAGAGCATATAAAAGCAAACAAACAAAACGAAATTCAGAATTCTACATCAGGAGTACTAAATAACAACAGACAGGGGCATTTCTACTTTAGAGAAATTGTGGTTAGAGTAAAAATATCTTTCACTTTCCTTTTCTTGGTGAATGGTATTTGCTCTTCTGTAGTGGAAATGTTTTCATCAGTATCCCTTAAATCAGAGTCCATAATTGCTCTTCAAGTGACTTATTACTGAGGATTTCAAGGAGAAATGGAAAGAGGGAACAAAGATATATCAGAAGGAGTACAGAATCTAATATTAAGTGTAGAACAAATTGCACCACTTTGTACATAAATTTTTCAAAATTTCTTCTCACTTTGAATTGAGCGATTTTTTCCCAAGTCACTCACTGTTTAAGTTTTACCCATGGAAATGGGATCTTCTCCTCTCACACGAGGAGGCTTTCATGTGACCAAAGGAAATTATTTTCAGACTAGGGAACTTTTTAAAGAGATTAGCGGTCAGGGCTTGTAGAACTTGAAGGGTACCTAATGAAAGACACCTGAGTGGGGCACTGTAAAAGACAGATAGTCTGGACACAGTCTCCCCAGCTTGCCACGCTTCATCTCTCTTTAAAAAGTGGTCTTTTTACTTACCGTACCCCCAAAATAGAGGCTACCTCTGATCTTTGGACCACTAAATATGGGAAGAAAGTCTGCTAAGAAGCAAAATAACCAAGTGGTTGGTATTGAAAATACCTAAATATGAAAGAGCTTAACAGTTCCAAGGAAATGGTTTGATTATGAAGATTATGAGAAAAATAAAAATTAGAAGACAGAGCTTTGCAGGCCCACATTTATTCCATAGTTCCACCTCAAACAGTTTACATTTTATCTACTCTACGCAACATAATCTGAGGAAGAAATTGTTACAATTTAGAGTTTGGCGGCTGCTAATCTGAAAATATCTTAAGTATTTAGAAGACATACACATATAAGGGAAGTTGTTTGTTCAAGTCCAGAAAGTTATTAGTACGAGGTTTCCTCAGGAACTCTCCACTTGATGAAATTGTAGTACATTCTCAAGCTACTCTTATTCTCACATTTCCCTAAGGTTGGACAAGGTACTACACCAAGCAACCTGATACTCTGTGCAAGCCACTATTATCAGTATCATCATTTTCCATATTTCCATTGTATTGTTCTCATCAGCAGTAGGAGAAGGCAATGACAACCCACTGCAGTACTCTTGCCTGGAAAATCCCATCGACAGAGGTGCCTGGTAGTCTGTAAGCCATGCGGTCGCGAAGAGTCGACACGACTGAGCAAGTTTCATTTCGCTCTTCACTTTCATACATTGGAAGAGTAAATGGTAACCCACTCCAGTGTTCTTGCCTGGAAAATCCCTGGGATGGAGTTACCTGGTAGTTTGCCATCTATGGGGTCACATTGAAGTTATCTGTCATGCTTGTGGAGAAGCCAATGGCAAGGCCCTATCTATGGCTATTCATCAGAAAGTGTCTGTGTTTAACTATGTTAGGAATCTATAAGCTATATGTATAGATGTGCTAAAGCACAATTTATACTATTTAAACCTTAGCCTAAAGAGAAGATAGAGTCAAAAATTATGATATAGAATATGAAGAATTCATATTAATGCATAGACTTTGGGCAGACTACAGATACTGATATATTTGTGGAAGCTTCTTGGTGTTTCTGGGAGCTTTTGAAGATTAAAATGAGTCTGATCTAGGCCTTCAAATAATGACGAGGTTTCAGTAGGAGACATTCGGAAAGAAGGGAAGTACACCTCTGGCAAAAGGAACATTAACAAGACTCTGAATAGGAAAATAATAAAGCAAGGAGTTTAAGTGTACCTGAATGACAGATTTGCCTGTTACTCCAGGTGTTTCTTGACTTCCTACTTTTGCATTCCAGCCCCCTCTAATGAAAAGGACATCTCTTTTTGGGTGTTCTAAAAGGTCTTATAGGTCTTCATAGAACCATTCAACTTTGGCTTCTTCAGTGTTACTTGTTGGGGCATAGGCTTGGATTACTTTAATATTGAATGGTTTGCCTTGGAAACAAACAGAGATCATTCTGTCGTTTATGAGATTGCATCCAAGTATTCCATTTCAGACTCTTTTGTTGACCATGATAGCTACTTCATTTCTTTTAAGGGATTCCTAACCCACAGTAATAGATATAATGGTCATTTGAGTTAAATTTACCCATTCCAGTCCATTTGAGTTCACTGATTCCCAGAATGTCGATGCTCACACTTGCCATCTCCTGTTTGACCACTTCCAATTTGTCATGATTCATGAACCTAACATTCCAGGTATCTAAGCAATATTGCTGTTTACAGCACTGGATCTTGCTTCTATCACTAGTCACATCCACAAGACGGTTTTGTTTTTGCTTTGGCTTCATCCTTTCAGTCTTTCTGGATTTATTTCTCCACTGATCTCCAGTAGCATATTGGGCACCTACCAACCTGGGGAATTCCTCATTCAGTATCCTATCATTGTGCCTTTTCATACTGTTCATGGGGTTCTCAAGGCAAGTATACTGAAGTGGTTTGCCATTCCCTTCTGCAGTGAAGCACACTGAGTTAGACAAGGCTGTGATCTGTGAGATCATATCGACAGGTTTTCTGTGATTATATTTTCAGTGTGTCTGCCTGCTGATGCCCTCTCGCAATACCTACCATCTTACTTCGGTTTCTCTTACCTTGGATGTGGGGTATCTCTTTACGGTTGCTCCAGCAAAGCACAGCCACTGCTCCTTACCTTGGACAAGGTGTATCTCTTAACTACCACACGTCCTGACCTTGAATATGGAATAGCTCATCTCGGCCCTCCTGTGTCTGCATAGTTGCCACCATTTGGACATGGGGTTGCTCCTCTCAGCCACAACCCAGAGCTTGGGCGAGGGGTAGTTCCCCTTGGTCATGCTTCTGCGTGGTCCATCACACAGCCAGCATTATTTCTGCATGGTCTGTTGTGCAGTTTTGCCAAGAGAACGCACTGGTCATAGCAAAAACCGTCTTTCAACAACATAAGAGAAGACTCTACACGTGGACATCACCAGATGGTGAACACTGAAATCAGATTGATTATATTCTTTGCAGCAAAAGATGGAGAAGCTCTATACAGTTAGCAAAAACAAGACCAGGAGCTGACTGTGGCTCACATCATGAATGCCTTATTGCCAAATTCAGACTTAAATTGAAGAAAATAGGGAAAACCACTAGACCATTCAGATATGACCTAAGTCAAATCCCTTATGATTATACAGAAGAAGTGAGAAATAGATTTTAGGGACTAGATATGATTGATAGAGAGCCTGACGAACTATAGACGGAAGTTCGTGACATTGTACAGGAGAGAGGGATCAAGATCATCCCCACTGAAAAGAAATGCAGAAAAGCTAAATCACTGTCTGGTGAGGTGTTACAAATAGCTGTGAAAAGAGGAGAAGTGAAGAGCAAAGGAGAAAAGGAAACATATAAGCATCTGAATGCAGAGTTCCAAAGAATAGCAAGGAGAGATAAGAAAGCCTTGCTCAGCGACCAATGCAAAGAAATAGAGAAAAGCAACAGAATAGAAAAGACTAGAGATATCTTCAAGAAAATTAGAGATACCAAAGGAACATTTCATGCAAAGATGGACTCGATAAAGGACAGAAATGCTATGGGCTTAATAGAAGCAGGAGAAATGGAGAAGTGGCAAGAACACAGAACC